>NW_006922158.1:101961-103631 GCF_000298275.1 Orycteropus afer afer | reverse complement strand
ATCCTGGGAGTCAAATTCTATGGTTCAGAATTCAATGTTGTTGTTAGGTGACCGCCTCAGAGATGATATTCCACACCATTCAGAGTTCTGTGTTTTCTCATCCAATTGTGAACTGCCTGCCCTACCCCACTCAGATCTAAGGGCTTGCAAAATAACATTCTGGAGAACCATAGAAACACAACAGTGCCCCCATGTGGGAACGGATGGTATGAACAAGAAGCACCGCCCCCACTTCCGCGAGCTGCCACTGCTCTCTCTGGGAGATGGTGACTCCCTATACTCCCCCACGGCCATAAGAAAACCTCATACTTTAAACAAATCAACCACATTTAACTTCTTCTAATTTGGTATTATTTTTCACATCTTTCACACTTAGTTTTTGGGGGCTAGGGAGATCGCCCCTCATTATGCAGCATCTTAATTTTAAAGAGTGCTATTTACCTGGGTAATTGAAGTACTGGGGAAAATGCTAAAGGAACACATGTTTTTAACTATTATTATTTCTTTCTAATGATTTTGTTTTCTATTTTTCAATTTTTTTGTTTCTATTTTATTGTTTTTATTTATTTATTTATTTTTGCAATATTTCCTCCCCTCCACATGGGGACGTTTTAAACAGCTACTTAAAAATTATAACGAATTCTATAGAATATGGCTAGGCTAAGTAACAAGAATAGCTTGGCTGTATTGATTGCCAATCTTCAAAGACAATGAAAATCTCACAGTTTAATATTTCCATGATGGTTCAAAAGACTTAAGGAAAGGCTCACATATAAGAATTGACATACAACTTATAAAAGAGTATAAGTGGTTTTTGCTTTTGTGGAGAATGGTGTTGAGAGAAGACAGGAAGAAATTCCGTCTTGCAAGACCCAAACCACATGGAAAACTTTGTGATGCCCCAGTGCTTTCAAGTGAAAAGCAAGGCAAAAGCATCTGCTTTGAAGAGTTCTTCTTAACTTGTTTTCCAAACCAAGGGCTTGAAACTCCAGGATAAACTGATATAGGGTCAGATTCTACTAGATTTGAGTTGGGGTCCATGTTTAGTAAATTCTACATTTTTCTAAATCATAAGACATTTTTACAAACATGAGATGGGATAGCTACTAACTCTTATTCAAAACTACAAGGGCTTCCAGAAAACTTAACAGAGAAAAAAAATCAATTACTGCTATTGCTGCTATCAGGCAGCTCTTCGGGAGTATTCAGCTGACATGTAACTTGTACTAGAACACGTTGAATATCAAGGAGACGCTCTTTCAGTGAGGTTTTGGCCAGTATAACCAGTTGAGCCTCCTGTTCTAATGGCAACACTGCCAGGACCCACCAGGACCAAGCCGGACCATCACTACCATTCTGCAAAATAAACACACAAAACTATTGTTAACATACAATATATATAGTCTTTTGTTTCACCAAGACACATCTGAGCAACAATTAAATGCCACCTTCTCTTCTTAGTCTACTTGACAATACATTCAGCCCCCAAAAAGCCAGTTTACTTTTATCTGACACAGGTAAAGTTGGGAGACTCATAAAAGGAACTACTTGCAAAGAGAAGCACCTTCCAAGGGGAAGCTTTATAAATCAGGGGCTTCTCTCAAGGGGGTAGTTAAGAGTATATCACAGTCCAACCGGGATCTTAAAAGCTGGCAAGCTGCCATCTAGAT
>NW_006922158.1:95750-99222 GCF_000298275.1 Orycteropus afer afer | reverse complement strand
GTCCATTCATTGCTTCAAGAAACGGCTTCACAACTGGGGACTTAAAGGCTTGTGAGTGGCCATCTAAGATGCAACAACTGGCCTCTCTGCATTCAGAGCCAAGGAGAGTGGATAAAATCAAAGACACATGGAAAGAATTCATCCAAAGGACCAAGGGTCCATGAGAACCTCCGCCTATATGACATTGAGACCAGAAGAACCCGATGCTGCCTGGCAACTACTGCCAAGCACTGCCTACCACTGGGAAAGGGATCAACATCGGAGAGCCTGGATAGAGTGGGATACAAATATGAATCAAAACTCAAAATCCTAGAAACCATCAGGTTCTTTGAGCCTTGGAATTGAACTCACTCCTGTGGCTTAACTTTCAGCCAAAAAATAGGCCTAAGAAGTGAACAATTGCACCAGGGAGGTGCACTCCTTAGATCAACCATGGGACATGACATGGGTAGCGTTTGAGCAGGGAGAAAGCCCAGGTGGCAGGAATGCATAGGAAAGAAGGGCACAGGGAGGTAACCACAGGAGGAAGTGGGAAGAGAGCTCATACACTGGGAGGATGGCAATCAAACTCATGAAACAAAAAATGTATGAACTGTAGACTGGAAAACACATTTGTTCTGTAAACTTTCACCCAAGTCACAATCAAAAAAAAAAAAAAAAGTAAATAAAAAGGACCAGCTTCAACAGAAAGTACAAGAGCAAGCCCATGGTGACCGGACAAAAGAGTGTCACAGAGTAAAGAAAGGCCACTTTTAATTTACTGAAACTCAAGGGATCTTCTCTTCATTGATTCCACACCTAATTTGAAGGTTAATGGCAACGTCATGTGCAAAACACAGATGAATTTGTGTCAGCATACAAAAACGACCATTTAAATCTTATTACAATACTAGTGAGATAAAGTAAAAGTACAAAAGTAGATAGTCGCTCAGAATGAATTTCTGATACAAAATAAATTATCTTTATATAGTGCCTATGGCACTTGACTGAGAAAAAGAAAGCTGACAGTTCAAACCCAGAAGACACTCCTCAGAGGGAAGTTTGGAGAATCTACTTCCCTAGTGACACTGCCTCGGAAACCCGAGGAGGGGTCGTTGTGAGTCGGATCCGACTTGAATGCACATAACAACACAACAACAACTATTACAAAGAATTTAGTTTTGCTGCAAAAGGCACATAAACTTTTTAAGTCCTTCTCTGAGTTGTCAATAAATGAATTGTTTTTTAAACCATCCTAATGGAGTATGAAACACAGCACTGCCCACTTTCCCATTAGAATAATGTTTCTCAGCACTGTGCACCAGGAAATCAGAGTATCACAAAAAGAAAAAGGAGAATGGGTGTACCTGTGGCTCAGGGTCCTTCTCTGGCATTAAGCCAAAATTATCTGAAATGTGTTTTTTCATTGGCTCCGGAAGAGCATCTAACCAGGAAAGAGACTGTTGATAAACCAAGTCATGAAGATTGGTGAGTTCTTCATATTCTGGACCCTCCTCCACCTTGTCAAGGAAAAGGGAACAACCATTTGACCAATCTGTCGTTATCAAATACCTTACGCACTATGCCAGCAGAGCTCCATACAGGACATAAAGACCACATGTACATAGTTTAGTTGAAAGACTTTTGCCAACTCATGTAAGCACTACTCTAAATTAGAGAGAACATTTTCATCATCTAAAATGATTCCTGAACCCCCTATTCCGGTCAATTACACCTTCTAGCCCACAGCTGGGAGCTCTGGTGGCATATAACACAAAAGCTGCTCCAAGGAAATGAGGCAACATATTTCCACTCCACAAAGATTTACAGCCATGGAAAGCAAACAGGCTAGCTATGAGTACCAAATGACTCAATGGCAATGGATTTTCTTTCTTTCTTAAAGCCCAAAGGTGACTTCCATCACCAGTGGACACTGCCCATTTCTGAAAGGCATAAAAATGGCAATCATACAGTCTGCCAATTTGTGTCTGGCTTCTCCCACGAAGCACGTCTATCTAGGAGTTGTCCACGGGCTTTCATGTATTAGTAGGTTCTTTCTTTTTGTTGCTGAGTAGTATTCTGTTGCACGAATATACCACAGTTTGTTTTTCCTTTCACTTGGCTAATGGACACTGGGGCTATGTTTAATTTTTGGCTACTACTAAGACAGCTGTGGACATTTTTTAGAAGTCTTTTTGAGAATCTCTTCAAACATTTCATTAATCTCTCAAATTGTTTGTCCTTATGTATCTATTCAGGAGCTCTAGTAGTGTAGTGCCTAAAGCACTTGACTGCTAACCAGAAGGCTAGTGGTTCAAACCCACTAGCCACTCCTTGGAAGGAAGGTTGGGCAATCTACTTCCAAAGTAATACCTCCTCAGAAACCCAAGGAGGGGTCGCTATGAGTCGGTCGGACTCAATGGCACATAACAATAACAACAATGAATCTATTCACCAAAACTCACTGCCATTGAATCAATTTTGACTCACAGCGACCATCATTGGGCTTCCAAGGCTGAAAATCTTTACTGAAGATTACTGCCTAATCTTTGTTCCATGGATCAGGTTGTGGGTTCAAACCAGCAACCTTTCGGGTAGCAGCCACAGGTCTTAACCACTGCACCACCATTGCTCTGTAATTTATCTATGAAGGCACATACATGACTCTTGAGGGTTACAATTCCAAGTCCTTTTAATTTACATATAAAAGCTATTTTTAAGCAAAACTGCTTTATTTTATGCCTCGATGTGAACGAATATCATTATCTAGAATAGGGACTCAGCAAACTACTGCCTGCAAATTGTAACCTGCACAGTACATGTTTTTGTAAATGAGGTTTTCTGGGAAAGCAGTCGTGCCCATCATTGATGGACTGTCTGTGTCGTCTTTTACATTAAAACAGCACAGCTGAGTAGATGTGTCAGGGAGTATATGGGGCACAACACCTAAGAGATTCACTATCTTGCCCTTTACACAAAATTAGATGACCCCCTGCCTTTTGCAATGTGCATGCTGACATGGTCCCTAAGGACTGGGAGGTTAAGTTTTGTAGGAGAGACTTTCTTTATCAGCTCCAATCTAGTCAGACATCCCCTAAGGTAATGTTTAACTTAAATGCCGAATTAAGGAAAACCTAAGTAGTATTATCAATAAAAATATGACAAAGTTTTCCCACAATGCCAAGGGAAACAAGAAGACTGACTTGCAACATTACCTTTTCATCTTCAAGATACTCAACATCCACAGTGTTCAAACCACCCCGCTGACGATGGCGTAAGACTCTGAACCGACGAATTCCAATTGTTTCTACAATTGACCTTCCATAACAGAAAGAATTGATCCTGATAATCTCCATCAGGCAGCCATACTCTGAAATACTGAAAGGACAGTTAAGAGAAATGTGTATATTTTAAATGTGTGAGGTCTTTAGTTTTCCCTAAATGAAGAATTTGAGTGGAAGGGAGGGAGGTGGCTGTAGCTATAAAATGTTAG
>NW_006922158.1:93654-94833 GCF_000298275.1 Orycteropus afer afer | reverse complement strand
CCTGCAGCTCCCAAGGGATCTACACTCTCATGCTAATCCACGGGGTCCTGAGCAATTTCTTCTTAAAAAATGTTTCTAGTTGAATTCTTTTCTTTCTTTCTCCTGGCTCTGCACCAGGTGAGCTTATCTACTCCCTTGGCAGGGCCTATCTTTCCTTGGGGTCCAGTTCTCTGACAGGTTCAGACACTCATGCTTCTATAGTTTACCTGGTGCTACTGTTGTATTGTCATGCTATATCCATGGTGGAAGTGGAACTCCTATAGCTTGTTTTTTCATGTTACTTTTGATGAACCAAATTTGAATACAGTCCAATTTACTGGCCTCTCGTTATAGAGTGCACTCGAATGTCTTGTGTAAAACATAATCTGTCCCTATTGCTCATTACAAAGTCAGACCCAGTAAGTTTCTCTTAAAAGTTTTTACATTTTGATTTTCCACACTTCACTTTAAGAAAGTACATGTTTTATTCCATGTCTACAGTATCAGGTACAGAGGAGATTTTCCTATCTAGACTACCTAATGATTTTGGGGGCTATTTTTACTGAAGCTTATGTTTTCTTCAAAAATTTTATAAAAGTATGGGCTTCATATGTAAGCCCTTCAGTTTCTGATCTCTGTGTTCTATTTTAGGAGCCTACTTACCTATCCTGACCTACCTTACTTCACACGATTTGCAGTGTTGCTGTGGTACGTAGGTTCCCCCGCCTTGCTCAGCTAGTTTCGTCAGTGCTCTCTTTATCACAGTCTCAAGGTTTTCTATAGTGATTCTAACATCAGCTGGACAAGTTTTATGGAAAAAGCCCCCTGGGGTGTTGACTGGAATGACTTTGGATCACAGACTAACTGGGGTAGAACTGGCATGTCTATGACATGGAGTCTTTACATCCATCAGTACAGTATTCCTATTTATTGAGGCTTCTTTAATGCGTTTCGATAAAGTTTTAGAATTGTCTCCACAAAAGTCCTACACATACATTTTATAAAATTTGTGGCAGAAACTGTGAGATGCCCCTAAAAATCCATTCTCCGTTTCTTGCTGGGCCCATAGGCACCAAAAGTTAAGCCCACTGGCACTGAGTGGATTCCAACACATAGACGCTATAGGACAGAGCAGAACTGCCCCATAGGCTTTCCAAGGCTGTAAATCTTTACACAAGCAGACTGCTCCCTCCTTTTCCC
>NW_006922158.1:89716-92544 GCF_000298275.1 Orycteropus afer afer | reverse complement strand
TGCTTCCTTCTATCAGAGTCTTAAGGACACATGTGCCTCCTTCCATGCTTCTGTTCATCCACAAGCTAGAACATGACCATGCTGATAAAGCCCAGGCAACCAGGAAGCCAAACCATCAGCTGGAGGACAGCTGGCATTAGACTTGCAATAGTCTCCCTAGACCAATGATGGAAAACTACGAGAGGTATCAACATAAAAGTGCCACGAATTTTGTAAGACTGAAACTTTTCTGGCTGTGGAGACAGTAAAAGGGGGCTTCATGAAGCCGCATTCCTGGACGCTGAAAGTTGAACAAGGTTTGCCTGCATAGAGATGAGACACAAGAAAATTGCTAGCAGAGAAATTATAAGAACGGGAACAGGGAGGTATGAGAGCATGAGCTTTATTTATAAAGAAGGACCAGGAACTATGAAAACTGAAAGGAGCGAGTGATAGATGGGCAAAAATATGACTGAAATCTGATCATGGGTGGCCTGAAACTCATACCTTGCTATGTAATGGGAGTCACTGGAGATTTTCAAACACTTCATAATTGTTCTTTAAGAAAAATAAGAAGGGAGTGAGTAGTTCAATCTGTGGGCTCTCAACAACAGTTGCAGGGGACTCAAGCTCAATTGGCATAACATACTACACACTGTTACACTTCCTACTTTGGAGAGCAGCGACTGGGATCTTAAAAGCTTGCAAGCAGCTATTTAGATGCAATGATGGGTCTCTCCTCATCCAGAGCAAAGAAGAATGAAGAAAATGAAAGATACATGGAAACAATTAGTCCAAGCAACTGGTACACCATGCGATCCTCAGCCTGATGGAACCACTAAGACTATGGCCCCTGGCTGACCTTCAGGTCTGGAATTGAACACACACCAGTAGCTTCCATCCAAACAAAAGACAGGCATATGAGATGAAAATTTACACTAGGTAGATACACTCCTTAGCAAGAACAATCATAGGAGAATAGAAGGGCTATGTATGCACAGGGACACAGCTCAGGGGACAGGAGTGCATGGAAGGAAGGGCATAGGGAAGAGGTAACTATGGGGAGGAAGTGGGAGGGGAGCTGTTGCATTGTGGTAAATTGTGGTCAATGTCATGAGACAAAGTGTATTTGAACTTCTGTATGGAAAGTGAATTTGCTCTGTAAACTTTCACCCAAATCACAATTAAAAAAAAAAAAAAAAAAATTCTGTATGGAAAGTGAATTTGCTCTGTAAACTTTCACCCAAATCACAATAAATGTAAATAAATAAATAGAAAAATAAAAAATTGTGCACTTAAGAAGAACCGTTAGAATACGGATAATTCTTACCCTGCATTTTCAGTAGGCAAACACATGCCAAAGCGTTTGACGCCACTTTCCATGCATCTGCTTATCACAAGCTGATACTGTGACTCAATGACATGGAGTGGAAAAGAGAGTGTAGGGAAGGCCATGGCACTCGCAAGGATGGGAACATTTCTGGTCAAACCGGAAGGTAAAGAAAAATGTTAACTTAGACACACAATGCATTAGAGACAAAATGAAGTACTAGACGTTGTAAAATAACAACCAACTTCAATTTTCTCATTTACAAAATGAAGCCCTCAGTTTGGAGAATTAATGGAGAAAAGAAAGCCAGAGACCACAGTATGAGAAAGATCTCAGTTCATTTGGAATTCCCAGTTCATTGGGAGCCTTCTGTCAGGCCCAACTTATTTCATTTGATGAGAGAGAACACACCAAGTTATATGACTATACAAAAAAACATTATGGCTTAACCAAACCTACTGCCCTAGAGTTGATTTTGACTCATAGCATCCATATGGGACAGAGGAGAACTGACCCACAGAAGGTTTTCAAGGCTGTAAATCTTTCCAGAAGCAGACTGCCTCATGTTTTTCCTATCGCAGCTGGTGGATTCGAACCGCTGACCTTTTGGTTAGCAGCCAAACACTTTAACCACTAAACAACTAGAGCTCCTACCTTTTAAGCACATTAAATGATTAAAAAAAAAGTCGACATATATTCATTCTTCCCTGGTGCACAGTGGTTAAGCAACTGGCTGCTCACCGAGATGTAGGCCATTCTAACCCACTAGCCACTCTATGGGAGAACCATGTGGGGGGTCTGCTTCTCTAAGATTTACAGCCTGGAAACCCTGAAGCACCGCTACTCTGTCCCGTAGGATTACTTGGAGTTGGAATTGACTCCACCACAATGGGTTTGGATAAGCCATAAATCAGGGTTTTGTGTTCCCTCCTATAGTTCCACATATACAGTATTTTCCATTCCGGGGGGAAAAATCACTATCACTTATTTCAATACAAAATGCAACTATATATTTCTGTTAAAATACAAGTCTAAAACATTTCCTATAACTTCTTGTAATTCTATTTCCATAAACTGTTTGTAAATTTTTCCCCATTCAGATTTTTTCTAATTTCTTTGCCAAGAGAAAAATCTGAAATAAACCTATGACATAAACACAGATATTCTTTTTTCATCTGACTACAAAGCCAAGCACATACAGCAGGAACACTTACTTTGTTAGTTCTAACATTTCTTCATCATGAATTTTCTTCCTCTCAGATGATTCATCTGGCAAATATCGAAGTATTAATTCTTTAGCCAATGTAGTTATTTTAAAATTTCTGCTTTCCATCAACTACAAAAAAACAAAAAAGGAAATGTTAAATATTGTTGTTGTCATTAGTTGCCATCAATCACGTGGTAATTGATTCTAAAGGGAAAAGCACTCTCGTCCCAGTTTGGAAGTTCCACAAGGAGGTGGAAGATTGGAGTGTCTCAAGACAAAAAGGGACACTGATTGAGAACACAGTGGGGACAG
>NW_006922158.1:85056-88390 GCF_000298275.1 Orycteropus afer afer | reverse complement strand
ATGGCTTGGGTCAGGTGAACCTTAAGTCACCAAAGTCACATCTTTGCTCTTTCACACTTTAAAGTGGTCTTTTGCAGATGTGCCTAATGTAATACAGTACCTGATTTCCTGACTGCTGCTTCCATTGAGGATGATTGTAGAACCAAGTAATATGAAGTCTTTGACAACCTCAATCTTTTCTCCAATTATCATGATGCTGCTTATAGGTCCAGTTGCGAGGATTTTTGTTTTCTTTATATTGAGGTGTAATCCATACTGCAGACTGTATTCTTCAATCTTCATCTGTAAGTACTTCAAGTCATCCTCACTTTCAGCAAGCAAAGTTATGTCATCAGCATATCATTCTTCTTCGTATAGTCCAGCTTCTCAGATTATTTGCTCGGCATATAGATTGAATAACTATGGTGAAAGGATACAACCTGATGCACTCCCTTCTAGATATTAAATCATGCAGTGTTCCTTTTTTCTGTGTGAACCACAGCTTCCTGGACTTTGTACCAGTTCCTCATAAGTACAATTAAGTGTTCTGCAATTACCATTCTTCTCAAAGTTATCCACAATTTGGTATGATCCACACAATCAAATGCTTTTGCATAGTCAATAAAACACAAGTAAACATCTTTCTGATATTCTTTACTTTGAGCCAAGATCCATCTGACACCAGCAATAATATCCCCCATTCCATGTCCTCTTCAGAATGCAGCTTGCACCTCTGGAAGTTCTCTGTCAATATACTCCTGAAACCGTTTTTTAATTATCTTCTGTAAGATTTTATTTGCATGTGATATTAATGATATCGTTCGATAATTTCCACATTCTGTGGGATCACCTTTCTTTGGAATGGGTACAAATATGGATCTCTTCCAGTCAGTTGATCAAGAAGCTGTCTTCCAAATCTCTTGGCATAACCGAGTGAGCACCTCCAGTGGGGCATCCGTATGTTGAAACCTCTCCATGGGTATTCTGTCAATTCCTGGAGCCTTGTTCCATGCCAATTCCCTAAGTGCAGCTTCGACCTCTTTCCTCAATACCATTGGTTCTTGAACATATACCACCTCTTGAAATGGATGAAGATTAACCAGTTCTTTTTGGTACAGTGACTCTGTGTATTCATTCAACCTTCTTCTGATGCTTCCTGCATCATTCATTATTTCAATATTGCAACTCGAGGTTTAATTTTTTTCCTCAGTTCTTTCAGCTTGAGAAATGTTGAGTGTGTTATTCCCTTTTGGTTTCCTAACTCCACATCTTTGCACATTTCATTATAGTAATTGGCTCTGTCTGCTCGAGCTGCCCTTTGAAATCTTCTGTTCAGCTCTTTGATCTTGTCATTTCTTCCATCTGCTTTAGCTACTCTTCACTCAAGGGCAGGTTTCAGAATCTCTTCTGACATCCATTTTATTATTTTCTTTCTTTCTCATCTTTTTAATGACCTCTTGCGTTCTTAATGGATGATGCTCTTGATGTCATCCCAAAGTTCTTCTGGTTTTTGGTCATTGGTGTTCAATACATCAAATCTATTCTTTAAATGGTCTCTAAATTCAGGAGGTATATATTCAAGATCATATTTTGGCTCTCGTGGACTTGTTTTAATTGTCTTCAACTTCAAGTTGAGCTTGCAAAGAAGCAGTTGATGGTCTGTTCCATAAGCAGCTCCCGGTCTAGTTTTGGCTGAAGATATTGAGCTTTTCCATTGCCTTTTGCCACAGATGTAGTCAATCTGATTCTGTGTACTCCATCTGGCAAAGTCCACGTGTATATCCACTCTCTGTGTTGTTGAAAAAAGGTTTATGCAATGAATAAGTCATTGGCCTTGCAAAATTATATCATGCTATCTCCAGCATTATTTCTGTCACCAAGGCCAAATTATCCAACTACCATTCATTCTTCTTTGCTTCCAACTTTTGCATTCCATCACCAGTGATAAGCAACACATACTGATCGCATGTTCGGTCAATTTAAGACTGCAGAAGTTGATAAAAATCTTCAATTTGCTCATCTTTGGCTTTGGTGTTTGGTGCATAAATTTGATAATACTCGTATTAACTGGTCTTCCTTGTAGGAGTATATATATTAGTCTATCATTGACATCTTTATTCTTCAGGACAGATCTTGAAACATCTTTTGTGATGATGAATACCATGCCATTCGTCTTCAATTTGTCATTCCCGGCATAGTAGATCACATGGTTGTATGATTCAAAATAGCCAAAACCAGTCCATTTCAGCTCACTAATGCCTAAGATATCAATATTTTTGTGTTCCTTTTCATTTTTGAGAACTTCCAATTGTCCCAGATTTGTACTTCGTACAGTCCAAGTTTCAATTATTAATGGATGTTTTCAGGTGTTTCTCCTCAAATTGAGTCGTGCCACGTCAGCACATGGGGGTCCTGAAAGACTTACTTTATCCATATCATCAAGGTTGGTTCTACTCTAATGAGGCAGCTCTTTCCCAGTCCTATCTTGAGTGCCTTCCCACCCAAGGGGCTAGTCCTCATGCACTGTGTCAGAAAATGTTCCAAGCTATTCATAAACTGGCCTATAATGTATCAGACACTGTTTCTCTGATATTCATAAGGTTTTTCCTGGCCAATTTTTGACAAGTAGATGGCTTCCACCTTCTTCCTAGTCTGTAAACTGCATTGAAACATGTACACCATGTGCAACTCTGCTGGCATCAGAAACACCAGTGGCACAGCCCAAGCCTCACAGACATCAATGTACAAGCCTCACAGGATGAAAATCTGACAGAAAAGTTTGTCTCCCTTAGCTGTTGGAAACCTCTGCATCCCCCTCTTACCAAAGTCCTACCTGAAACCTGCCCCTCTATTGTTCCCAGCCACTTCTGGTCCCTCCCATTCCTAGCATTAGGGGCTTGGGGCTTAGCCTTGCCTCCTGCCCCTTTTAACCTGGATATCCTGCCACTTTTGAGGTCTTTGAGGCCACTCTGTGGGAGAAGATCCATCTATAAATGGGGAAAGATCTATGTATAAATGCGGAAATCTGACCTTCTTTCACAACTGGGCAGCAGAGACAAAGAAAATGCATAAAATAAGGATCAGAAGAGGAGCAGTCTTACTGTTTCACAGTATCGACTTACTTCAGGAAGTGCTTCTCTGCACAATGGACAATGTACAGCATGGTCGAGGCAGCTATCAAGGCATCTGAGGCAAAACATATGTCCACATGGTGTGGTAACAGGCTCAAAGAATAACCTGGGGGGAAGAAAATCAGTGTTTTCAGCAAGAAAGGTCCAGAAGAGCCTTTAAATAGTGGTATTTCTATTTCTTTAACAAGGATCCTTCTGCAATTCCCAGGAGCTCTGGTAGCTTA
>NW_006922158.1:82586-84349 GCF_000298275.1 Orycteropus afer afer | reverse complement strand
ATTCATTTCATTATTGATGAGCATCTCTATCAAAGAACAGGTGGTAGAAAGTGAAGGAGTCAGTTTAGTGCATGATTGGTAGCTCTTAAACTCTCTGAAGACCCATTAAATAATATATGTAATCCTATAAAAATAGTATCATCTCATGGCTCTTAAAAAACTCAGTCTTTTAACAGGTATAAAAGATAAAAAAGTATACATCATACACAAAAAGACAGTCACTTACAAAATATTTTTACATCCTATACTTCTGAAAACTTCACACAAAACTATGAGTTGATTAATTCCTATGGAATCTGTAACATTCACATAAATAAATTTAACTGCACGCTTAACATACCTACAAATATAATATTTTGATTCATAAAAGATCAGGTTGATGGATCAATGTTCTCCATTCTCCCCTTTTCCCATCCATTTCATCATTTAAAATCCCATTATCCCCTCCATTTTCAAATTGTGGGATTTCCATTTTATGCTAGCAGGCTGTAAGTCAAAGGTCAGCTTTTTCCAAGTTTTCTTCTTTCTCTCATATTTCTTTCCACTCTCTCCCCCGCCTCTTGTTATAAGCTCACAAAAACGTTGTATTTACTAGGGTAGATATATTTTTAAAAATCATAAACAAACTGTGTTAAAAAACATAAATTACAAAATAGTTTACCAACCTGTCCTGGGAATTTTTTCAGGGATGTTCACATCAGACATACTATCCGAGTCATTTGGAAATGGTCTCTTTACACCAGAGCGGGGTTTTACTGAAAGGATATCCTCAACTACTTTGTTATCCTCTTCACATTGTTGACTCATCATAAAATAGAAAAGTGCAGAATTGGTATTTTCACTCACGTAAGGATTCTCGGATGGAATCTGGTAAGCAGGAAAACAATGATGAATATTAAAGAAATTCCGTCATCAAAGGGGGGAAAAAAATCACACAGTAACCCATCTTAGAAGTCTTTGGAACAACAAGGGTTTACACTGATTTCATAGATTAAAAAAACAATTGAATACTAATGTTCACATACATGTACATAAAAACACTCAATGCTGTTTTTCTTTCTTCACAGCAACATGTACACAGCTACCTGTGGTGAGGGGTGTATAATTAAACTGATATATATCCACATATATAGAAACACACTTATGTTTCATATCTATCTACAGGTGGATATTAGGCACTCTATCTATATGTAGCTAAAAGGAGCTCTGGTGGCACAGTGGGTAAGGCATTTATTTGGCTGCTAACCACTAGCTCAGTGGTTCAAATGCTCCGTGGGAGGAAAATGAGACAAACTACTTCTATCAAGATTTACAGCTTTAGAGACCCTATGGGGGTCACTCTGAGTTGGAACTGACCCAATGGCAGTAGGTTTTGTTTCACTTAGATATAGATATATAAAACAAAATCTGCCTATTCAAATAATTCCTGTTTTTACCTCCAAGCCCCAATAAATTCAACTCTCGTGATATTGTGAGTTGTTAAGAGGTGCTCCAAAGTTCCTTTTTTTCCATCTTTATTTCCATTATTTCTGCTGACTTCTTTAAAATTTTCAACTCTCAGAGTGCAGAGGTTAACAAGTTGGGTTTGAGAAGTACGTCTAACCTAATGCCACGATGTCCAAGTAACTTGTGAAACATTTACAATAATTACATAAAGCATAATCAGGATCACACTGACAACTACATGCACTTCATACCGTAGAAGGCCCTGCATCACAACCTTCTCCCAGAGAAGACTGGGCATCTGCATGCCTGTTAGACTG
>NW_006922158.1:52809-53262 GCF_000298275.1 Orycteropus afer afer | reverse complement strand
TTTCAATTAATACCCTTAACTGGTGGGGGGTAGGGATGGGGTGGGAGGGAGAGGCTGGTGTTGGTCATAAACCCAAAAAACAACAACAAAAAAACCCCCCAAACTCAGTGCCATGGACTCAATTCCGACTCATAGCGACCCACTTTGGGTTTCTGAAGCAGTAAATCTTTAGGGAACTACATTGCCCAGTCTTCCTTCTAAGGAGCAGCTGGCAGGTTGGAACCACCAACCTTCTGGGCAGTCAAGTGCCTCAGGAATTATGCCACCAGAGCTCCTTGCTGTTTGTTGGTCACAGACTTAAGTAAAAACAAAGAAATTTAAAACCCACACAAAGGTGGTGCAACTATCTAATAAACTAAATACACCCTAACGAAATCCAATGCCCTTTGTGAGAAAGAAAAGACACAGCCAGACAGTAGAAGAACTAAAAGCATCTCAGAGTCCAAGGGATTC
>NW_006922158.1:50911-52186 GCF_000298275.1 Orycteropus afer afer | reverse complement strand
ACCGCGACTCACACTTTCCCACGCAGCGCATGCAGACCGTTACCCCGCGCGGCAGGGTCACCGGCTTGAAGAGTAGTCGCGTGCAGCGCGGGCAACCAAAAAGGTCGCGGAGCGTGGCAGACGCCGGGGGCGGTGGAACTGTGGGCGGTCGACCCCAGTACAGCATCTCGAGGTCGCTTCCCGGCTTCAGGGTCTGGAGATGCCACTCGTTCACGCGGATGACGGACGCGATACCGCAGGCCAGGTGCCCCAGCTCCTCAGGCCGCAAAGCCTTGAGCCACGCCGCCCCGCGAAACGCGCCCAGGGCCTCGAAGACATGGCCCGCACGGGCCAGCGCGTTCCCCAGGCGCAGACACAGGTCTCGGTCGGGCTGGGGCAGCCGGGGCAGCCGGGGCAGCACTAAATGGAAGATTTGGGCTGCCAAATCATACTCTCCTAAGCAGAAAGCCTGGTCTCCCTCCTCTGTTCCCAAGGGGAACGAGACCCCATAGTCGCAGAGGAGACAGTGATGCTGCAGCGGCTGGACCCAGTTGGTTCGGCCCGGTATACCATCCATAGCTGCGGCCTCGCGACGAAGTAGACTCGGAACGAAGCACAAGAAGGGTGCGCCTCTTCCCTGACCTGGACGGCAGGGGCGAGACCACCACCTTCGCTGCGAAGCTGAGTTCTTCAGACTAGGTCAGCCACCTTGCAACGCCGAGTGGGAAGGGCGGTGTGGGGAGCGCGCTTTTGTAGCCGGGCGCTAGGACGCCCCCCGCAGGCCTGTAATGGCCCCTGGTGCAGGAGGCGGGATCAGATGCCGCCCTCGCTGGGCTGGGCGGGGCGCCTGCAGCGGTTCTCCAGGCGCTTCCTTGGGGCCCCCCGCCACGCAGGCCCCGCTCGGGGTTCTGCTTAAGTCCTACTAGGTGGTGCTGCAAAAGTGCCCACCGCCAGTCACACTGCCCAGGTCTTCTCGAAACTCCTTCCCGGTCCTGTGGGGGCCGGCGCCCGTGTGCGCACGCGTGAGTTTATATTCGCCTTTCGCCCCCACAGCGGTACCTAAGTTTCCGTGGAGCTCTGGCCGCCTAGGCAACCTGTGGCTCTCTGAGGTTAAATGAGAACTTAGGAAAAGTCACCAAGCACTTAATATCTGTAGCTTTGATTTAGGAAATTGTCTTAAATGAATGAGAAGCCTGAGGTGGGCTACGAACTGAGCTTCTCGTCAATTTTCTCTCAATAGAATTCTAAATTTCAGACAGGCACATCCTGAAACTAATTTAGACCAAATTGATCTGA
>NW_006922158.1:48213-49449 GCF_000298275.1 Orycteropus afer afer | reverse complement strand
TGTGAGATTTATAACTTGTAGAAATAAAATGTATGACAAAAATAGCATAAAGACTATGACAGAAGAAATGAAAATCACTATTAATATGGTTCACATTAGGTGTGAAACAGTATAATATCACTTGAAAGATGATTGTGATAAATGGAGCCTGTATACTCTAAACCTTACAGCAAACACGGTAATAACAAAGTTGTTAGGTTCCGTGTAGTGGTCGGTTCTGACTCATAGCGAACTTAACAGAACAAAACACTACCCAGTCCTAGCAGTGTTCTGCTGCTATCCAGAGGACAGTAGACACCCAAGGGTAAAAATCATGCTTGGAAAGGGAGGAGGTTATTTGTCCTGAGTTTGTTTATTACAGGAGGAGGGGACTAGTCAAAGTTGGGTCTTTCCCTTTTCCAAAGAGGTCTAACGTGTTCTCTCCTCACTTAATGGGACCATTTTCAAAGGAAGATTTCCCCTTTGCCAAATTCAGATTGATTCCAGGTACTCTATGAGGTTGTCACTGGCTGAGTGTCTACTAGTACCTCACCAGGTCTTCTTCCCAGTCTGTTTTAGTCTGGAAGCAACACTGAGGGTGACTCTGCTGATTTGGAATACCGGTGCCATAGCTTGCAGCCTCCCAGCAACATGCAAGCAACCACAGTACAACAAACTGACAGGAGAGTGGTGACAAGAATAAAGAGCTAGTGGTATAAAAGCCTTTGGCTGCTAACCAAAAGGTCAGTGGTTCAAACCCATCAGGTACTCTGCAGAAAGATGAGGCAGTCTATTTTGTTAAAGGTTTTCAGCCTTGGAAACCCTTTAGGGCAGTCCTACTCTGTCCTTTAGATAGGCTCGCTATGAGTTGGAATCTGTTCGAAGGCAGTGGGTTTGGTTGTTTTCTTGTTGTTTAATGTAGCTAAAAAGGCAACACAAAGAAATGAAATGAAATTATTGGGAAAAAAAACTTATTGCAAAAGTCAGCAGAAAGAGTAGTGACTGGGATCTTAAAAGCTTGCAAGCAGCCATCTGGATGCAATGATGTTTCTCTCCTCTAGAGCAAAGAAGAATGAAGAAAACAAAAGATTCATGAAAACAATTAGTCCTCACGGCTGGAACACTATGCGATCCTCAGCTAATTAGATTATGAGACCAGAAGAACTAGATGGTGCCCGGCTACGACTGTCAACCACTCAGAGGGGGATCTATGTAGGAGATCCTGGATAGAGAGGGAGAACAATGTGGAACAAAACT
>NW_006922158.1:42883-47573 GCF_000298275.1 Orycteropus afer afer | reverse complement strand
TAACAAATGAAATGCAACAGTGGAAGATTGATATCCTAGACATTACTGAGCTGAAATGGGCTGGTATTAGCCACTTTGAATCAGACAATCCTATAGTCTTATTATTCTGGGAATGACAAAGAGCAATAGCGTCACATTCGTTGTCAATAAGAATATTTCAAGATCTATCCTGAAGAACAACGCTGTCAGTGTTAAGATAATATCCATAAGCCTATGAAGAAGGCCACTTTATATGACTATTATTCATATTTATGCACCAACCATTAAGGCCAAACATGAAGAAATTGAAGATTTTTACCACCTGGAGTATTTCTGTTGAACCAGCACAAAGCAATCTTCTGGGAAGTTCGCTCTCTCTCAGGTGTATAGAATTCTGATGTTTAGATTGATTAGTGATCACTCTGCAAGGCTCAAAAGGAGCCCTTCTAGAGGCAGAAGAAGTCTCTCTGACTGCTGGCTCAGAAAGACATGCTGCTGAGAGAAATATGCTCATGAAAAA
Organism: Orycteropus afer afer; assembly: GCF_000298275.1. Classification (NCBI taxonomy): domain Eukaryota; kingdom Metazoa; phylum Chordata; class Mammalia; order Tubulidentata; family Orycteropodidae; genus Orycteropus; species Orycteropus afer. The sequence continues at coordinate 47,074 of NW_006922158.1, read as the reverse complement.
CATGAGAGGCACACGCTGCTGAGAGAGACTGAGAGAGACTGTCAGCTGATGACAGGCTGCGAGAGACTGAGTGCATTTCTGAACTAAAATTGTAGCCTGTTGCTTCCCTAATAAACCCCATAATCTGTGAGTTCTGTCGAACCCAGCAAGGAGGTGGTTGGTGAAATGGCTGGAGGGAGCCAGCATGTTTGGCCTCACAGGGATAGGCCTTGGGCTAGTGATGATGATTCTGTTTTCCTCTTGTGGGGTTAAAGGAGGTCAGAAGGTGTGGCCTCCCTGCCCCTTTAGCAATGTGCAATTCCCTTTATATAACATTCTAGAAATAACAAAATTATACATATGGAAAACAGATTAATGATTGCCAAGGAGTGGGGACAAGGGAGAGAGGGCTATAAAAGGGTAGAAAACCAAACCAAAGTCACTGCCGTTGAGTTGGATCCAACTCATAGCGACCCTTCCTTGGGTTGTTGAGGCAGTATCTGGTCAGGGCCGACTCAATGGCAAACAACAACAACAACAATCACTGCAGAAGTAGATTGCCCAACCTTCCTTCCAAGGAGTGGCTGGTGGGTTTGAACCGCCAGCCTTCAGGTTAGCAGTCAAGTGCCTTAGGCACTATGCCACCGTGTAGCATGTGATAAAACTACAGTGAACTAAGAACAGACACACACAAATGAATGAATGTGAAATTTAGAAAGAGGTGAGTAAGAATGGTAAGTTACTTTCATGTAAATTTCATGACTTTGATATTGTACTAGTTATGCCAGATATCCCCCACTGGGATAGAGCAAGTTAAGGATATATGGAATTTGTCTGTATTATTTCTTACAGTTGCATGTAAATCTCCAATTATCTTAAAATTAAAAGTTAAAAAAAGAAAGAAAGGAGTGTTCAGCAGATCAGAGGTTCTTGAGGGATGTAGTAAGATAGGGCCTGAAAACATCTGTTGATTTGAGTAGCAAGGAAGTCATTACCTTGAGTAATTCAGTTAAAGTGCAACAGACAGAAGCCAGTGTGGAGCGGCTTAAGAAGTGTGTGGGGAATGAAGAAATGTGGACAGTGGTGGCAGACTACATTTTTCAGGAGTTGGAGGGAAGTGGGAACTATAGAGATAGGGCAGCACTCCATCTGGGAGGAGAGGAGTGTCGAGAAAGTGCTGAGCACGTTCAAATGCTGTTGGCAAAGAGCCAGGTTGGAAAGATAAGAGTTAGGGTCGGAAAGAACAGAGAGGGGATCATTCGCTGAGCCAGGAGGAGGAAAATCCCCTTTCAAACTAGACTAGATGGAAGGCAGAAAATATGCACGTGGATGCAGTTTGTAGATTTAATTCCAGGATGCTGAAGACATGTTCATCTGATGGCTTCTAGTTTCTCTGCAGGAGACAGAGTCAACTGCTGACAGGAAATGGGGAAGAGGTTGCAGTTTGAGGAAAATGGACAAGCCCCCAGCATTTGTACCTTAAAACCACTTCTTGAAGGCTGTTATGGATTACATTGTGTCCCCCAGAAAGATAGTGAAGTTTTAAACCAGTACCTGTGAACACGACTGTAGTAGTTAAGGTTGTGTGTCAACTTGGCTGGGCCTGGTGTTGAGTGGCTGGGCAGCTGGATGTAGTTATTCCCCATGATAAGACTAGTAATCAACTCCAGTGGTGGAATCTATAGTGAGCAGCGGAGTAGCTGTCTTAGGGATGTGGTCTGCTTCCAGTATATAAGGCAAAACATTGAGAAAGATCTCTGAGCTTTTGGGCACGCTTGGACCATGCATGTAGCCGAGTCTTCATTCAGCAGCCTGCCATGTTGCCTGCCAATCTTGGGGCTGCCTCTGGACTTGAACTAGTGGACTGCCTTATTGTTTGGTCATCTAGGGACTGTGCCATGTTATTTGTCGACCTTGGGCTTGCCAGCCCCAGCAGTCAGCAGCTGCCTGAGTGAAGAGATGCCTCCAGCTCCAGTGGGCCAGAAGCAAGAGGCAGAGCTGAAGCCCAAGGTCAAGGGGCCTTTACCCAGCCCTTAGAGCTTGGCACTTTGAACTCAAACTTCTAGCCTCCTGTGTTAGGCTGGGTTCTCTAGAGAAGCAAAACCAGTAAGGTTTATATGTATATATAGAGAGAAATTTACCTCAGAAAAATGGCTCACACATTTAAAGAGGATGGCAAGTCCCAAGTTCCTGGATCAAATGTTAAGTAGGAGGCTTTTCCCAACTCACACAGCTGCAGGGGCTGACGAGTTTAAGATTGGAGACAGTATGACAGCTGCTGACTTTGGCGGATTACGAATCCAAGATCACCAGGCAAAATGGTGGATTGTTCACTCACAGGACAGTTTTAAGCAGCACCCTAGAATCCAGATCCACAGAAGTTTCTCGAATTTTCCCAGCACATCAATATATATTTTAGAAACAGGCCACACCCCTAAGGAAACTCCCTTTCAACTGATTGGCTACTCAAACATATACATCACATGTCATCATGGGAATAACCACATCACAGCTGCTTAAACTATTCAGAGTCCTGATCCAGCCAAGCTGACACACAACCCCACCTATCACACCTCCTAAACTGTAAGAGTATAAATCCCTAATTGTTCAGACCACCCATGTGTGGTATTGCTGTTAAAGCAGCAGGAAGTAACCACAACAATGACCTGATTTGGAAATAAGGTCTTTGAAGATGTCATCAGTTAACATGTGGTTTTATCAGACTAGGTTGTGGCTTAATCCAACCACAGTGCCGTCTTTATAAAAGAGACGGTCAGACAGGGGAAGGATGCTGTGTGACACTGCAGCTGCAAGCCAAAGAACAGCTGGATAGAACAGATTTTCCCTCAAAGCTTCAGAAGGAATAAACATGTCTGGTACCCTGCTTTGAGACTTCCAGCCTCCGGAACTGAGACAATAAACTTGCATTCCAATAAGCCACTCTTTTGTGGTATTTTGTTACAGCAGCCCTAGGAAACTAATACAGAGGCAAAGATTCTCCTTGTGTCTCTCAAATCAATTGTTAATATTATTTCTGAGTTCTCACCTTGAAGAGATTTCCCACAGGGTGCCCTCTCAGGTGCCCCAGTCAGATGTGTCTCCTCCTTCCCTGGGTGTATCCACGTCGAGATGGGCATCTCCCCTAGCCCCCACTGTGGCACTCAGGGGTTCAGCGGAGAGGCCCTAATGCTAAGGGCGGGGTTGCCTTCCCTGAACATGCCAAGGTGCAGGTTTAAGGGGAGCTACACTCAAGGAGGATATAGGCAGGGTCCGTCAGGCAAAGGCAGAGAGATGATAGCAACAGGGCCACCAGGAAGGACTTCAGGAGGGCTTTGACTCAGGAGCAGTGGCCAGATGTCAAGTTGGCCAATATAAAGCTGTCTCTGTTTGCCGTATAGAGGATAGATTGGAGGGGACCAGACAGTGGGTGTGGCAGTGGCTCAGGGGACAAGAAACAGAATGGGCACCTGCTGTAAGGCCTGGAAGGGAGGAAGTGGCCTTTGGAAATTCAGAAAGAAGGACAGGACCTTGGAGGAGGGGTGGAGGGATGAGGGTCTGCACAGTCACAGGAGGTTGCTGGCCAGTGACCTGGTATAGCCAGGGGCTGCTGGGTGTGGGGACAGGGTGCTCCTAGTTCAGGACATACTGTGAGATATCCAGGATATATTTTGAATATCAAATAGCAATCTCTTTTTGGGAAAACATATTAGGGAAATGACCCCAATGACAGATTTTATTTCATGGAAAAGAAAAAACAAGAAACAAACCCACTGCTGTCGAGTCAATTCCACCTCATAGCAGCCCTCTAGAACAGAGGAGAATTGCCCTATAGTGTTTCCAAGGCTGCAAATCTTTACAGAAGCAGATTGGCTCATCTTTCTTTCAAGGAGTGGCTGATGAGTTTGAACTGCCGACTTCTTGCTTAAGAGTCCAATGCTTTAAACACAATGTCACCAGAGATCCTTCCCAAAAAAGAGGGGAGAAAAAAAACAAGAACAAAAAACAGGTGGGCACACTTTTGTTTACCAAAGGAAATGCTTTTTTTTTTTTTTTTTAAATAATTGGCCCAAAAGGCCTGTTGATTTGCTGTTTTATTTTCAATTGTATTTTATTTTAAACATGTTGGTGAAGTCAGTAATTTTCTTAAAATTATTTTAATTGAGAAATTTAGAGGGATGTGGTAGAAATTATAGATCAGCCACAGGAAAATAT
>NW_006922158.1:40530-42783 GCF_000298275.1 Orycteropus afer afer | reverse complement strand
AATAACTTGTGTTACAGCCTCAACTTGTCAACTGAGGCCTAAGGGCTGTGACACCTAACTGCTTCTTGAAGGATGCTGCCACCTGGGGCCTTGTCTCCTTCCCCCAAAGCCTTGCCACCAGCAGTCCTTCCGTGGTCTCAAGGCTTCGGGGTCTGTGCTCCTGTGAGCTTTGAGGGCTTGCTCCTCACTGGGACCTAGCTCAGTGCCCAGAAGTTACTGGAGGTGGTGTCAGCCCAGGATTTTATCGCTGGTGAACTCAATAACCCAAATTTTAGCAATTTAGACCAGAATTGTGGCGTTATAAGAAACAGATCCAGTGGTGTGTATTTGGCTGAGATGAAAGGAAAGTGAAATGGGTTAAGCTGTACTGAATTCTGCAATGCTGGCATGCAGCTCACACTTGCGTTGCTCCCCGAGCAGGAGTTCCTGAACCAAAGTGGTGGGGAACTCCTCTGCTGCCCAGTCCAGACTGGGGCAGGCTAAGGTAACAAGCTGCGTAATAGTCAGGACCGACATGCCCAAATCCCTAGCAGGCCTCAGCTTCCAGAACCAACCAGGCCTTCGTGTCACCATGCCACATGCCCGTTAAGGCCCCTGAATATCTTCCTTTTCTCAGGTGGAAATGTTATATAAGCCCCTCAGTTTCCAAAATTCTGTCTCTTGGGCTGAATGAGATAATGGCTCGGCAGACAGACTTTGAGAAATACAAACAAGCATTTTATAGGTATGTATTCTGAAAAGATGTATGGCCTGAAACTGCCCTTTGGTCATTACTAAAATTCAGAAGAAAAAAATAATCACATGGGAAATTTGGTTTCCTTCTGTGATTATAACAGCAGTGCCCAAAAGAAAGCCAGAGGTGTAATTGTATTACTAAAATGTGACCCAATGTTAGCCCCTGCAAGTTTTGTAGTCCATTAATGCCTCCATTCCTCATGGAAGTGCTGGGTGCTGTGGCTACAGTCTACCTGTGACACACTAGGCCATCTCCTGACCACCATGGATAACTCCGAGGTGAGCACACCTCTCTGGGAAGTGGGTGAAATGACTCAGCACTGAGTAATTTTTCCTTCCAGTTGGTCCGATTGCATACTTGCAGTCTTTTTCTTTCTCTGAATAGAGCAAAAGTAATGGCGTCATAATGACATCAGTAGGGATGGGATGGGGGCCCTTTAGTGCACCTTCTGCCCACTCTAAGTGATGATGCTCAGAGTCCCACTTCAAAAGCCAAGGCACTAACAGGTACATGGGAAATTGTGGGAGTCTTAAGAAGGAGTATGATCAAGGAAGTGTCATTTCTGTGCTCAGATCTCCACTTGGTTAGCCCCTGGGCTAACAAAGACACTTGAATCCACAGATCCTAGGCACTAGTTTAGCAAAAAGTCTGGTTTCTGATACCCAAAGAGCTTAAAGTGCCCTTCAAAATGTGCATACAGACATCGGATGTCTCGTTGCTTAGACCCAGGAAGTAGTGCTCCATCTTGGTTTTATTATACACAGGAATACCTGGAGGGATAGTTGGGTAGGGCACAAGATGGTCTATCCCAGCCTCTTTTTGGCTATATGGAGCATCATCCTCCAGGGTCTCATGATGTCCAGTCACACTGGACTTTATCTCACAGGGTGTGCAGAGTTCTACATGTGTTGCCCAAAGAATGGTGGTCTCTGAACCAAAGATCTAACCATCTATGGTTTGGTCACCCAGGGACTCCTTCAGGCACTCCACTCGTGAGGTCACTCCTCACTAGGAGGATCGTGAACAAACTCATCCTGAAATGCAGAAGGAAGTCTTTCCCAGGGATCTCTTACAATAAAAACCAACTTAAAGTATGTTTTCAATCTAAGGAAATATAAATAAATAGTTAAGTAGACACTCTTGGTGGTAATGGTTGGTTATGAGGGTGGGCACAGTGAAGAATTGTGACAGCTGGCATTTCTTGAACCCTCCCTCATGCCAATCCCTGCACTAAGTGATTTACACACACTGCTTTTTTTAAGCTACTCAACAACCTTAGGAAGCAGGTCCCGTTATTAACCCATTTTCTAGGCGAAGGTGGTGTTGTTGTTGTTAAGTGCCGTCGAGTCATTTCCAACTCATAGCGACCCCATGCACAGCAGGACAAAACACTGCCCGATCCCGCGCCAGCCCCACAATCCTTGCTATACTTGAGCCCATCATCGCAGCCATCGTGTCAATCCATCTCGTTGAAGGCCTCCCCCTCTTTCGTCGACCCTCCACCCTACCAAGCATGA
>NW_006922158.1:35895-37593 GCF_000298275.1 Orycteropus afer afer | reverse complement strand
AAGAAATTTGGTTCAAAATTGCCAGAGAAAGTGGGGGGAGAACAGGGGCTCGGGGTAAGAGGAAATGAAAGAGGCTTCACTCTGAGGCCGGCAGGAAAGATGGCCAGAGTGGGTTGCCAATAGTGGCGGTAGTAGTGTGAACAGCCCATAGTGAGTGGTAAGAAGAATGCCATCATCCCATCATCGATGTATTGACAGGATCCTTACTGCATTCCAGCAAGGGCTTCCACTGTTTCGCCTGTCTTAATTTAACCTTAGGAACTATGGTGGCATAATGCCTAAGGCATTTGACTGCTAACCAGAAGGCTGGCAGTTCAAACCCAACAGCCACTCCTCAGAAGGACGATGGGGCAATCTACTTCCGTAGTGATACTGCCTCGGAAACCCAAGGAGGGGTCGCTATGAGCCGGGTCTGACTCGATGGCACGTAACAACAACAACAATTAAACCTCACAACAGCTGCAGGAGATAATCAGTGCTGAGGCGATAACATTAACAGGACAATCTCTGATCTGATAGTTCACATCTGCATTTTCAGGGTTTTGTATGAGTTCTGAATTAACCAGAGTCACAAGCGACAAAAAGCCAGGGGTGGAAAAGCAAGGGAACTTGAAGCTCAGTGGGCCGCCTGGCATTTAATTGCTGTGTCTGCATTCTTCCTTCTTTTCAATCTTGCTCTGCCGGGCCAGTTCACAGCGAAGGAGGAAGACTTTTCAATTCGCAAAACCAAACTAAATCAAACTCTCTGCTGTCGAGTCGGGTTCAACTCATAGCGACCCCTCCTAGGGTTTCCCAGGTGGTATCACTAAGGAAGTAGATTGCCCAACCTTGCTAAGTCATTTTTTTTTTCAAACAAAACAACAAAAGCAAAGCAGAGCAAAAGTAATCACCTAATTGTATTAAGATGATGTCATTTCCATTTCAATGTTCTGCAAATGGGTAGGTCTCAAGGGGGATTTCTGAAGTTCTCACAAGTATTTGAGAATTTCAATGCTTTGCCATTGGGTATATTCTCAGCTGCCTCTTCCCAGCAAAGACCTACAGTCCCCAGGAATCCTAGGCGCCTTGGGGGCCACAGAGCAAGAACAGAGCTTAGCCTTGGGCTTTACGAAAATGTCTTCTCCGGTTTTGAAAGTTCCCCCTCCCCTTTGGGAAACCTGCTCTTACTGTTTCTGAAGCTCTGCCTCACTAAAGGAAGGGGGGCTGGGGAAGCCGTTCTTCTCAGGATCTTGGACCACATTTTCCGGGGTCTTGTCAAGGGAAGAAAACGCTCCTGGGAAGTAAACAAAAAGAGAAGGCTGACACCTCAGTACTCCCCTGCAAGAGACACCCAGTCTCTTTGAAACAACTGACATCATGTTCCCTACAGGCATGCGTGGCAAACCCATCTGCATCATTCACCTTTAGGTGTTTGAATTCCATCTGTTTCTTCGTGGCAGGCTAAGATGATGAAGAAAAGCTTTAGGTACTGCACAAGCCAATTTGCGGAGATAGATGAGTTAGGCGGAGCAATATGGGTGAGGGGACAAAAGCTAGAAATACCAGTAAAGTCTACCTCTGGCAAAGCACCTTGTTGTTGTTGTTGTTATGTGCCGTCGAGTAGGACTCGACTCATAGTGACCCCTCCTTGGGTTTCCGAGGCAGTATCACTACGGAAGTAGATTGCCCCATCTTCCTTCCAAGGAGTGGCTGGTGGGT
>NW_006922158.1:33198-34799 GCF_000298275.1 Orycteropus afer afer | reverse complement strand
AACCTTCCTTCCGAGGAGTGGCTGGTGGGTTTGAACCGCCAGCCGTCTGGTTAGCAGGCAAGTATCTTAGCCACTATGCTACCAGAGCTCCCCACTATCTCATTATCTGACATTTTACAGTTATGACCATCATAAAAAAAATGTCTACCTTCTGACTGTTTTGCGTGTTAACAATGTACATCTGGCAGTGCTGAACACCATGGAGAGAGGTGAGAGTTAACACTGGCTGTGACAGATAAGATTATGTATCCACCTGGCTGGGCCACGATCCTCAGAGATTTGGCGGGTATGTCATGATATAATTTGGTAGTTATGTGATGATGTAGTTATCTTCCATTTTTGCATAACACTGATTTATACAAAACACCTGGTTCTGGAACCTAGCCATGTCATTAAGTGAGCAGTGGGTGTACCAAAACTCTGTGCCAAATTCTGTAGGGGTGGCTGTACAAACAATTGAGATGAAACCTTTACTCTCAAGGGGATTCTAGACAAACACTTGAAAACTTGCAAACCACATTCTCTCTTCCATTTACAAAAGTACATTGTATAGATTGATGCCCCAACATTAGTCCTTAATTAAAACCCACTGGGAAGGAAGATGGGGCAATCTACTTCCATAGTAATACTGCCTCGGATACTGAAGGAGGGGTCGCTAAGACGGATCTAACTCCACGGCAGTGAGTTTAATTATTATTAGTTTTTGGTACGCAAATGCAGCTTTTAACTTCCTTCAGCAATCTGGACTTTATGTCAGGAGAAATGTTAAAAGATTTTATGTCTGTTTAATCAAGGGGACAATACTGTCCTTTTATCAAATGTCTCCTCCTCCCAGCACGTAGGTTTGGTATTTCCTCACGTCCTCTGTTAAAATTACCAAAAAACAAACAAACAAACAAAAAAAAAAAACCCAAACTCACCTCCTTCCACTTGGATGAGTTCGGTCTAAATTAGTTTCAGGACGTGCCTGTCTGAGATTTAGAATTCCACTGAGAGAAAATTGATGAGAAGCTCAGTTTGTAGCCCACCTCAGGCTTCTCATTCATTTAAGACAATTTCCTAAATCAAAGCTACAGATATTGAATTATTGCTTGGTGACTTTTCCTAAGTTCTCATTTCACCCCAGAGAGCCACAGGTTGCCTGGGCGGCCAGAACTACGCCGAAAGTTAGATACCCTTGTGGGGGCGAAAGGCCCATACAAACCGGCGCGTGCGCGGAAGGAGTTTCGAGAAGACTGGCGGTGGGCACTTTTGCAACTCCACCTAGTAGGACTGAAGCAGAACTCCGAGCGGGCTCCCGTAGGCGGGGCCCCCAGGGAAGCGCGTGGCGAACCACTGCAGGCGCCCAGCGACGCCCAGCACGGGCCGCATCTGATCCCGCCTCCTGCACCAGGGGCCATTACAGGCCTGCGGGGGGCGTCCTAGCGCCCGGCTACAAAAGCGCGCTCCTCACGCCGCCCTTCCCACTCGGCGTTGCGAGGCGGCTGACCTAGTCTGAAGAACTCCTCAGCTTCGCAGCGAAGGTGGTGGTCTCGCCCCTGCCGTCCAGGTCAGGGAAGAGGCGCACCCTTCTTGTGCTTCGTTCCGAGTCTACTTCGTCG
>NW_006922158.1:29325-31845 GCF_000298275.1 Orycteropus afer afer | reverse complement strand
TGAGTCAGGTCCGACTCCACGGCACATAACAACAACAGCATGACCAACAAACAGCAAGGAGCTCTGGTGGCATAGTGCCTAAGGCACTTGACTTTTAACTAGAAGGTTGGCGGTTCCAACCCGCCAGCCACTCCTTGGAAGGAAGACTGGGCAATGTAGTTCCATAAAAATTTACTGCCTCAGAAACACAAAGTGGGGCGCTGTGAGTCAGAATCAACTTGTTGCCAGTGAGTTTTTTTTTGTTTGTTTGTTTATGACCAACACCAGCCTCTCCCACACACCCCACCCCGACCCATCAGCAGTTAAGAGTGTTAATTTAAAAGGAATTAAGCTGCCACCCCGGACTCCTGGTAATCCCTGAGTGGTACAAACAGCTGCTTAACAGAAAGGAGGAAGTTCGAGTCTACCCAGAGGCATCTGTGAAGCTAGGCTTGGCCATCTACTTCCCAGTAAATCAGACGTTTGAAACCACATTTAATTGAAAGGAAGACAAGCTTCTGTAATTTACATTTGACTCTGAATGATTGTGATCCCTTGGCAGTTGTTTTGGGTGGAAAGGCTTTGTGTGTGCGTGTGTGTGTGTGTGCACGTGTGTGGAGGGTTGTCTATTTTTTTAATTGACTGCTTTTGTAATAGTGTATGTATATGTGATATCATAGAGTTGTCCAGCTTGGATGGTGATTGGTATGATTTGGGAGTCCTAGGAGCTCTGGTGGAGAAGTGTGTAAGACACTTGGCTGCTAATCAGAAGGTCAGGGGTTCAAACCCAGAAGATGAGGCAGTCTACTTTGGTAAAGATTGACAGCCTTGGAAACCCAGTGGGGGTTACTGTGAGAATAGATGGCAGTGGTTTTGTTGTTGTTGTTTGAGTATAGTACAAAGGGTTAACACAGCCACAGTTAATGAAGGGTGGGAGTTTGAGCCTACCCATAAGCTCTCAAAAGAAAGGCCTGGGGTCCACTTCCCTAAAAATCAGACATTCTAAACCCTATGAAACAGTTCTATTGTGACATGCAAAAGTGAGGGTTCCTTCCCCAGCAACATTTTTTTTTTCTTTTTATTCCTTTCACCCAAGTTTTGTGTATGCCCTGAAGTCGGTGGTTTACCCTCCTTCCCCTACCCACTCTGGGTAACCATCAAAGAATATTGGTTTTGTCTGTGTGTGTGTGTGTGTGTGTGTGTGTGAGAAACCATGTGATCTCCTACAAAATTTGTGTATTTGTGATTGACTACTTTTTCTTAGCATAATGTCCTCTAAGTTCATACATGTTATATGTCCCAGATTTCCCACTGTTTTTTTTTTTTTTTAAACATTGTGTAGTATTCTATTGTGTCTGTGTACCAGAGTTTGTTGATCCATTCCTCCTTTGGTGGGCATGGCAACTTAGAAGAAAAAAAAAAGTATATATAAATTAAAAATCAAAGGTCTTGCTGTGGAGTTGATTTTGACTCATGGCAAAGCTCTATGTGTTACAGAGTAGAACTGGGTTTTCCATAAGAGTTTTCTGGCATTTCTAACATGGTGCTGCTGGTGGTTCAAACTGCCAACTATATGTTAGTAATCAAGTGCAGTTTGTGGCACCCAGGGTCCTTTCTCTCCCCCTGTAGTGTGCACGTGCACGCATGCACACACGCACGTCTACCTACACCTCCCTAACTATCTCCTTATCTGTCATTTTGTATTGAAGATAATAGGAAAAAAACCTATGTATCTGACTGTTTTGTGCATTAAAGATACATGTCTGGCAGTAACGAATTCGAGAGTAATGTGATTAAGGTTATGTGTCAACTTGGCTGGGCTGTGATTCTCAGTAGTTTGGTTGTTATGTAATGATGTAGTTTGGCAGTTAGATAATGATGTAATTTGGCAGTTCTGTAATGGATGTAATCCAGTAGTTATACTGTTACATAATGAGCTAGTCATCCATTTTGTGATCTGATATAGTCAAGCCTTCATTTCCCCACAATGCTGATCTCCACATAATCATCTCATTTCTTGTAATCTAACTATGGACTGACCAGTGGATGTATATATATGTATGTTTATTCTTTGCTCTGTAGTCAGCTGGGACCACTGGTGATGTAGTGCCTAAAGCATTGGACTGCTAAGCAGAAGGCTGGCAGTTCAAACCCACCAGCTACTCCTGGGAAGGATGATCGGGCTATCTACTTCGTTAGAGATACCACCTAGGAAAACCAAGGGAAGTGGGAAGCGTCGCCGGATATGTTCATCCTTTGCTCTCCAGTCAGTGGCAACTCTTAGGGACACTCTAGGACCCAATAGAACTGCCCCACCCAGTCTCCAAGGCTACAGTTCAAAGCATTGACTTTTTGGTTAGCAGCCAAGCACTTATGCACTGCACCACCAGATTTAAATTACGGAAGAAAACTTGGCTTAATCTTCTGTTTCTAAAAGATTGTTGTAAAAAAAAAAAAAGATTTATGTAGTCATTATGTATTTTGATTTAAATTTACGATTGAGGTTTTTTCTGTGTGTGAAGACACAGTAGTTCAAAGTGA
>NW_006922158.1:1727-2609 GCF_000298275.1 Orycteropus afer afer | reverse complement strand
TCAGACATAGTGAAAGATCTGCGGTTCTTAATAGATGCGTCTGACTTTGACTGTTCACTGTGCATGAGGTAGGATGGCACAGAATCTATGCAGGTCTTTCAAAATGTATCCTTCCTGAATTCTATCCCGAAATGTAATGGATCTTTTATTTTCAGAGATGTTACTTACATCTTAGTAATAATACATTGATTTTCTAATAGAAAGCTTTGATCATGGAGGAGATTATAAAATGGGAATAGGTGTAAGTAGATCCTTGAAGAGTAAGGGAATTGCAGAAGGATCCTTATTAAAGAAATAGAAACACCATTATTGAAAGGCTCTTCTGGATCTTTCTTGCTGAACACACTGATATTTTCCCACAGGTTGCTCTTAGATCCTGTTACCACACCATGTGGGCATATGTTTTGCCTCAAATGCCTTGATACGTGCCTCGACCATACTGCACGTTGTCCACTGTGCAGGGAAGCACTTCCTGAAGTAAGTCGATACTGCTCCTGTTCTGATCCTTATTTTATGCATTTGCTTTGTTTCTGCTGCCCAGTTGTGAAAGAAAGTCAGATTTCCCCATTTATAGATGGGTCTTCTTCCTATGTTCTCAAAAAATACACATAAAGGTTTAGATATAGAAATAACTAAATTTTAAGGAAATTTTTAGGTATAAATTATTCTTGAGATATACTGAAAATAGGTAATATTATTGAATATTTACCATGTGTTATTTCTAAATGGATGACACAATGTTGTTGTTAGGTACCATTGAGTCGGTTTGACTCCTAACAACCCTATGTACAACAGAACAAAACATTGTCAGGTCTTGTGCCATCCTCACAATCTTTGCTTGAGCCTATTTTTGGCACCATAGTGTCAGTACATCTCGTTGAG
>NW_006922158.1:0-477 GCF_000298275.1 Orycteropus afer afer | reverse complement strand
TCAACATTCACTCATTTTGAGGAGGTTTAGGTTTTTTTGTTTTGTTTGTTTTTGGTTTAACATGATCAAGAACCAGTGGTACTGAAGGAAAAATTTTAAGCTGCACTGAAGGAATTGGTGAGAGACAAAGCTCCAAGAATTCATGGCATACCCACTGGAGTCTTCCAACCAATGGTTATAGTGCTGGAGGCACTCATTCCTTTATGCCAAGAAATTTAGAACGCAGCTACCTGGTGAACAAGATTGAAGAGATCTATATTTGTGCCGGTCCCAGAGAATGATGATCTGACAGAATGAAGAAATTATCAAACAGCATTGTTATTATCACATACATGTAGAATTTACAGAAGATAATTAAAAAAAACAATGGTTGCAGCAGTATATTGACAGAGAACTGCCCGTATTAGGCTATCCTGCTCTACAATGGTTGCCGTCTGTTCTGCTAACAGAATAATGTAGCCTCTGACCTGCTGCCTA
>NW_006922157.1:1657296-1658383 GCF_000298275.1 Orycteropus afer afer | reverse complement strand
TTTTTATCACTGACCCATTGGTGGAGAAGGAGGTGGTGGCTCTCGCTCAGTAAGTGAAGTTGCAGGAGGTGTGGGTGTAGTTGTTTCTTATGGGGACTGTTGCTGTCTCCAACTCATTTAGGCAAAAATTACAATTGAACAACCATCAAAAAACTAAAAGCACAGGGACAATAAATATACCATGTAATCACACAGGAACAGTAACCAATAAAAGGGAAAAAGAAGAAAATAAAACAAGAAAACCTGCACTATCTGGGTATAGGGCAATAAGAGAAAAATGGTAGTGCCAGAGAATAATGAAGAAAAAATGGGAAAAGTGCACAAAGAAAAACAAGGAATGGGGTTAACCATGAGAAGAAAAACAACAACAAAAAATAATTTTTGCAACCAGGAACAGGGAAAAGTAAAAAGCTAAAAACTAGGACCTGGGAGGGGAGGAATAAAGAATACTAGTAAAAAGGACAAAAGTATTATTAATAATAGTAGTTTTAAAATAAATAAAAACAAGCAAACTAAAAACCAGAAAAAGGAAAGAAAAAAAAAGGGAAAAAATAAAAAAATTGGGAGAGGGCAAGGCAGGGCAGCCAGGCTCTGTCCGAGCTCACAGACTGGGATGGAGTTCTTGTGCAACCAGAAGATGGGTGGGAGTGGGGGATGGCCTCACCTACATTCACCAAGCAGGGTGGGGTTTAAGAGTAACAAGGGGAATGTCACACCTTTTTAGTCATCCAGGTCTGGAGTGTCCTTGGGGTTATTGACAAGCAGAACCTGTTCTTAAGCCCCTGGAATCTGGGAGAGCGCTATCTTTTTAAATATCCAAAATGGTCACACTGCTTGTAAACATTCAAAATATCTGCACCCTCTGGACAGGCAAAAGTCCACAGCTCAGCCTGCCTTCCTCTTTGTTGCTGTTTTGCCTTTTATTCCCCAGCCACCAGAGCAGACTTCTGTGCAGTCTCTGGTTAGCAGGGCTGGTTTTTAGGTTAATTCTTAGGTCTTACCACCACTCAGCAATCTCCAAGCTCTCCGTGCCATCAGGATCACTCAGGATTGCCACCAGACCACAGCTCTGTATGTCTGCTTTTTT
>NW_006922157.1:1655447-1656541 GCF_000298275.1 Orycteropus afer afer | reverse complement strand
GAGTGGTTCTAGAGAGACAAAATCATAAGGATGGGCTTGCTAGATTGATTCTCCAGTTTTATTAATTTTAATGACACTACCGACTCTGCGTCTGCTAGTAAAGAGTGCCTTACTAATCCGTGGTGTGGGGTGGCAAAATTAATGCATGAAATAGCACCACCAATAGATCAAGTATTGTGAGAAGTGACACTCTGGGTGATCGGATATTTGATACTTTTCTGCAATTTTGTCAGAATGAGGAGTATAAGGAAGCTGGTTGGTTGGTCCTACTTACACTGGATAAAGTGGTGAAAAAGCATGATGAACTCAAAGTTGCTGAGTCTTGGCTTAAGTGCCACATAAAAGACCTCAGTGCTTCCAGATATGCTTTGAAAGAAAGCCTTATATCTTCTTGTAACTGAGCTGATATTGCAGAAAACCAAACCCAGAGTCTTACTGTAAGTGTGGCTGAATTACAATGCCAGCTAAATTGCCAATTCAGAATGGTGTCTGATGTTAAGTTGAGGGCATAGATTGGAAAAGTATGGTATCCTGAAACCTGGAATGGAGATATATGGACAGATAATCAAGAAGATTAGGATATGGAGCCTGTAAATTCTGTTGAATCCTTCCCATCTGAACGGATTACTGTAAAATTATCCCCTCCCCCTCAGTTTATGGGATTAACTCAACTGTTCCTGCTGGGGCATTGTTAGAGGCAGAGGCCATGGAAGACATTCCTGAATGCTCTCAGGAACTGCCTCAAGCACCTATTGTTGCTGCTGATAACAAAAGTCAAGTCCAAGCAGGCCCCAAGAGGTGAAATAGAAAGTGTGACTGAGGAGGTGATACGCTATACCCTAAAAGACCTACTTGATTTTGCTAACATGTACAGACAGAGACCTGGAGAGTGTGTATGGGAATGGCTACTGAGGGTGTGGGATAATGGTGCAAGGAATGTAAGATTGGATCAGTCTGAGTTTATTGATTTAGGTCCACTAAGTATGGATTCTTCATTCAATGTCTCAGCTCGAGAGGTTAGGAAAGGATCTAATAGTTTATTTGGTTCACTTACTGAGGCATGGATTATGTGGTGGCCTACCTTAAGTCAAGTT
>NW_006922157.1:1653206-1654207 GCF_000298275.1 Orycteropus afer afer | reverse complement strand
ATAATTTAGTCCGTAGGGATCTTGATTGCCTTTCCCTTACACAAGACATCACACTGGTCCATTATATTGATGACATTTTGCTGATTGGACCTAGTAAAGAAGAAGTTTCAATGACTCTAGACTTATTGATGAGACATATGCGTGCTAGAGGTTGGGAAATTAACCCAATGAAAATTCAGGCACCTTCCACCTCTGAAATTTCTAGGGCTCCAATGGTATGGGGCATGTCAGGATATTCCTACTAAACTGAAGGATATGTTATTGTATCTGGTTTTCCCCACAACTAAAAAGGAGGCACATCGCAGTACCACATCGCTGGATGTGCTGTCTTCTTACTGGGCTTTAGTAGAGACTGAATGCCTAACTGGGGGCCACCAGTCACCATGAGGCCTGAGGTACCCATCATGAACTGGGTGTTTTCTGACCCACAGAGTCATAAAGTTGGACATGCACAGCAGCACTCCATCATTAAATGGAAGTGGTATATCAGAGACTGGGCTTGAGTAGGACCTGAAGGCACAAGTAAGTTGCATGAAGAAGTGGCCCAAATGCCTACGGTCTCCACTCCAGTCACATTACCTTCCTTGTCCCACTCTGCACCTATGGCCATGGGGCGTTCCTTATGATCAGTTGACTGAGAAAGAGAAAACTCGTGCCTGGTTTACAGATGGTTCTGCACAATATGCAGGCACCACTCGAAAGTGGACAGCAGCAGCACTGCAGCCCTTTTCTGGGACTTCCTTAAAGGACAGTAGTGAAGGGAAATCCTTCCAATGGGCAGAACTTCAAGCCATGCTTATGGCTGTTCACTTTGCATGGAACAGGAAATGGCCAGATGTGTGATTATATATGGATTCATGGGCTGTGGCTAACAGCTTAGCTGGATGGTCTGGGACTTGGAGGGAACATGATTGGAAGATTGATGATAAGGATGTATGGGGAAGAGGTATGTGGATAGATCTCTCTGAATGGGCCAAAGGAGTAAAGGTATTTGTGTCTCA
>NW_006922157.1:1647232-1651450 GCF_000298275.1 Orycteropus afer afer | reverse complement strand
TGAGTGGCCAATCTGTTCAAGGGGAGTTTCCCTAGGGGTGTGACCTGCTTCCAGGATACCCAGGAACATTCTGGGAAGAGATTCATTCTTCTGTGGATCAGGATTCTGTTGTGCTGCCTACAACTGTCCGTGAGTGAGCAGTCCACCATTCGGCCTGGAGATCTTGGATTTGTCATTCATTGGAGTCAACAGCCAATGTACTGCCTGCCAGCCTTGAGCTTCTCGGCCCCTGTGGTTGCGGGAGCCAGGAAAATCCTCCAGCTTGATGTTTGCTCCAGGCACTTTGGACTTGCTGGCTTCTATACATTTGTGAGCCATTTTCCTAAGATAAATGTCTCTCGCTCTTTATGTATATCTAAGCTTTGCTGGTTTTTGTTTCTCTAGAGAACCCAGTCTAACACAGTACCCAATTATCTTAGGATGTTAGACATTCAAGCTGTTAGATGTAATATTCATTGTGACTGCTAGGAATATGTCTGAAAACATACAAGAAAGGAAAGTTCGAGAAGGGAACCAAAATAGCTCTCTAAAATAAGCAACAAAACACCAAAAAAACAAGGATCAGTAAGACAAAGACAAATAAGGCTTGTAGTTGTTCTTAGATGCTGTCAAATTGTTCCATCTCATAAAGACCCTATGTACAACAAAACAAAACACTGCCCAGTCCTGTGCCATCCTCACAATTGTTGCCATATTTGAGGCCATTGTTGCAGCCACTGTGTCAATCCATCTTTTTAGTCTTCCTCTTTTTCGTTGACCCTCTACTTTACTAAGCATTACGTCTTTTTCTAGGGACAAGTCCTTCCTGATAACATGTTCAAACTAAGTGAGATGAAGTGTCACTCTTTTTGTTTGTAAGGAGCATTCTGGCTGTATTTTTTCCAAGACAGATTTGTTAATATTTCTGGCAATCTATGGTGTATTCAATATTGTTGACAACACCATAATTTAAAGGCATCAGTTCTTCTTATTCATTGTCCAGTTTCCACATGCATTTTAGGCAATTGAAAATACCCTGGCTTTGGTCAGGGGCACCTTAGTTCTCAAAGTGACATTTTTGCTGTTTAACACTTTAAAGAGGCCTTTTCCCACAGCTTTCTTAATGTAATACATTGATTTCTTGACTGCTGCTTCCATAGGATTGATTGTCTTCCTCCAATCCTGATAATGTGTTCATCTCCATACAGTCAAGCCTCTTAGATTATTGCTGAACATGCAGATTGAATAAATATGGTGACAGGATACAACCACGACACACAGCTTCCCTGATTTTAAACCACACAGTAACACCTTCTGTTCAAATAACTGCATCTTGGTCTATGTACAGATTTGACAGCACAGTTAAGTGTTCTGGAATTCCCATTATTCACAATGTTATGCGTAATTTGTTATGATCCACACAATTGAATTCCTTGTACAGTCAATAAAACACAGGTAAACATCTTTCTGGTACTTTCAACTTTCAGAAGCTGACATCAGCAATGTCCTTTTCTGATTCTGGCTTGAAATTCTGACAGTTTACTGTTGATGTATTGCTATCACTATTTTTGAAATATATGCAGGAAAATCTTACTTTTGTGTGATGTTACTGATACGTTTTTTAATATCTGGATTCTTTTGGATCACCTATCTTTAGAATGGGCACAAATATGGATATTTTCCAGCCAGTTGGCTAGGCCTTCTTAATTTCTTGGCATAGAAGAGTAAGTGCTTCTGGCATTCCATTCATTTATTGTTATTATTGTTGTTAGGTGCTGTCCATTCATCTCTGACTCATAATGACCCTATGTACAACAGAATGAAACACTGCACCATCTTCACAATACATGCTATGCTTGAGCCCATCATTGCAGCCACTGTGTCAATCCATCTCATTGAGGGTCTTCCACTTTTTTGCTGACCCTCTACTTTGTAAGCATGATATCCTTCTTGGGGCACTGGTCTCTTTTTACAACATGACCAAAGCAGGGGAGACAAATTCAGGCCATTATCACTTCTAAGAAGCATTCGGGCTGTACATCCTCCAGGATAGGTTTGTTCATTCTTCTGGCAGTCCTTGGTATTTTCAGTATTCTTTACAAACACCACAATCCAAAGGCATACACTCTTCTTTGGTTTTCTTATTCACTGTTCAGCTTTCACATGCATATAATGTAGTTAAAAATACTGTAGTTTGGGTCAGGTGCACTTTAGTCTTCAAAGTGACATCTTTGCTCCTCATACTTTAAAGAGGTCTTTTGCAGCATATTTGTCCAGTACAATATGACATGATTTATTTACTGCTACTTTCATGGGTGTTGATTGTGGACCCTAGGAAAATGAAATCTTAACAACTTCAATCTTTTCTCCATTTATCATGATGTTGCTTATTGTTCCAGTTCTAAAGATTTTTTTTTTTCTTTACGTTGAGGTGTATTCCCTACTGATGGCTGTAGTCTTTGATCTTCTCAGTAAGTGCTTCAAATAATCTTTGCCTTCAGCAAGCAAAGTTGTGTCATCTGCATATTGCAGGTTGTTAATAATTTTTCCTCCAATCCTGATGTTGTGTTCTTCTTCATGTAGTCTAGCTTCTCAGATAATTTGCTCATCATAGAGTTTGAATAAGTATGGTGAAATGATTCAACCCTGCAGCACATCCTTCCTGATTTTAAACCATGGAGTATTCCCTTGTTCTATTCAAGCAACAGCCTCTTGGTCTACGTACAGGTTCTTCAGGAGCATGATTAAGTGTTCTGGAATTCCCATTTTTCACAGTATTATCCATATTTTGTTATGATCCACACAGTCGAATGTTTTGCATAGTCAACATGGACCAGGGACCACCCAGTGCTGTCCCCTCACTGATTCTTGCCCAATTCTTGTCCAATTCACAGCATAGGCATTTGATGGCCGTGGTACATGGGCTGTGCTAGAGCACAAAGGACCAGTTCATGTACATCAGGAAAAAACTTACCAGGCAGGCAGCACAGATGCAAATGTGAAGCAGCAGTTTGGCCAGTAGGTTCCCAAAGGAGGAGATGCTGTTTCTGTTGGGTTTTCAGCTGCATATTTGGGGTGTGTAACTTCAGAATTGGAAGTGCTTGAGGGAAGTGCTGGAATAAAATCTGTGTGATAGAAATATGTACATCAATGACAAAAAATGTATCTGCTGAGGCTGTTTATGTACAATCAAAACCCTCATGGGATTTGACTTCTTGGTTTGGAGGTTTAGGGTCATGGTATCATGAAGCTGATTGCTTCCTTTGCTGTGAGACCAGAAGAACTGGTAGTGGTTGTTTATCATTACTGATTCTATAGAAGAATTCTGATCAAAAGCCTTCTGGTTAGCAGTCAAATGCCTTAGGCGTTATGCCATCAGAGTTCCCAATGTAGAACATAGTTTCAAATTTTCACGGACTCTAGACTTCCTAGAACCATAAAGGTTGGATGAACCCCAGAAACAATTCCCCTGAGATCATCTCAGACTTAAACTAAAAACACCCATTGAGGATTTCTGAGGCAGTATCACTATGGAAGTAGATCACCCAATCTTCCTTTCAAGAAGTGATTGGTGGGTTTGAACTGCCACCCTTCTGGTTAGCAGTCAAATGCCTTAGGCACAATACCCTAGAGCTCCTGAAGTTTTCTTAAAGCTAAATCATATTTGAGGAATAAATCTTACCAGGAACACAAAAGACCCATACAAAGAAAACTGCAAAACACTACTTCAAGAAACTATGAGATCAACTTAAGTGGAAGAACATACCATGCTCATGGATAGAAAGATTGAACATTGTGGAAATGTCCATATTATCCAAAACAATCTATATATTCAGTGCAATCCTGATCCAGATCCCATCAACATTCTTTAAGGATATGGGAAAATCAATCACTAATTTTATATGGAAAGGAAGAGACCTCAGACAAGCAAAGTACTACTGAAGAAGAAAAATAAATTAGAAGAGGATTCCAGTAAGATGGAAGAATAGGCAAACAAACTACACAGACCCTCTTCAACAAAGAAAAGGGAAACCCATTAACACAGATACAGAAGATAATCCTGGAGCCATGAACTTTGAAAGGAAGGATAGAGAAGTGGACTAAACTCCAATTAGTAGAAAACCTGCATGAAAACACCAAAAAAGAAGCATACGGAGCTGTGGTCTGTCAGTGATCCTGATGGTATGGACAGCTTGGATATTGCCAAGTGATGTTAGGACCTAAGAATTAACTTAAAAA
>NW_006922157.1:1624404-1628528 GCF_000298275.1 Orycteropus afer afer | reverse complement strand
ATGGAAAAGTTTATATACAGAAGGAAATTTTTTTTTGTGGTTACCAGGGGGTGGAAGGGAAGAGAACAGAACACTGCTAGACAGGTAGAGACAAGTATTGATTTGCGTGAAGGGAAGGGCAATGTACCAAATGTGAGTGATCAACATGGTGGCATTGAGGAAGAGGAAGACATAAAGAGGTGTATGGGAGGTACAGACAACAAAGATGAACCCTTTTGCACATACAATACTGCATTGCCAGTGATTGCAAATATTGATCTATGAGTGGACAGATGGGTGGACAGGCTGAACGATTAGGTATGTCTATGCAGGGGGAAGTGTGCCCATGACCATATATATGGCTGGCAGACAGTGTTTCTACAAGTGTATTTGTATGTTCTGTAACAATTTCCATGTATATAGTAAAGTTGAGAAGGAACAAGATTGTAGTCACTGCTTGGCCACAGCTAGCTACACAAGGGAGCAAGTGGTTGCACCTGTAGACTTGGAACCATGGTCACAGGGGACATGAAGCTCAATTGGCATGACATACTGCACAAAAACATTGTGCCACATCCTACTTTGGCAAGTAGCAACTGGGATCTTAAAAGCTTGCAAGGGGTCATCTAGATGCAATGATGAATCTCTCCTCATCCAGGCAAAGAATGAAGAAAACCAAGGATGCATGGAAACAATTAGTCCAAGGGACTGGTACACCATGTGATCCTCAGTGTATATGTCTATGAGACCAGAAGAACTAGATGGTGCCTGGCTACCACTGTCAACCACTTGGTTGGGGGATCTGTGTAGGAGATCATGGATAGAGTGGGAGAACAATGTGGAACAAAACTCAAAATCATAAAAAGAAAAGGGGGAAAAAACAGGTTTGCTGGTGTGATGAATATATGCACACTGATGTTCATTGCAGCACTATTTACAATAGCAAAAAGATGGAAACAACCTAGGTGCCCGTCAACAGAATAATGGATAACCAAACTATGGTACATACACACAATAGAATACTATACAACCCCAAAGAGTAATGTAGAAGTGTTATTTTCTGTCTCCTTTAACTTTGCTATTAGTGCTGGGGTGAGATGGTATCTCATTGTTGTTTTGATTTGCATCTCTCTAATAGCTAATGATCACAATCATTTTTTCATGTATTTGTTGGCTGCCTGAATATCTTCTTTGGTGAAGTGTCTGCTCACTTGTTCTGCCCATTTTTTGTAACCCCTGAGACTATGGGTCCTAGCTGCCCTTCAGGTCTGGAATTGAACCCACTCCTGTGGCTTCCAGCCAAACAAAAGACAGGAATATGAGCTGAACATTTGCATTACATAGATACACTCCTTGGAGAGGTCAATCATGGGAGAATAGAAGGACTGTGTTTGTACAGCTTGGATGGCAGGAGTACATGGGAGGGAAGAACACAGGGAAGAGGTAACTATGGGGAGGAAGTGGGAGAGGAGCTGTTGCACTGTGGAAAGTTGCAGTCAATATCATGAGACAAAATGTATGTGAGCTTCTGTATGGAAAGTGACTTTTCTCTGCAAACTTTCACCCAAATCCCAATAACTTTTTTTTTTAAAGAATAAATTAGAAGGCCTCACACTCCCCAATTTCAAAACCTACTATATAGCCACAGCAATAAAAACAGCCTGGTATTGGTGCATCAACAGACATATAGATCATGGAACAGAATTGAGAACCTAGAAATAGATCCATCCACCTATGGTCAGTTGATCTTTGACAAAGGGCTGAAATCCATTAAATGGGGAAGATATAGTCTCTTTAACAAATGGTGCTGGAAAAACTGGATATCCATTTACAGATAAATGAAATAAGATACATACCTTACACCATACACAAAAAGTAACTCCAGATGGATTAAATACTTAAATGTGAAACCTAAAACTATAAAGTTCATCAAAGAAAAAATAGAGGCAAACTTAGGAACTCTAATGTATGGCATAAATAGACTATCAAACATAACCCAAAAAGCACAAACCACAAAAGATAATGTAGATGATTGGAATATTATAAAAATTAAATTTGTATGTGCATCAAAAGACTTCTCCAAAAGAGTAAAAATAGAATTTGCAGATTGGGAAAAATATTCAGCAATGACATATCTGGCAAGGATATTCATAGGAAATGCCTACATTTCACATCAAAAAGGCAAACAATTCACTCAAAAAATGGGCAGAACACATGAACAGACACTTCACCAAAGAAGATATTCAGGCAGCAACAAATACATGAAGAAGTGATTGTGATCATTAGCTATTAGAGAGATTCAAATCGAAACAGAGAGATACCATCTAACCCCAGAACTAAAAGCAAAGTTAAAGAAGACAGAAAATAACAATGGCTGGTGTGAATGTGGAGAGATTGGGACTCTCACACACTGCTGATGGGACTGTAAAATGATACAACTACTGTGGAAATCATTATGGTGATTCCTTAGAAAGTTTGAAATAGAAATACCATTTGATCCAGCAATCCCATTACTAGGTATATATCCTAAAGAAGTGAAAGCCAGGACACAAATACATATATGCACACCCATGTTCATCTCAGCACTATTCACAATAGCAAAGAGATGGAAACAACCTAAGTGCCCATCAAAAGAGTTTGTTGTTGTTGTTGTATGGATATCCAAACTGTGATACATACACACAGTAGAATACTATGCAACGTGAAAGAATAATGGGGAATCGGTGAAACACCACATAATGTAGATGAACTTGGAGGACCTTATACTGAGTGAAATAAGTCAATCAGAGAAGGATAAATATTGTATTAATCCGCTATTGCAAAAAGTCAAGAAAGGTTTATTCATGGAAGGAAACTTTCTTTGTTGGTTATCATGAATGGGAGGGGAAGGGAGGGAAAATTGTCAGATGGGTTAATATAATATATGCTCATATGTCAGTTTGTCATACTATGGTGGCTTGTGTGTTGCTGTGAGGCTGGAGGTTATGCCACTGGTATTTCAAATACCAACAAGGTCACCCATGGTGAATAGGTTTCAGAGGAGCTTCCAGAGTGACAGACTTGGAGGAAGGAAGGGTCCATCCATCCACTTCTCAAAGAATTGGCCAGTGAAAACTTTATGAATAGCAGTGAAACACTGTCTGATATATTACTGGAAAACTTTATGAGCCCTTGAGGTCAGAAGGTACTCAAAATAATACTGGGGAAGAGCTGTCTCATCAGAGTAGAGCTGACCTTAATGATGTGGATGGAGTAAAGCTTTTAGGACTTCCATTTGCTGATGTGGCATGACTCAAAATGGGAAGAAACAGCTGCAAAGATCCATTAATAATTGTAACATGGAATGCTCGAAATATGAATCTAGGAAAATTGGAAGTTGTCAAAAATTAAATGGAACCCATAAAGACTGATATTCTAGGCATTAGTGAGTTGAAATGGACTGGTTTTGGCCATTTCAAATCAGACAACCATATGATCTACTATGCTAGGAATGACAAATTGAAAAGGAATGGTGTGGCATTCATCATTACAAAGAATGTTTCAAGATCTATCTTGAAGTGCAATTCTGCCAGTGATAGGATAATATCCATACACCTACAAGGAAGACCAGTGGATACTACTATTATTCAAATTTATGCACCAACCACCAAAACGAAAGATGAGGAAATTGAGGATTTTTACCAACTTCTGTAGCCTGAAATTGACCAAACATGCAATCAAGATGTAGTAATTATCACTGGTGACTGGGATGCAAAAGTTTGAAACAATGAAGAATCACCAGTAGTTGGAAAATACAGCCTTGGTGAGAGAAATAATGCTGGAGATCACATGATAGAATTTGGCAAGACCAATGACTTATTCCTTGCAAATACCTTTTCTCAACAGAAAAAATGGTGGCTATACATGTGGACTTCACCAGATTGAGTACACAGGAATCAGATTGATTACATCTGTGGAAAGAGGAGATGGAGAAGCTCAATGTCTTCCATCAAAACAAGGTAAGGGGCTGACTGTGGAACATACCATCAACTTCACATATGAAAGCTCAAGTTCAAGCTGACAACAATTGGAAGAAGTCCATGAGAGCCAAAATATGACCATGATTGCATGTGTCCTGAATTTAGAGACCATCTAAAGAATAGATT
>NW_006922157.1:1622613-1624004 GCF_000298275.1 Orycteropus afer afer | reverse complement strand
ATGGAAGGAATACACAGAGTCACTGTACCAAAAAGAATTGGTCAATATTCATCCATTTCAGGAGGTGGCATATGATCAAGAACCAATGGTATTGAAGGAAGAAGTTGAAGTTGCACTGAAGGACTTGGCAAAGAACAACCCTCCAGGAATTGACAGAATACCTATTTGTTTCAACAAATGGATGGCATAGTGGAGGCACTCACTTGTCTATGCCAAGAGATTTGGAAGACCGGTACCTGGCCAGCTGGCTGGAAAAGAACCATAGTACCCATTCCAAAGAAAGGTGATCTCACAGATATCATTAATATCACACTCAAGTAAAATCTCGCTGAAGATAATTCAAAAATGGTTGCAGCAGTATATTGACAAAGAACTTCCAGAAATGCAAGCTGGATTCAGAAGAGGACGTGGAACAAGAGATATCATTGCTGATGTCACATGGATCTTGGCTCAAAGTAAAGAATACCAGAAAGATGTTTACTTGTGTTTTATTGACTATGCAAAAGCTTTGATCGTGTGGATATGAATTATGGATAACATTGAGAAAAATGGGAATTCCTGAACAGTTGATTGTGCTGATGAGGAACCTGTACATAGACCAGGAGGTCGTCATTTGAACAGAGCAAGGATATACCACATGGTTTAAAATCAGGAAGGGAGTGCATCAGGGTTATATTCTTTCACCATACTCATTCAGTATGTATGAGGAAAAAATAACACAAGAAGCTGGACTATATGAAGAGGAATGTGGCATTAGAATTGAAGAAAGACTCATTAACAACCTGGGATATGCAAACGACACAACTTTGCTTGCTGAAAATGAGGATGACTTGAAGCACTTACTCATTATGAAGATTAAAGTCTTCAGTCTGGAGTATGGATTACATCTTAACATAAAGAAAATGAATATCCTCACAACTGGACCAATAAGCAGTATCACAATAAATGGAGAAAAGATTAAAGTTGTTAAAGATTTCCACAATCAACACCAATGGAAGCAGCAGTCAAAACATCAGACGACATATTGGGCTGGGCAAATCTGCTGCAAAAAACCTCTTTAAAGTGCTGAAGAGCAAAGATATCTCTGTGAAGAATAAGGTGTGCCTAACCCAAGCCATGGTATTTTCAATTGCCTCATATGCATGTGACAGCTGGACAATGAATAAGGAAGACTGAAATAGAATTGAAGCTTTTGAGTTGTGGTGTTGGCGAAGAATATTGAAAGCATCACGGACTGCCAAAACAATGAACAAATCTATCCTGGAAGACATGTAGCCAAAATGCTCCTTGGAGGCAAAAGGGTCAGACTTCATCTCATTTACTTTGGTCATGTTGTCAGAAGGTACCATTCCATGGAGGATATCAAGTGTTGTAAAGTGGAGGATCAGCAA
>NW_006922157.1:1616123-1618434 GCF_000298275.1 Orycteropus afer afer | reverse complement strand
CTCCTGCCTTGTTAGTGTCCCCCTAGTGAGTGCTCATTTTCTTCACAGTGTCCCTCAGGCATTTTTCTTCCCCTGTCCCTTCATCAGGTCTTCTCCATCTCCTGCCTCTCTCCATCACAAGGTCCTCAAACTTTTCCCTTCTCTCCTCATCCACCTCCCTTGGCATTCCAGGCCCTCACAATCCAGCCTTCAGGGACACTCACATGTGAAACAGATGGAATATTTTCTGTATTATGTGGCTCTGCATATTGGTGATTTCAGTATCTTCCATGCTCTAGCACATGGAGTGGAGGAACACAGAGTGTGAGGTCACAGGGACTTGGGGCAGAGACCTCAAATTCCTAATCCTGCACCTAGCTCCTTAGTTTGCAGGACCATGATAACTGTGCAATGAGTTTCTAGAAGAAATTGCAGGAGTAGGGAGGATCATGCCATGCCTGGCTTTCTGCTGAGAGCCCTGGTGGTGCTATGGTTAAAATACTGTCTGCTAACTGAAAGGTGGGTCGTTTGAACTCAGCAGCCATTCTGCAAGAGAAAGATGGGCCAATCTGCTCGCATAAAGATTTACAGCCTTAGAAACTCTATGGGACTGTTCTAACCTGTGCTATAGGGTCACTATGAATCAGAATCAAATTTAGGACAGTGGTTTTGGTGTTGGTTTAGCTTGGTGCTAAGAACTTTGCACCCACCTAGTGAGCATTTTCTTCTGCTACAGGATGGGTAAGGGATGTGCCTATATGTACAGGTGTCATGGGGGGAGGATGTCAGATTGGTACATAGGGAGCTTTTTCAAGGGATTGTCAGAGATATTCCTGAGAGCAAAGAGAAAGGGAGGGATGACAAGGGAAGAACATTCAAAACAGGAAAGTGGTAAGTGAGGAGGCTGGGAAATGTGAGAGGGTTTGGGTACTGGCTCCTTCGTGAGCTCTCTCTACCTCAGTTTCCTCACCTGTGAAATAGACTTCAGTGACTGTGACCTGCTCATGTGTGGAAGAATCAGTGTGGCAGAAGAGGAGACCTGCTGATGATTACCTTCTTCCATTTTTTTCTACAGAGAAACACACCAAGGTCTGGGCAAAAGCAAGCTTTCTCATGAAGGCAGTGTTCCCCACCCATACCCCTTTCCAAGTCTCTCAGGTAGATACTACTCACAGTAGGTGGAATTTCCACAAGCCATGGAAGTCCTTTGGGAGGATTTTCTCCAGATTGTTGTTGAAATTGATTGGTAGGAGTAGACAGCCCTACTGAAGTGGGCTGGCCTGAGATGAGAGGTAGGGAGAAGGTAGAGTGTTCTTCTGGAGGTGGAGGTGGGACCAAGAGGCCCTTCACTAGTGACTGCTTCAGCAAGATGCCTCCTCTAGCAGGGTCATGAAGAGTTGAGGCCTAGGATCCAGGCCTCACAAGGACCAGGGAAGGGAAAACCTAGGGACCAGGAAAGACACCTTCATGCCAGGGACAACAATATTCACAGTTCCAACAGATCAGGCATCTGGTCAAAGGTGCTTTCCCAAGTCCATTTAATGTTCTTATTAAATGGAGGAAAAGATAGGGTGTTGAATGTAGTTGTCACCCAGCTCTGGCTGTGATTCATGGTGCAGCACTCAGGGACTGTAGAGGTGAACATCTGTGTGGTCTGGAATTTAGTCTTCAGCACAGTGGAGTAGAAAAGAATTTAGGATTTGGATGAAGCAGGACCTAGATCAGAATCTTTGATATTCCACTTTCTAACATGTTACCTTAAACCAGACACTACTCCTATCCAAGCCAAGGTTTCTTCACTCATAAAATATATAGGTGAGAAGATCAAATGAGACATTGTATTTGGTAAGCATATATTGTTATCAGGTGCTATAGAATAAGTTCCAACTCCTAGTGACTTCATATAAAACAGAATGAAACACTGCTCATGACTGCACCATCCTCACAATTGTTGCTATGTTTGAGCACATTGTTGTAGCCACTGCGTCAATCCATCTCATTGAGGGTCTTCCTCTTTTTTCATTGAGCCTTTACTTTACCAAGAATGATATCTTTGTCCAGGAAGTGGTCGCTCCTGATAAAATGTCCAAAGTACCTAAGATGAAGTCTTACCATCCTCCCTTCTAAGGAACATTCTGGCTATACTTCTTCCAAGACAGATTTGTTCATTATTCTGGCAGTTCATGGTATATTTAATATTCTTCACCAACATCATAATTCAAATGCATAAACTCTTTTTCTATCTTCCTTCTTAATTGTCCAGCTTCTCCATGCATAAGAGGCAATTGAAAATACCATGGTTTGGGTCACGTAGAACCCAGTCCTCAAAGAG
>NW_006922157.1:1612054-1615628 GCF_000298275.1 Orycteropus afer afer | reverse complement strand
TTCTTCACTTTCAGCAAGCATGGTTGTGTCATCTGCATGTCACAAGTTGTTAATGAGTTTTCCTCCAATCCTAATATGCTGCATTCTTTTCCATATAGTCCAGCTTCTTGGATTACTTGCTCAGCATACAGTTGGAATAAATATGGTGAAAGAATGTAATACTGGCGCACACCTTTCTTGATTTAAAATAATCCAGTATCCTCTTTTTCTTTTCAAGCAACTGCCTCTTAGCCTATGTACAGGTTCCTCATGAGCACAATTAAGTGTTTTGGAATTCCCATTCTGCAAAATGTTCTCCATCAGTTTGTTATGATCCACAGAATAAAATGCCTTTGCATAGTCACTTACATGCTTTGCATAGGGATGCTTTTTGGTTCCTCAGCCCCGGGCTTCAGCTCTGCGTTCCAGGCACACTGGGATGGCAAATATGCTCCTTCAGAAACCCCAGAAGCCATTGCCCCACACTTTGAGATCCCAGAGGTTATGGCCCTACTCTTTGAGACTGAGGT
The DNA here is from genome assembly GCF_000298275.1 of Orycteropus afer afer. Classification (NCBI taxonomy): domain Eukaryota; kingdom Metazoa; phylum Chordata; class Mammalia; order Tubulidentata; family Orycteropodidae; genus Orycteropus; species Orycteropus afer. The sequence continues at coordinate 1,615,119 of NW_006922157.1, read as the reverse complement.
AGCTCTGCTTCCTGTTCTCCTTGTCTCTTCACCTTCTGCTTCCTAGTTCCTGGGTCTCTCAAAGAGGTCAGCCCAGCCTCTGCCCTACTTGTGTAAGTGTTACAAAGCTCTTTAGCTCTGCTGATATGTTCCTGAAGACACCCTACACCAAAAGCAAGTCTCCTACTTGAAGATACTCAGCTGTCTTGCTCCATGGGTCAGCTCTAGTGGCATCTTGGCTGGTTTCTTTATTCTGCTGCTGCTGCTTCTCCCAGCTATTTTCACCATCTCCAGTGTTACAACTCTCCTCACTTCTAAAACTTCACCAGAATTGCCTTTGATGTACATAATTCTACCAACAACATCTTTTAAATCAATGTAGGATTTTCTGTATTAGACACCTTAAAACTCTTCCAGGTTCTACCATTTGCCCAATTCCAAAACCTCTTTCATATTTTAGGTATCTGTTAGAGCAGCAACCCATTCCTGGTACCAAATTCTGTCTTAATTATCTAGTGCTGCTATAACAGTAATACCACAGATGGATGGCTTTAACAAATAGAAATTTATGTTCTCAGTTTAGGAGGCTAGAAGTCCAAATTCAGGATGCTGGCTCTAGAGGGATTCTTTCTCTATCTGTTGCCTCTGGAGGAAGGTCCTTGTCTCTTCTGAGCTTCTACTCCTAGGCCACCCTCATCCTCATGTGGCTTAGCATCTCTCTTCATCCATGTCTGCTTCTTTCTTGCTTGTTTAATCTATTTTGTTATTACTGGTGACTGGAATACAAAAGTTGAAAACAAAGAAGAATCACTGGTAGTTGGAAAATATGGTCTCAGTGATAGAAATGACACCAGAGATTGCATGATAAAATTTTGCAGCACCAATGGCTTATTCATTTCAAATACCATTTTTCAACAACACAAACACTGGCTATACATATGAACCTCACCTCAACAGATAGAATACACAGTAATCAGGTAAACCACATCTTTGGAAAGAGATGATGGAGAAAACTCAATATCTTCAGCCAAAACAAGGCGAGAAGCTGACTGTGGATCATCAATTGCTCAGATGAAAGTTCAAGTTGGAGCTGAAGACAATTAAAACAAGGCACAAGAGCGAAAATATGACCTTGATTATATTCCACCTATATTTAGAGGCAATTTGAAGACCAAAAAACAGATGAATTGTGGGATGACATCAAAAACATGATATATGAGAAAGCAAAAGGTCATTGAAAAGGCAAGAAAGGAAGAAAAGACCAAAATGGATGTCAAAAGAGCCTCTGAAACTTGCTCTTGAATGGATAGGAGCTAAAGCAAAAAGAAGCCATGACAAGATAAACGAGTTGAAAAGAAGATTTCAAAGAGCATCTCAAGAAGACAAAGTAAAGGATTCAAAATGGAGTCTCGTCCATAATCACCATGCTATTTCTCTCTAGCATCTTATTGCTTGAAAAACTTGGTACAACAGTTTGAATTAGGAATTTTGGTGCCTTGAACAGCTCACTGAATCAGAGAGCACCAAACACAGAAGAGTGGAATTAGAGGAAAAGCACAGGGAAAAAAAAATACAGAACTTTTACCCGGTGGAGGGCAAGCAGACAGGCACCTGAGAGAGGCCACTGGAAACTTCCCTGGGGCAGTCACTGACTGGCAGACTTGGGAAGCCACCTGAGATCTCCATGGGCCAAGGAAGCAGACACCCTATATCAGCATACCAGCAACCACACCAACAAACACCAGTAAACACCCCAAGGATCTACCTTCAGTACCTGATTTTATCATTAACTTGGGTCAGTTAGGTGCAAACGGGAGTGTGCAGCACCACTGAAACCCAAGCAGAGAGCTCACTGGTGCTCCAGGAGGGTGCGCTTGCTCCCCCCTCAGCAGGTCAATGACTGGGCTTGGATAAGCATGGGAGGCACTAAGAGGTCTGTGCTTGTTTTTGTTACTGATATCAGGATGACAGATTACTAGCAGGCACTCTCCCAACTCCAGCACAGCTGAAATCGCATGCATCTTTGGTGCCGCAGGTGGGCAGTATCAGAGACAAACTCCTGAGACATTCCCAGTCTGGGTGGATTGTGCTGGTGCTGCAGGCAGATGGGGTGGAGAGAGAGGAATCTGTGGCTGAGTGAGGTCCTGGGAATTTGCCTTGGATTGGCTTTTTGGTGCTGAGGGGCCTTGGAAGTGGGGTGTTTGAGTGTTTCTGAGCCTGGCAGAAAGTGGAAACTCCCTAACAACAGGAATCTTTCCTGAAATTGAGCCATGGACTTGTTAATAACAGTACATCATCAATAATAGCCCATGCAAAGCCCTAGAAACCGACCCTAGCAGCAACAAGTTTTCCTTCTCTGCTCCCACCTTCTCTGCCACTAACTTCACTCATTCAATAGAAGAAATCATATTCAGCCAATTACCATAAAACCTCCCACGTCAAACTCTAAACCCTCTTTACAACAAACAGAAACACATATCCACATTCCACACAGTGATTCCACCATCACAAAGAAAACAGCAGAGCGACCCAGCATACCTGAATCAATAATAAAATAAAATACACCAGCTTCACCTTTTCAAAATATTAAACCATAAGACCAAGACAAAAAAAAAAATCAACACATAACCAGCAGTTAAAGACAACCTCAAAATGTCTAGGAAACAACAGGCAACCTCAAATCAAACAAACAAACAAACAAACAAACAAAAAAAAAAAAACAGGACAAGGCATTAGAAGCAAAACCACCAACAAAGGTCTCATTATACATGGAGGAAGAGGAGGCAATAGAATGATCTGAGAAGGAATTTAGAAGATATATTTATAAAGCTATACAAAAGCCTAAGGAAACCCCAAACAGAAACAAGGAGAACACAGACAGTTCTCTGAAGGAACTCAGGAAAATCATTGAGGAACAAAATATTAAGATTAATGCACAATCAGAACTCAAACAAAAACAGCAGTTAGAAATGCAGATGTCTATAAATATGCAGAGCATGAGCACCAAAATGACAGAACTACACAACACAGTAGAAGCTCAAAAGAGTAGATTAGAACTGGCTGAAGAATGCATATCCCAACTAGAA
>NW_006922157.1:1611023-1611499 GCF_000298275.1 Orycteropus afer afer | reverse complement strand
AACCAAGGAACTCAAGCAGCACACAACAACAACAACTAACCTATCAGAGGGAATAATACTTCTAGGTACAGACCCTCAAATGGAGAGGAAAACACGGCAATGTCTTTGCAGCACGCACTGTTCTAAAAATGTAGAGGCAAGAATATACTTCAAGTTAACCACAGAGAAGAGTAACAATTCTTCTAAGCAAATCCAGAAGGAAGGAAAAAGTATGGGTTTAATAAACACAAAACCAACTATAAAGAAGAAAAGGGAGAAAGCAATAGCCAACAAAATGAACTCAGCACAGAAATATACACGGACCAAGGAATCACCAACGACACGACAAAATACACAATAGAATGACACCAATCAATTCATGCCTATCACTAATTACACTCAATGTGAATGGACTAAATGCACCTATCAAGAGAAAGAGAGTGGCAGACTGCATAAGAAAAGAAGACCCATCAATATGCTGCCTACAAGAGACACAC
>NW_006922157.1:1591155-1591869 GCF_000298275.1 Orycteropus afer afer | reverse complement strand
GACATGAGACAAAGTATATGTGAACTGCTGTATGAAAAGTGAATTTACTCTGTAAATCTTCACCCAAATCCTAATAAAAAAAAAATTTCAATCCTCTAGTTTATTCTATGGGGAAAATATTGACTGATGCAGGAAGCATCAACAGAAGATATAAGGAATACAAACAGTTACCATATCAAAAAGAATTGGTTGATGTTCATCTGTTTCAGAAGGTGGCATATGATCAAGAACTAATGATACTGAAGGGAGAAGTCAAAGATGCACTGAAGGAATTGGTGAAAAACAAGGCTCCAGGAATCGATAGAATACCCATTAACATGTTTCAACAAATGGATACAGCACTGGAACCACTTACTCATCTAAACCAGGAAATTTGGAACATGGCTACCTGGTCAACTGACTGAAGAGATCCATATTTGTACCTATTCCAAAGAAAGGTGATTCATCAGAATTTGGAAATTTTTTAACAATATCATTAATATCACACATAATTATACTTTTGCTCAAGATGATTAAAAAATGGTTACAGAAGTATATTGATTGGTAACTTCCAGAAATGCAAGCTGGATTCAGAAAAGGAATTGGAGTGAGGGATACAATTCCTGATGTCAGATTGATCCTGACTGATAGCAGTGAATACCAGAGAGATATTTACATATTGACCATGCAAAAGCATTCTACTGTGTGGATCATAAAAAATTATGGATAACATTG
>NW_006922157.1:1586421-1591029 GCF_000298275.1 Orycteropus afer afer | reverse complement strand
GCATGGTTTAAAACCAGGGAGGATGTGAATCAGGATTGTATCCTTTCACCATACTTACTCAATCTGTATGTTGAGTAAATAATCTGAGATGCCAGACTATATGAAGAAGTATGTAGCATCAGGATTGCAGGAAGCCTCATTAACAACCTGCAATATGCAGATGACACAACCTTGCTTGCTGAGAGTGAGAGTAGCTTGAAGCAGTTACTGATGAAGATGAAAGACTACAGTATGGATTACACCTCAACATGAAGAAAACGAAAATCCCCACCTCTGGTCCAATTAACAGCATCAGGATAAATGGAAAAAATACTGAAGTTGTCGAGGATTTCATAGAACTTGGACCCACAATCAACACCCATGGAAGCAGCAGTCAAGACATCAGACATTATATTGCACTGGGAAAATCTGCTGCAAAATACATCTTTAAAGTGTTGAGTGAAGATGCCACTTTAAAGACTAAGGTGTGCCTAACCCAAGCCTGGGAACTCTGGTGGTGTAGTGTCTAAGGTGTTTGACTGATAACCAGAAGGCTGGCAGTTCAAACTCACCAGCCACCCCTCAGAAGGAAGGTTGGGCAATCTACTTCCTTAGTTATACCACCTCAGAAATCCAAGGAGGGGTCGCTGTGAGTCAGTTCTGAGTCAAAGGCACATAACAACAACAACAACCCAAGCCATGGTATTTTCAATCACCTCATATGCATGTGAAAGCTGGACAATGAATAAGGAAGAGTAAAGAAGAGTTGGGAGCTCTGGTAGCATAGTGGCTAAGGCACTTGACTGCTAACCAGACGACTGGCGGTTCAAACCCACTAGCCACTCCTCGGAAGGAAGGTTGGGCAATCCTACTTCCGTAGTGATACTGCCTCGGAAGCCCAAGGAGGGGTCGCTATGAGTCAGGTCTGACTCGATGGCACATAACAACAACAACAAAGAAGAGTTAATGCTTTTGGCTACAACAATGGTTTCAGTTGCAGCAAGGATTGTGAAGATGGTGTAGGACTGGGCAGTGTTTCTATTGTACATAGGGTTCTATTGTTCTATTCGTTATAATGTACATAGGGTCGCTATGAGTCAGAGCTGACTTGATGGCACCTAACACCAACAACATATTATACAATATTCTATTGTGATCCTTAGGTTTTCACTGGCTAGTTTCCAGAAATAGATCTCCAGCCTTTTCTTCCTAGTCTCTCTTTCTCTGGAAAGTTCACTGAAAACTTTCCACCATGATTGATGCTGCTGGTATTTGAAATACCAGTGGCATGACTTCTAGTATCATAGCAACACAGAAGCAATCTCATTGTGATAAACTTGCAGATAGTTAATGGCAACCTACAGTACCAGCATTATTACCCTCTTCCTTAAAGTACCTTGGATTCTGACCACACCAATCTATTTGCTGCATCTTGGGTGTCATTATCTTTCATGACTTCATGTCTTTGCATATTTTTTTGCCTCTGTCTGACGCAATGCCTTCCATGTAGTAAATGCTGATTGATTCATGCAGTCTCAGGGATGGGAGATACCTTCAAAGGTTATCTTCTCCAGACCCCATCCTACATAGGTTTTATCTCCTGCAAGTAGGCTACTTACCCACAAGTAGGACAGCCTGCCTTGAGACTGTCTTTTGTCACCAAAGTTTCCCATTAAGGAGGTTATCAAGATGCCCTTATAGATGGCTTTATAAACAACTTTGGGGGCACTTTCTGTGTGCCAGATACTTCTATACCCAGTATCCTAATTAACCTTTACTTAGTAGAACTATTATTATTCCCATTTGAAAGATGAGGCAAACTCAGGGAGTCTATGTAATTTGCCCAAGGCCATGCTGCCAGTAAATATGTAGTGAATATACCTGACTCCAAAGATTTCTACCATCTTAATTCTTTTAATTCTGAAGTTTAAGCCCTCTGTTCAGGCTTTAGAAGTTTTTTGAGATTCATAACTTCAGGGTTGGCTTGATTTCATTGGGTCTTTCTTAGTGGTGATATCAGCTCAGCCTTTTCCATGTAGTGACCCTACAGAGACATGAAAGTTTTCTTTTTCTTTGTTTTTCCTAATGATAGCATGAAGACTAAGATCTTGTAAGGCCCAAAGTGTCCCTGACTGGACTGGACAGTCTCACCCCTTGTTCAGGCTTCCTTCTTCAGATCTGGGATCTGGCACTCCCTATTTTCCTGTGTGTGTTTGTGTGCCTATGCATGCACGTGTGTGTGTGTGTGTGAGGGTAATAGACTGATGCTTTTTACAAACCTGGTCCCTAGTTAAGACATAATTTCAATCCTCTGTGTTGTTCCCTCTTCCCTACTACCTCTCATCCCAACTCTGCTAAGCCTGTTCCAATATCCCAGAAAGGACAGAGTTAACCTCCTACACCTCTTCCCTCCTTCAGCCTCCTTCAAACATGCAGGGCCTGAGCCTGCTACCTTAGAGATAGAAACAGGAGAACAGGAGCTTGAAATTTCACTGGGCTCCAACTTGTGAGGGGTGCACGCCCTCATGTGTTTATCTCGTGTAAATTCAAGCTGAGATTAGAACCTAAGGTCTTTGTGGAGGTGTCATCTCCATACCTGGCCAATGATCCTAGCCTTTTTCTGCCTGCTTGTGCCATTGGCTTTCTGGCATTTGAATCAAGCTAACTCTTGGGAACTCCATTTTGCTAAAAAATTCATACTCTTGGTCATTTACTTCTTTTGTCTGTCTGTCTGTCTCTTTCTCTCTAAGCAGCAACCACATAACAATAATAATGATCTCTATTTGTTGTTGTTGTTGTTGTTACATTCCGTCGAGTCGGCCGCGACTCATAGCAACCCCTCCTTGGGTTTCCGAGGCAGTATCACTATGGAAGTAGATTGCCCAACCTTTCTTCCAAGGAGTGGTGCCAAGAGGGTTATATACATTAGTTCATTCAATTTGTACAACACCCTGACAAACAAATGTTATTTTTCTGGAATATTATAGGGACTTATTAAACGAATGAATGGTTTCTCCCCAGTTCATCATAGGGGAAACCGAAGCTTAGGGAGGTCACAGAGGTAATAAAGAGCTGAGGCAGAACTGAAACCCAGGTCTATTTGACCTCAAAGTCTTAGCTTCCAACAACTGTATCAGGATGCTTTAACACAACCTTAGCTCCTTGAATACAAATCCTCAGGCTTGTCTGAGAGAGGAAGCTGAAGGTTTGTGGTTAGGGATACCAGATTTGAATCAGACAGCTAGTAAGCAAGCACCACCTAGATGTGTGAGTGTGAGCAAGTTACTTAACCTATCTATACCATAGCTTCCTTGTTGGTAAATGGGCATCTCAATAGCAACAACTCAGAGGACTGGGCTACTTTAATGAAATAATGTATATAAAGGGAGTAGCATGGGGATGGACACATAGTAATCACTCCATAAATGTTTGTGATAGTGATGGTGGTGACTTAGACAAACACAAGGTAACAGCTCCTTCCAGTACCTTTTCTACACTTACTCCTAACCCCATTCCCTCCACTCCTTTAACCATTATAGTTGGCTAATTGGTGGAGGCCTTAATCCCCAGAACCTGTGAGTGTCACCTTATTTGGAAAAAAAGACCTTTGCAGATATGATTAAGGATCTTGAGATGAGATCATTCTGGATTACTAGGGAAGGCTTTAAACCCATTGACAAGTGTCCTTATAAGAAAGAGGCACAGAGAAGTTTGAGAAGACACACACATACAGAGAGGAGAAAGTGATGTGAAGATGGAGGCACAGATTGGAATTATGTGGCCCCAAGCCAAGGGATCCAAGGAATGCTGAGAGCTGCCCAAAAAAAAAAAAAAAAAAAAAAAAAGGAAATGGAATATTATGTTGGAGACCTTGGGCACAAAATTCCAGTTGCTGCTTGGGGCAGAGGTGTTCTGGGAGAAGACTACCTAGCTTTCGAATGCAGCTGTGGGATTTTGTGGAGTGGTAAAAACACATACTATCTCAGAGATGTTTCCCCTGTGTCTACCTAGTGGGGGAGGTTGTAAGGCAGAGAGATGAAATAAACACCCTAAACAATTGACAACTCTCTTTTTGCAAAGAGGCTGCCACATAATGTCCAGGAACTCAGTTCTGGGTTCAGCACAGCCTTCTAGTAATGAGCTAATGGTCAAGACTCTACCTCTCCAGTTTTCTGGCTACCCTGGGAACCTCTGGATCCATACTTTGTCCACAGGCAAACATGAAGGTAGATGTCTAGGCAATAGAGTGTATATACACTATTCCCTGGTCCAGCAGGCCCAGATATTGATTAGATATAAGGGAGACTCTGTTCAGGTGAAATTGACAGAAATATTTTGGCTTTTGGGTTAGAGAAGGTGTATTACACACTAGGCTTATCAGAGGAAATGAGGTGACCATGCTGAGTAGGTGGCATTGACTACAATAGAATTAAAATAGAAATCAATAACAGGAGGAAATGTGGGAGACTGACAAATATGTGGAAATTTATCAGCACATTCCTAAATATCCAGTGTGTCAACAGGGAAATTTCTAAGGAAATTAGAAAAAAAAATAACTTTGAGATAAATGAAGGCAAAAACATAACATACCAAAATTTTTGATACACAGTGTACTAAGGTTGTGTGTCA
>NW_006922157.1:1582756-1585407 GCF_000298275.1 Orycteropus afer afer | reverse complement strand
CTGACTCATAGTGACCCCTCCTTGAGCTTCCGAGGCAGTATCACTACGGAAGTAGATTGCCTCATCTTCATACACACACATATATACACACATAAGGAGCTATGGTAGCGCAGTGCCTAAGGCATCTGACTGCTAACCAGAAGGTTGGTGGTTCAAACTCACCAGCCACTCCATGGAAGCAAGACTGGGCAATCTACTTCCATAAAGATTTTCTGCCTCGGAAACTCAACGGGGGTCATTATGAGTTGAAGTCGATTTGACTGCAGTGGGTTGGGTTGGGTTATACACACACACACACACATATATATACATATATCTAGAGAACCCAGCCTAAGACATTTGGCACCGAGAGTCGTTCTAGAGAAACACAATCATAAAGATGAATTTTCTAAATTGGTTCTCAAGTCTTACTAGTTTTAAAGGCACTGATGGCTCTGCCTCCATTAGTAATGAGGATACTGCTAAGGCACAGCATGAATTGGCATTGTGATCAAGAACGGCATAACATTCTTAAAACGGTACAGCACAAAACAAAGCAACACACATGCCTACACAAGTAGCTACACAATTTCAAGTTGTTTTAGTTAGGCTGACCAATCTTAAAATTATCAGAGATGTCCCTCAGATCCAGTTCAAGAATCCTTGTCACAAACCTGGACAGGTAAACTTTGCCCCAAAACGGAGACAAGTAACCTTGCCCCCAAAGTGACCACTGACTTTCTAAAGAATCCCTTGGCAATTGCATACCAACACTCATTGTATAAAACAGCAATGGGGCCCATAACATTTATATATGTAAGCCATTGGAGTACTGTCCAACCTGATCTTTAGATGTGGCATTGCTTATCCTATCAAGCAACAACATGTTCCTTAATGTACAACAACCTGTGCTTTCCATTAATTAGCATATGTAGAGATTATCTTTACCAGAGTTAGCAACTGAAATTTCTCTTGAAATTTATAAATCCACAGATAAAGCCAAGCCCTCCTAGACGTGCTAAAAGACAATCTTAATACATGCAAGAGCTGCATCCAAGATCAAAGGCAATCTTAACTATACCCAGAGTTAACAACTGCTGGCAAAAAAAAAAAAAAAAAAAAAAACAGAAAGAAACTGTTCCAGGATGTCTGAAGAGTTCTCAGATGGTCACAAACACAAACATAACACACACAGAGCAAAATTTAATATGGATCTCAGAGAGCCATGCCAAAACACGGGACTCAAAATCCAAGAGTGCATACTTCATGGGGTCCTTGGAGTTCATGGAGATGGTGGGGTACAAGAAACCCCATCTCTGGCACCTGTTTTGGTTCTCCTCAACTGTTGGATGTCCCTTAGGGAAAGATGTCTTTGGATCCCACCTTCATCACCATTTGTATTAGGGAAAAAAAGGGTCCAGCTTCAAACACATTCTATGAACCAAAATCAAACTCACTGCCATTGAGTTGATTCCAACTCGTAGAGAGCCCCCTTGAGTTTCCAAGGCTGTAAATCTTTACAGAAGCAGATTGCCTCATCTTTCTTGTGCAGGCCAGCTGGTGTGTTCAAACCACCAACCTTCTGGATAGCAGACAAATACCTTAACCCCTGTACCACCAGAGTTCCTTAACACTATAGAGACCCTTTTATTAAGCTTTAAAGAGGACAAAGATAATCATCCAAGTTGAGGGAAAACATCAGCATGATCACAGTATAGAGACCAAATGGACTCATAGCCATGGGCTAATTATATATGATAGAAAACAAAGGGAATCATCACAAATCGATTGGCGACAGGTAAATTCATCAAGGTCGCAGGCAGGACTACAGAAGTGGGAAAAGTACTATGATTGTGATAAGTAAACAATTGAAGATTAAAAGGGTTACCAGATTGGTTCTGGGGCTTGACCACTTAGCTATGTGGTGGTCAGAGTATGACTCATGATCATACGGCCCTGAGTCATAGCCACAAGATGGCTACAAGATAATACGGGGACCCTAACCTTTAACTTAAATTTTAAAATATGCAGATATTTTCAATAAATCATTAAAAGCATACCCAGGCAAGTTCCCTAGTTCTTTGTGTGAGCATAATCTACTTTCAACCACCTCTTCCTGAGGTCAAACTTCCTCTCCCTAGGTTTATCCTGGAGTTTCATAATTATAATTCCATTGCTGGTTTAATGATCTGAAAGAGCTTATCTTTATAGGCATGGTCATCTTTATAGACACAGAAAAAACATTTGACAAAATTCAGTATATTTCCATGATAAAAACACTCAACAAATTAGCAATAGAAGGGAATTTCCTTAACCACATGAAGCACATCTACAAAAAATCCACAGTGAACATCATACTTAAGAGTGAAATACTGAGTGTTCCTAAGTTCAAAAACAGGAAAAAGATCCCCACTTTCATCATTTCTACTCAACATTGTACCAGAGGGCCTAGCCAAGGCAATAAGGCAAGAAAAAGAAATAAAAGTACACAGATCAGAAAGAAAGAAAGAAATATCTCTACTTGCAGATGAGATGATCTTGTATATAGAAAATCCTAAAGAATCTACTCAAAACCTGTTAAAAATAACAGATGAGTTAAGCAAAGTTGAAAGATACAAGATCAGTATACAAAAGCATATATATACAAATATACAAAAACATGTATATATTAG
>NW_006922157.1:1581691-1582656 GCF_000298275.1 Orycteropus afer afer | reverse complement strand
AGTACACAGATCAGAAAGAAAGAAAGAAATATCTCTACTTGCAGATGAGATGATCTTGTATATAGAAAATCCTAAAGAATCTACTCAAAACCTGTACTTTAGAGCTAACAAATTCAGCCAGGTTCCAAGATATGAGATCAATATACAAAAAGTCAATTGTATTTCTATACATTAGCAATGAACAATCCAAAATGAAATTAAGGAAACAATTTAATTTACAATAGTATCAAAAAGAATAAAATACATAGGACAAATTTACCAATAGCAGTGCAAGACTCAATACACTGAAACTACAAAACATCGTTCAAAGAAATTAACAAGATCTAAATAAATGAAAAGAAATTCCATTTCCAAGAATTGGAAGACTTAAATTGTTAAGATGGTAATACTCCCCAAATTGATTTACAGATCCAGCACAATACTCATCAAAACAGCACCAGGCTTTTTTTTTTTTTTTTGCATAATTTGACAAGCTGATCCTTAAAATTAATATGGAAATGGAATGGACCCAAAGAATCAAACAATCTTGAAAGAGAAGAATAAAGTTGGCTTACACTTTTTCCATTTCAAAGCTTATGAACAAAACTACACTCATCAAGAGAGTGTCATACTGGCATAAAGATAGACATATGGATAAATGGAATAGAATTGAGAGTTCAGAAATAAACCCTCATATTTACGGTCAATTTATTTTTGCCAAGAATGCCAAGACAGCTCAATGGGGAAATAAAAGTTTTTCAAAAAATTGTGCTGAGATAACTAAATGTATTTTTGTTGTTATTAGATGCTGTTGAGTCATCTCTGATTCATAGTGACCCTATGTACAACAGCATGAAACATTACCCAATTGTGCACTATCCTCACAATCCTTGTTACATTTGAACCCATCATTACATCCACTGAGTCAATCCATCACGTTGAGGATGTTCCCCTTTTTCGCTGACCCTACACTTTACCAAGCATGA
>NW_006922157.1:1580191-1580783 GCF_000298275.1 Orycteropus afer afer | reverse complement strand
GGAATTCCCATTCTTCTCAATGTTATCCATAATTTGTTATGATCCACACAGTCAAATACTTTTGCATAATAAATAAAGCACAAGTAAACATCTTTCTGGTCTTCTTTGTCAAGATCCATCTGACATCAGCAATAATATTCCGTGTTCCATGTCCTCTTCTGAATCCAGTTTGCATTTCTGGAATTTCCTCGTATATGTAGATCTATTCCAGTCAATTGGTCAGGTAGCTGTCCTTCAAATTTCTTGGCATAAACAAGTAAACATCTCCAGCGCTGCATCCATTTGTTGAAATATCTCAATGGGTATTCTGTCAATTCCTGGTGCCTTGTCCTTCACCAATTCTTTCAGTGCAGCTTCGACTTCTTCCTCCAATATCATGCTTATTGATCACATGCCACCTCCTGAAATAGACGAACATCAACCAGTCTTTTTTTGTACAATGACTGTGTATTCCTTCCATCTTTGGTGTTTCCTGCATCATTCAATATTTTGCCCATAGAATATTTCAATATTGCAACTTGAATTTTTGTTCTGTTCTTTCAGCTTGAGAAATGCCAAGCACTGTTCTTCCCTTTTGGTTTTCTAACTCCAG
>NW_006922157.1:1579216-1579939 GCF_000298275.1 Orycteropus afer afer | reverse complement strand
GCATAGGAGCAATTGATGGTCTGTTCCATAGTCAGCTCCTGACCTTGTTTTGGCTGAAGATATTGAGCTTCTCCATTATCTCTTTCCATAGATGTAATTGATCTGATTCCTGTGTATTCCATCTGTGGAGCTCTACTTGTATAGCTGCTGTTTATGTTGTTGATTAAAAAAAAAAAAAAGTATTTGCAATGGATAAGTCATTGGTCTTGTAAAATTCTATCATATGATCTCTGGCATCATTTCTATCACCAAAGTCATATTTTCTAACTACCGGTGATTCTTCTTTGTTTTCAACTTTCACATTTCAATTTCCGGTAATAATCAATACATCTTGATAGCATGTTTAGTCAATTTCAAACTGCAGAAGTTGGTAAAAATCTTCAATTTCCTTGTCTTTAGCTTTAGTGGTTGGTGCATACATTTGAATAATAGTAGCATTAACTGGTCTTACTTGTAGGCCTATGGCTATTATCCTATCACTGATAGCATTGTATTTCAGGATAGATCTTGAAACACTCTTTATGACAATGAAATTGATGCCATTCCTCTTCAATTTGTCATTCCTGGCATAGTAGAGCATATGGTTGTCTGATTTAAAACAGGCAGTACCAGTCCATTTCAGCTTACTAGAGCTCTGGTGGTGTAGTGCCTAAGGTACTTAACTGCTAACCAGAAGGCTGGAGGTTCAAACCCACCAGTCACTCCTTGGAAGGAAGATTGGGC
>NW_006922157.1:1577042-1578196 GCF_000298275.1 Orycteropus afer afer | reverse complement strand
ATCTACTTCCGTAGTGATACTGCCTTGGAAACCCAAGGAGGGGTCGCTATGAGTCGGGTCTGACTCGATGGCAAATAACAACAACAACAGCATGATAACATTAGGAAATGGAAGGACATTGAATTGTGCTCATAAGGGATAGACGACAGATGCTTATACCAATCAATGTGTCCACAATACTGCATTACCATTAAGACCAAACACCAGGTTACAGATAAACACATAAACACCTGAAAGGATCAGATGGGGGTCAGTGAACAGGAGTATACTCTAGACCAAGGATAAATTCAGCTGAGGCTAATCTTGTACAGACACCAGTGATACAAAATACCTGCAATCCTTACAGACACAGAGTAATCCCTCACAGACAGCCAGACATGATGGGAGAGAGATCCAATAGATCTACCATCTCAGGACCATAGTACTGGGGGACACCAGACTCAATTGGCACAACAAAATACATAAAAGCCTTGTTCCGCATCCTACATTGGTGAGTAGTGACTGGGGTCTTAAAAGCTTTCAAGTGGCCATATAAGATGCAGCTAATGGTCTTATAGCTTTGGAAGTGAAGAAGAATGAAAACAAATGAACAAACAAACAAGGGCTTTTGGAAGCAATCAGCCCTAGAACACAATGGCCTTCAAGACCAGAAGAACTAGATGGTGCCTGGCTACCAATGCCAACCACTCAGGGAAGGATCAAATCTGAAGATCCTGGATAGAGTGGGAGGAAAACATGGAACAAAATCCAAACACTCAACAATGACCAGAATTACTAGTCAGATGGAGTCTGATGAGACCCCCAATACTATGGCCATGGACTACATTCTGCACCTGGAATAAAGCTCACTCCCAGGGGCTGGCTCTCAGCCCAGTATGCAAGATGTACATGCAGACCATTCAACCCAGGATGATGCACCCACATGCTCTATGGTAATACATCCCTTAGAGCAATAGCCCACGGGGCACCATAGGACTAACATTCAAATTAAGGAAATGCAGGACAAACAGGAGTGCATAAATATGAGGGGCACAGGGGGAAGGTTCCTAGGTAGGGAGGGGAGGAGACTGGGTTAGGGTTGAATGTGGTAAATGGGGAGTGAAACTAAATGTATTTGTAATGTTGAATGTAAAACAAGCTCTTTAAAAAAAAGT
>NW_006922157.1:1572682-1576247 GCF_000298275.1 Orycteropus afer afer | reverse complement strand
ACACTACCAAGAAAGAGAGTGAAAAGATAGTCCACAACATCAGAGAAAAATATTTGCAAATTGTATATATGTTAAAGGATTTGTATCTGAAATATATAAAGAACAGTTACAACTAAATAACAAAAAGACAAACAACCCAATTAAAAATGGAGCAAAGTAATTGAGCAGACATTTCTCCAAAGAAGATATGCAAATGGTCAATAAGCACATGAAAAGATGCTTAACATCATTAGTCATTATGGAAATGCAAATAAAAACCATAATGAGATATACACTTCACATCCACTAGGATGGCTATTATAAAAACAATCAGAACAAAACCCTCCAAGATAACAAGTATTAGTGAGGATGTGGAGAAAAAGAAGTCCTTATCCATTGCTGGTGGGAATGTAAAATGGTGAAGTTGTTGTGCAACCCAGTGGTGATTCTTCAAAACTTAACATACAGCTATCATATGACCTAGCAATTGCACTCCTATGTATATACCCAAAGGAAATAAAAGTAGGGACTCAAACAGGTACTTGTACTCCAACATTCATAGCAGCTTTATTAATAACCAAAATGGAGAAACAACCCAAGTGTCTATCAACAGGTGAATGGATAGACAAAATGTAATATAAGCATACAATGGAATATTATCCAACCATAAAAGAAAATAAAGTTTTGATACATGCTGGAACATGGGTGAAACTTGAAAACATTATATTAAATGAAATAAATTGATACAACAGGACAAATATTGCATGATATCACTAATCTGAAATATCAGGAATAGGCAAATATATTGAAACAAAAGTTTATTAGTGATTTCCAGGGGCTGGGGGAAGGGAGATATAGGCAGTTAATTTTTAAAATAGTTATTGAGTTAATATTTGGAGTGATGGAAAAGTTTGGGGAATAAATAGTGGAGATGGTTACACTCTACTGTGAATATAATTAACATCACTGAATTATACAATTAATATGGTTAAAATGGCCAATTTGATGTTATATATATTTTACCACAATGAAAATAATTTAAAAACACTATGAGATGCCACTTCACACCGCTAGAATAGCTATAATCAAAAAGAAAATAGTAAGTGTGGGACAGAATGTAGAGAAACTGAAACCCTCATACCTTGCTGGCAAGAATGTAATACAATGCAACCATTTTGAAAAACAGTTTGGCAGTTGCTCAAAATGTTAAACATAGAATTACCATATGGTCCAGCATTCCATTTCTAGGTATATACCCAAGAGCAATGAAAACACATATACACAAAAACTTCTTGACAAATGTTCAGAGCAATATTTTTCATATTATCTGAAAAAAAGGAAACAACTCAAATATCCATGAAATGATGAATGGATAAAAACCCATACAATGTAATATAATTCAGCCATAAAATGGGACAAAATACTGGTACATGATATAACACAGATTAAATTTAAAAAATATTATGTTAAATGAAAGAAAAAAGTCACAAAAGACCATATATAGTATGATTCAATTGATTTGAAATGTCAAGAATAGTCAAATCCACAGAGGCAGAAAGTAACTTAGTGGTTGTTAGGAGTGGGGGGAGGGGGATGAAAAAGGGAAATGATTGCTAATGGATATGGAGTTTCTTTTTGGATGATGAAATGTTCTGAATTTAGATAGTTGTGATCTTTGTATAACTCTGTGATTATACTGAACCAAATGAAACAAAATCCACTGCCATCAAGTTAGTTCCAACTCACAACGACCCTATAGGACAGAGAAGAAATGCCCCTTAGGGTTTCCAAGGCTGTAAATCTATACTTAAGCAGAGTGCCTCATCTTTCTGCCACAGAATTGCTGTTGAGTTCAAATTGCCAAACTTTTCGGTTAGTAGCTGAATGCTTTAACCACTATGCCACCAGAGCTCCTTGTTATTATTCTAAATCCTACTAAATTGAACACATTTAAAAAAGTGAATTTTATAGTGTATAAATTTTATCTCAATAAAGTTGTTATGAAAGGAGCCCTGGTGGCACAGTGGTAATGCGTTCACCTGTTTTCAAAAGGCTAGAAGTTTGAAGCCACCAGTGGCTCCACAGGAGAAAAAAAAATATGGCAATCTGCTCCAACAAAGATTATAGCCAAGGCAGCCCTATAACAAAAACTCACGCCATTTGACTCATACTGACCCTGTAGGACAGAGTGGTCTCATAATGTTTCCATATACTCTATCATATGGGGTCACTATGAGTCAGAATTAACTAAACAGCACACAGAAGCAACAAAGTAGTCAAAAACTAAGAAACAATCTGAAAAGTAATAATATAATACAAATAATTAGCCACCAAACCCAAGACAATTTTACAAAAGATTAGTATTCTTAATATAGAAATTGTTCTTACAAGTTAATAAGAATAAAGTAGGAAAGGCAAAGGAAATGAATATGCAAAGCAGGTAAGAAATGCAAATGGCTTACAAATATTTGAAGAGTCAAGCAGTTAATGAGTTAATGATTCCATCACACATATTATATAATGCTTCACATGTATTAACTCATGGTTATTAACCTTCACAATAACTCTATGAAACAGGCTCAGAGCACTCCTACAGTAAACGTCACTGCCTATGCAGGATTGCAATGACCTGTGTCGGGTGGGATGTACTTCCACAAATACCCAGATGGGCATCCCTGACTCTGATCATCTAACTTCATCTGGGAGGGCATTGAGAGTTTCAGGAGAGCTTGCTGGAAATGTTATTTATTGAAGTGTGAGTTTTGCTATGTCCCAGGGTATATGAACCCATCTTTTTAATGAACTCCTGGAGTGCAAATATTTTATATGGCCTGGTACGTGAATATCCATCAGCTTTAGCAATCAGCAAGGCTAGGGAAAATGCTGTCAGCTACTGATGGAAGTTGAGTTAAAAACCAAACCAAACTCACTGCCATCGAGTTGGATTCAACTCATAGCGACCTCTCCTTGGGTTTCTGAGGCAGTATCACTATGGAAGTAGATTGCCCAACCTTCCTTCCAAGGAGTAGCTGGTGGGTTTGAACCACCAGCCTTTTGGTTAGCAGTCAAAGGGCATATACACTTCTGGAAGGAAGAGTGTGCTTTGGAAGGCCTAAGTGGCTGGGCTAAGATTGTCCTCTGTGGTAATTAAAGGTTGTGTGTCAACTTGACTGTGCCATGGTTTTGAGTGGCTGGGCAGGTGAATGTGGTTATTCCCTGTGATGAGACGGGTAATCAACTCCATGGTGGAATCTACTACGAGCAGCTGAGAAGCTGCCTTAGGGATGTGGTCTGCTTTTGGTATATAAGAAGAAGCTTTGAGAAAGGCCTCTGAGCTTTTGCCACATCTGGATCCTGCATTTGGTTGTCTTCATCTATCTCATTGGCCTGCCATGTTGTCTGCTGATCTTGAGACTGTCTCTGGACTTGAACTAGTGGCCCACACTGTTGCTTGATAATTTTGGGATTGTGCCATTTTACTTGTTGACCTTGAGTTTGTTAGCCTCAGCAGCCAACAGCTGTCTAAGTTAAGAGAAGCCGCCAGCTTCAGTGGGCCAGGAGCAAGAGGCAGAGCTGAAACCCAAGG
>NW_006922157.1:1567888-1570933 GCF_000298275.1 Orycteropus afer afer | reverse complement strand
GGGATGGCTGGGTCAAATGGTATTTGTATTTCCAACTTTTGAAGGAATCGCCATACTGCTTTCCACAATGGTTGTACCATTTTACAGTCCCACCAGCGTGTATGAGAGTCCCAATCTCTCCACAACCTCGCCAGCATTTGTTATTTTCTGTCTTGTTGAACTTTGATACTAGTGCTGGAGCAAGCCCCAATGACTTTTTTAAAAAAAATTTTTATTTTAAGAGTTATACATTCAACATTATGTGTACATTTAGTTTCATTCCTCATTTACCATGCCCAACCTTAACCCAGTCTCCTCCCCTCCCTGCCCAGTAACCCTTCCCCTGGTACATGCTACAACACAGATTAACTTAAAAAATATTATGTTAAGTGAAAGAAATAAATCACAGAAGACCATATATAATATGATTCAATTTATATGAAATGTCCATAGTAGTCAAATCCACAGAGGCAGAAAGTAGCTTAGTGGTTGTTAGGAGTGGGGAGAGATTAAAAAGGGAAATTACTGTTAATGGATATGGAGTTATGCAGTCCTGTTTGTCCTGCATTTCCTCCTCGTGAATGTTGTCCCTCTGGTGCCCCGTGGTCAATTGCTCCAAGAGATGCATTTCCATAGAGTATGTGGGTGCATCACCCTGTATTGAGTGGTCTGCATGTACATCTTGTTTACTACTGGGCCCTTGGGAGTGAGCTTTATTCCAGGCCCAGAATGTATCCCAGAACCATAGTATTGGGGGTCTCACCAGACTCCATCTGACTAGTAATTCTGGTCATTATTGACTTTTTTTTATTTTGTTCCATGTTTATCCTCCCACTCTATCCACGATCTCCAGATTCGATCCTTTGAACTTGACATCTAGCCTCCTAAATTTAAGAGAATAAACCTCTGTTTGTTAAAACCATCTACTTGTATATTCCTATTAGAGTGGCACTAGAGGACCAATACATCCTCAGAAAGCAGTTCTATTATGCATCAACATAAGGAAAATGCAGTCATAAGATAATTACAGTCACAGAGTCCTGTGCTTTATTGCCAGGCTATGGTAATTTCAGCCTGGACATTTTTAAAAGCAGGTGTTACCAATTACCCATTTTGGCCATAAATTCCTTTAATAAGGTGACCATGGAAAGTCCAACCTGAAACATGCAAGTGCTACTCACTGCAGAATGTGCCTGGGAATCTGAATAGGCTGCCATCTTTCCAGGATTGTCAACTTCAGGCCAGGGCTATGGGACCCTACTATGGCCTATATTACTTTCTGGACTGAGCAGACATTCTGTGTCTAAGAACTGCATCAGTGAGAGTCTCATGTTTGACTTGAGAAAGGGGAGAGGGCAAGAGGGAAATGTCTGTTTCCCTCAAGGTTAACAGGCTGGAGAAGGGCAAAATGGCTCAGGGAAGCTACTGGAAAGTGTAAGAGTCAGGTCATTGGGCCCTATACTGAAAGGATGAACTGGGCCTATTCCCTGACTGGGTGCAAGTGGAGTGAAGGAAAGTGTTATGGATTAAATTATGTCCCAAAAAAATATGTGTTGTAAATCCTAGCTTCTATGCCTGATGTTATAATCCCTTTTAAGGATGGGTTACCTTTGTCATGTTGAGTTAATCTCTTTTGAAATATAAAAAAGGGATTAAACAAGTGATCAGAGAAGAGATGGGTAAGATAGATGCCAAGACACATGGAGATCTCCAAAGAAACAGGAGGAGAAGCTGAAGAGGATTCCTCCAGAGGTGACAGAGAGTGAAAGCCTTCGCCTCAAGCCAGCACTCTTAATTCACAGTTCTACCCTCCTAAACTATGAGAAAATAAATTGATAAATATTTGTGAAATTTCTGTTACAGCAGCACTAGATAACTAAGGCAGGAAGTAACTCAGGTCACTCAATCATCTCTTTAGCCTCAGTCCTGGCATCTGTCAGTTTCCTTGTGGGGGACCACCAGTGTTTGTGAACTAAAGTGACTCATGGTGGTTACTGGGGAAGTCTGGATATTTCTAAGGGAATCCCCTCTTTGTCACTGGATTCTGGACTTTTTAAAGTGTTTGTTTTGTGTAGGATTGTCTTGTCTGACCACAGCCATCTTGTGTGACAGTCCCTAGAAAACTACTCATCTGGGTTGGGCAATCTGCCATTCTATGAAGTGATCAAACTAGAGAAGACTTGCCCTGAGATGAGGAGAAAGGAGAAGGAAAAAGGGGGCAGAGATAGTTCCTCCATGCTCCTCTGGTCTTTGTTGTGGACCACATCATATTGTGTCATCATGGACTGAGCCACAGTCATCCCCATGCCCCTTTCAGGAACAAAGGCAGTGCCCTGTGGTTTGGAGCCAATAAAACTTGCATCAAATCCTGGATTCTGCCACTTACCATATACAAGGTATTATTGAAGTCATTTGACTTCTGAGTGTTCCGATATCCTTATCTGTATGTAAAATGAGTTTTCAGGTTCCAGGTCCAAGATGGTGGACTAGGTAGACACACTATCCAGACCGTCTACTACAAAGACTCTAAAATATAAGGGAAATAGCTATGGATGACAATCCTGGATCCCAGAGCTTCAAAGGAAATGATAAAGAAGTAGATCAAATACCAGTAACAGGAAAAAACTGATAGAAAACAGTGAACAAAGAGCCAAGGAGCAGTAAACTTGTAACTGGCACAGCATGGCCATTTTGAATTATTGCAAGCAGCATTCTGATTGGAGCAGGAACCAGATAACCAGTGCCACTTGCCCAGGACTGCACCAACACCAACATCGGTGATCAGGTGACCAGAGAAGTGTGTTCTCCCCTTGTCAAAAATTGCAGATTTTTAACAAACTAGCAGTCATAATTAAAGCAGACATTAATTATAATAATTAAGTTGCTATTTTTCCTTCATTCTCCTTCCTTTTAAATAAATAGAATAGTTGACCTTTTCACAGATGCTGATTTCTTTAGATTTTTTTTTTTTTTTTTGCTTATACATTCTTTTAAGGAGCTCTTTTGGCACAGTGCCTAAGGCATTTGACTGCTAACCAGAAGGTTGGTGGTTCAAACCCACCAGCC
>NW_006922157.1:1566026-1567567 GCF_000298275.1 Orycteropus afer afer | reverse complement strand
TGCTTTTTCACTTCAATCTGTTTGTGGTGATTGGCTGTATTTGAGACAGGTGGTAAGAACCTTGCTATTCCTTCATCATTGCTCCCTACCTTACACAACCTCTCAGTGACCAGAAACGTGGCCATCCCCACTTCACCCACCCTTTGACCAGTCAAACTCCTCCCACTGCCAGTGCGGGCTGCTTTTTCCTTTTTATTTATTTATATTTTTAATTTTTCTGCTTAGTACTTCTGTCCTTCCAACTTCCCTGAAGAGCAGGAACCCCTTCCCCACTGTCCCCTCAGTTAGTAGTGCTTGTCTCCACCCTTCCCTGGTTGGAAGTGAGTACACTGGTACAGCCATATTTGGTGGCTAGCACTTTTGGTGGCTAGCTAGTACTGTGCTGCTTTTCTTCTTTCTTCCTTTTTTCTTCTTAGTTCTTCCCTCTTCTCCCCCTTGTTTTCCTTTTCTTCATTTTCTTATTATGTCCTTTATACCCTATCTTTTTTTCACCTTCTTTTCTTTCTTTTTGTTCCCACCCCCACTTCCATGGTCAGCAGCACCTGCCTCCAACCCTGCATAGATGGCAGTGTGAGCTCTCCTGGAGTAAGTTCTGCATTCTTGCTGCAGCTGAGCTTGGCAGCTAACACTTGCACCAGTTCACTAATGTTTTTCTCTTTTTTCTTCTTCTTTCTTCCCTGACTCTCAGTCTTTCCCTTTTCCTTCTTTGCTTTCTCTCCCACATCCCCACAACAATATTTATTTCTTTCCCTCCTTCTTCTCCTTCTCCTTCTTATTCTTCTTCTTTTGTTCCAGCTGAATGAATACCCCCAATAACCTCCATATTCCACTTTCAGTTGTGCCACTCCTGGCCCTCTGTCTTTGGCAGCTGCTGTGCATGATCAGTGATCAGACACTCATACTCACTCCCACATGTCATCAAATATGCTTAGAGATGGGAGGCGAGTGCTATAGTGCTGTGAAACTAGTGACCAGAGTAACATGGCTGCATGTTGTCTGGATATATTAAAACAGAAAAAAACAAAAAATCAGGGTGAAGTAAATCAACATATAATCAACAAATTAATATAATAACACTACAGTGTCTCAGAGACAGCAAACAACTTCAAATCACACACACACACACACACACACACACACAAGACGTGATGCCTCAAACAAATGAAAAAGGTACAGGGCCAGAAAATCTTCTGATGAAGAAAAGCTAGTGGAATTACCTGATAAGGAATTCAGAAGAATTATACTTAGATACCTTCAACAGATTGAAAGAAACTTCAAGGAAAACACAAACAAAATCAAGGAAAATACAGACAAAACTCTAAAAGATTTTTTAAAATAATACAAGAAAATCAAAACAATGAGATATCATCTTACCCCTGCAATAATAGCAAAGTTCAACAGATCACATAGTAACAAATGCTGGCAGGGTTGTGGAGAGATTGGAACTCCCGTGCACTGCTGATGGGATTGTAAAATGATACAACCATTGTGGCAAACGGTATGGCATTTCCTTCAAAAACTGAAAATAGAAGTACCATTTG
>NW_006922157.1:1561684-1565601 GCF_000298275.1 Orycteropus afer afer | reverse complement strand
TACTATATGAGCCCATTACTGTAAAAAGACAGAGAAGGGTTTGCTTGGGAAAGGGAACTCACCTAGTAGGTTACCAGGATGGGGAGGGAATGGGAGAGATTAACTTAGGGCTAGATGGGGCTTACACGCTGACATGGGTAAGGGGAGGGATATACGAGAAGGGTATATGACCACCATGATAACATTGCGAAATGAGAGGACACTGAACTGTGCACATAAGAGATAGATGACAGATGCTAATACCAACCAATATGTCCACAACATTACCATTAATACCAAACACTAGGCTATACAGATAAACACATAAACAACTGAGATGATCAGACAGGGGTCAGTTAACAGAGGTATACTCTAGACCAAGGATAGATTCAGTAGAGGCTATTCTTGCACAGACACCAGTGATACAAAATACCTGCAGTCCTTATAGAAACAATAGAAGAAAGACACAGAGTAATCCCTCACAGACATCCTGACACTATGGGAGAGAGATCCAATAGATTTACTACCTCAGGACCATAATACTGAGGGTCACCAGACTCAATTGGCACAACAAAATACACAAAAGCATTGCTCCACATTCTACATTGGTGAGTAGCAACTGGGGTCTTAAAAGCTTTCAAGCAGCCATTTAAGATGCAGCTAATGGTCTCCTAGTGTCAGAAGTGAAGAAGAACACATACACACAAAAAAAAAAAAAAAAAAGAGAGAAGAAAGAAAGAAAACAGGGGCATTTAGAAGCAATCAGCCCTAGGACACAATGGCCCTTGAGACCAGAAGAACTGGATGGTGCCTGGCTACCAATGCCAACCACTCAGGAAATGATCAAATCTGGAGATCCTGGATAGAGTGGGAGGGAAAACATGGAACATAATCCAAAAACTCAATAATGACCAGAATTACTGGTGGGATGAAATCTGGTGAGACTCCCAATACTATGGCTCTGGAATACATTCTGTGCCTGGAATAAAACTCACCCTTAGGGTTGGACTCTCAGCCCAATAGTTAACAAGATGTACACGCAAACCACTCAACCCAGCATGCCACACCCACATACTCTATGGTAATACATCCCTTAGAGCAATAGACCATGGAACACTAGAGGACCAACATTCAAACTGAGGAAATGCAGGACAAACAGGAGTGCATAATTATGAGGGGCACAGGTGAAGGCTTGCAGGGTAGGGAGTGGAAGGGACTAGGTTAGGGCTGGACATGGTGAATGGCGAATGAAACTAGATGTACACATTATGTTGAATGTAAAACAAGCTCTTAAAATAATACAAGAAAAAAAAGACAAAAGAAAAAGAAAATTAGAAGCCACACAAAAACAGCAAATAGAAATTTAAAAGATTGATACTAAAATTTCAGAAATGGATACAGCATTGGAAGGACAAAGGAGTAGAACTGAATTAATGGAACTCAGAATTAATGAGATGGAAGACAAATCTCTCAACACCAACATATTGGAGGACAATCAGAAAGAAAAAGTAATTAAACAAAATGAAGAAAGCTTAAGACTCTTTTGGGATACAATGAAGAAGAATAATTTACATGTGATTGGAATTCTTGAACAGGAAGAGGACAAAAAAAAATAAAGAAAAAAGAAAAAGAAAATTATTGAAGATTTGTTGGAGGAAAACTTTCCTAATATCACGAAAGATGAGAAGATATGTATTCAAGAAGTTCAACGAATCACACATAGCATAAAATCCAAAACAAAATCACCAAGACATATCACAGTCAAACTTTCCAAAACCAAAGACAAAAAGAATCTTGAAATCAGCTCAGGAAAAACAAAAAGTCACCTCCAAAAGTGAATCAATAAGATAACCTCTGATTTCTTGGCATAAACCATGCATGCAAGAAGGAAATGGGGCCAATTCAAAATGGAGTCTCGCCAGTGAGCAGCACACTGTTTTCCCTATGGCATCTAAGGACTTCGAAAACTAGGTGCAACAGTTTGAATTAGGAACTTTGGTGCTCTGAACAGCTCACTGAATCAGAGTGCACCAATCACAGAAGAGCAGAATTAGAGGAAAGGCACAGGGAGATTATTTAGGAAAGAGCTACTGCTGAAGGATGGATGAGCACCCAAGAGAGACCATTGGAAACTTTCCTGGGGCAGTCACTGTCTTCCAGGCAAGGGTGGCCACCTGAGATCCCTGAGCCAAGAACGAAGTCACCTTATAGCAGCATACCAGCGACCACTACAATATTCCAGTGGGCAGCAGCAGAGACCTGCCTCCAGCAGCTGATTTTGTCAGTAATTTGGGTGGTTTGGGTGCAGGCAGGCACTGGCACTACTGCTGAGATTCAGGCGGAGGTATCACTGTTGTGCCAGAAAGGCTAGCTCCCTCCCCTCCCAGCAGATCAGAGAGTGGGCTTGGGTCAGACTGGGAGAGACTGTGCTTTTCCTTGCCATGGATACTGGGACAGCATATCACTAGCAGGTACTCCCCCAACTCCAACACAGCTGAAATTGCACACATCTTTGGCACCACAGGTGGGAGTTATCACAGACAAACTCCAGAGCCGGCCAATAGTGGTCTGGCGGGATTGTGTCAGCACTGTAGGCAGACGGGGCATGGAGACCAAAGAAACCGCAGCTGAGTGCGGTCTCACAAATTTTGCCTTGGAGCCGCACTTTGGTGCTGTGGGACCTCAAAGGCAGGGTCTTTGAGTGTGCCTGAAATTGGCAGAAATTTGCGACCCTCTAACAATAGGAATCTTTCCTGAGGTTGAGCTGCAGTCTTGCAAATAAATACGTCATCAATAAGAGCTTTCTCAAAGCCCTAGAAACTGATCCTAGCAACACCAAGCTTCCCTTCTTCTGCTCCCACCTTCTCTGCCAATAACTTCACTCATTCAATAGAAGAAACCATATTCAGCCAATTACTATAAAACCTCCCCTTTCAAACTCTAAACCCTCTTTACAACAGAAACACATATCCACACTACACACAGTGATTCCACCATCACAAAGAAAACAGCAGAGCGACCCAACACACCTGAAATAATAATAAAACACACCAGCTTCACCTTCTCAAATTATTAAACCATAAAACCAAGAAAAAACAAATCAACACATAACCAGCAGCTAGAGACAACCTAAAGAGACAGTGCTCTACCAGATTCCAAGGGCTTAAGAAGAGGTTCTGCTTTCCAGTAACCACAAGAACTCTCCAGACCTGCACTACACAACTGAAAAGGTCCTGGTTTACACCTTCTTTTATTTGTTTGTTTGTTTGTTTTCTCTCTCTCGTGGTTAACCCTGTTCCTTGTAGGGTTTTTTTTGTTTTGCTTTTGCTTTTTTTTTTTCCCCCTGTTAGGTAGTTTGTTTTCTTTCTTCATTATTCTCCTTCTTTACCTTTTTTCTCTTAGCGACCTATCTCCAGATATTGCATATTTACCTGTTTTCTTCTCCTTTTCTCCACTTTTTCTTTTTTTGGGTTACTGTTCCTGTGTGATTTCAGAGTGTACTTTTTGTCCATGTGCTTTTAGTTTTTTTTTAAGGTTAATCAATTGTAATTTTTGCCTAACTGAGTGGGAGACAACAATAATCCCCATAAAATACAAGTACACTCACTCCTCCTGCAACCTCACTTACTGAGCAAGAGCCAGCACCTCCTTCTCCACCAATGGGCCAACGATAAAAAACCACCAAGAAGACCCTGAATCACCCTTGGCTGCTCTTCACAAACAATTAACAGAGATCTTAATACAATACCACAATGCTTTGGAGACAACAGACCATCATAATACTCCACACAAAGAAGCAAGATAAAGTGGTAGAAACAAGGGAACAGGATACAGATTCAGACCACATCCCTGAGGAAGAAGCAGCATTGGAACTCTCTGATAAGGAATTCAAAAGAATTATATTTAGGTATCTTCAAAGGATTGAGAGACAGACCAAG
>NW_006922157.1:1558379-1559518 GCF_000298275.1 Orycteropus afer afer | reverse complement strand
CTTAGAGATAAAGACAAAAATAAACTAAAAATCAAAGGTTGGAAAAAGATATATCAAGCAACCGGCAACTGCAAGAGAGCAGGAGTGGCAATATCAATTTCTGATCAAATTGACTTTAAGATAAAAACCACCATACTAGACAAGGAAGGGCATTATATAATGATTAAAGGCACAATTGACTGTGAAGACATAACCATAATAAATATCTATGGACACAATGAAAGGGCCCAAAATACATAAATCAGACTTGAAAAGAGTAGAAAAGCCAAATAGATGACTCCACAGTCAAAGTGGGAAATTTTAATACATCACTTTCTTTGAAAGATAGAACTACTGGAAAGAAACTCAACAAAGATGCAGAAGAACTAAATAATACACTCCACCAACTGGGCCTTACAGATATCTACAGAGCACTTCACCCAACAGCAACACAATGTACATTCTTCTCCAGTGCATATGGAACTTTTTCCATGATAGACCATATGTTAGGTCATAAAACAAGCCTTCATAAATTTAAAAA
Organism: Orycteropus afer afer; assembly: GCF_000298275.1. Lineage (NCBI taxonomy): Eukaryota > Metazoa > Chordata > Mammalia > Tubulidentata > Orycteropodidae > Orycteropus > Orycteropus afer. The sequence continues at coordinate 1,558,998 of NW_006922157.1, read as the reverse complement.
CATTGAAATACTGCAAAGCATCTTCTCAGATCATAACACTATCAAATTAGAAATCAACAGTAGGAAGATAAACAGAGAAAGAGTAAACACATAGAAATTAAACAACACCTTCTTGAGAAAGACTGGGTAAGAGAAGAAGATAAAATTGAAAATTGAAAATTCCTTGAATAAAACAAGAATGAAAACACAACATACCAAAATCTTTGGAACACAGCAAAAGCAGTGATCAGAGGCCAATTTATAGCAATAACTGCACACATCAAAAAAAGAAGAAAGAGCCAGAATCAACACTTTAAACCAACATCTCCAACAATTAGAAAAATAACAGCAAGAAAAGTCCACAGTCACCAGAAGAAAGGAAATAATCAAGATTTGAGCAGAAATCAATGAAACAGAAAATAGAAAGGCTACAGAAAAAAAAACAATAGGACTAGAAGTTGGTTTTTTGAAATGATCAATAAAATTGACAAACCACTGGCAAATTTAACAAAGGAAAAGAGGGAAAGAATACAAATAACACAAATAAGAAATGAAATGGGTGACATCACAACAGAACCAACTGAAATAAAAAGGATAATATCAGGATACTATGAAGAACTGTACTCCAACAAATTTGAAA
>NW_006922157.1:1555148-1556599 GCF_000298275.1 Orycteropus afer afer | reverse complement strand
TGAGATAACATCTCACCCCAGCAATAATAGCAAAGTTCAACAGGACAGAAAATAACAAATGCTGGTGAGGTTGCAGAGAGATTGGAACTCTTGTGCACTGCTGGTGGGGTTGTGAAATGGTACAACCATTGTGGCATACAGTATGACGTTTCCTTAAAAAACTGAAAATAGAAATACCATTTTACCCAGCAATTCCATTACTAGGAATATATCTTAAAGAGGTGAGTGGCAGCACACGAACAGACATATGCACACCTATGTTAATTACAGCACAATTCACTATAGCAAAGAGATAGAAACAACTTAAATGCCCATCAATGGATGAGTGGATAACCAAATTATGGTACATTCACACAATGGAATACTATGCTATGTTAAAGAACAATGAGGGATATGTGACTCATCTCACAATGTGGATGAGCCTGGAGGACATTATGCTGAGTGAAATAAGTCAATCACAGAAGGACAAGTACTGTATGAGCCCATTACTGTGGAAAGACAAAGAAAGGTTTGCTTGGGCAAGGGAAATCAATGGTTTTCTTGGGCAAGGTTACTGAGGTGGGGAGGGAAGAGGAGGGATTAATTTTGGGCAAGTTGGAGCCCACATGCTGATGTGGGTAAGGGGAGGGATATACAGAAAGAGTCTCTGACTACCATGATAACATTAGGAAAAGGGAGGACACCGAAAGGTGCCCTTAGGAGACAGATAACAGATGCTAATCCCAACCAGTGTGCCCACCATACTGCATTACCATTAACACCAAACATCAAGCTACAGATAAACACATAAACATCTGAGAGGATCAGATGGGGGTCAGTGAACAGGACTATACTCTAGACGAAGGGTAGATTCAGCGGAGGCTAATCTTGCAGATACCAGTGATACAAAATATCTGCAACCCTTACAGAAACAACAGAAGGCAGGCATAGAGTAATCCCTCACAGACACCCAGACATTGTGGGAGAGAGATCCAATGGATATACTGTGTCTGGACCATAGTACTGGGGGACACCAGATTCAATGGCACAACAAAATACATAAAAGCCTTGTTCCTCATCCTACATTGTTGAGTAGCAACTGGGGTCTTGAAAGATTTCAAGCTGCTATCTAGGATGCAATTAAAATTCTCCTATTGTCAGAAGCAAAGAAGAATGCAAAAATTATATAAATAAAAATAAAAAACAAGGGCATTTGGAAGCAATCAGTTCTAGGACATGATGGCCCTCAAGACCAGAAGAACTACATGGTGCCAGGCTACGAATGCCAATAATTCAGGAAAGGATCAAATCTGGAGATCCTGGATAGAGTGGGAGGAAAAACATGGAACAAAATCCAAAAACTCAATAATGACCAGAATTACTGGTTGGATGGAGTCTGGTGAGACCTCAAATACTATGGTCCTGGGATACATTCTGGGCCTGGAATAAAGCTCACTCCCAAGGGTTGGCTT
>NW_006922157.1:1553552-1554668 GCF_000298275.1 Orycteropus afer afer | reverse complement strand
ATGATTGAAGGATCTGTTGAACAAGAGGATATAACCATAACAAATATCAACACATCTAATGAAAAAGCCCTAAAATACATAAATTAGATTAACAGAATTGGAAAGACAAATAGATGATGCCACAATAATTATAGGAAACTAATACAGAATTTTCAATGAAAGATAGAACTAGAAAGAAACTCAACAAAGACACAGAAGAACTAAACAATACAATTAACAAACTTGACCTTATAGACATCTATAAGGACTCCACCCAACAACAGTACAACATACATTCTTTTCCAGGACACATGGAACATTCTTCAGGATAGACAATATATTAAGCCACAAAGCAAGCCTCAACAAATTTGAAAACATTGATATACTGTAAAGCATCTTCTCTGATCACAATACTATAAAATTAGAAACCAACAATAAGAAGATCAATGGAAAAAGCAAACACATGGAAACTGAGTAACACTCCCCTTAAAAACTACAGGGTAATAGAAGAAATAAAAAGGGAAATTAAAAAATTCCTTGAATCAAACAAGAATGAAAACACAGCATACCAAAATCTTTGGGACACAGCAAAAGCAGTGATCAGAGGCCAATATACAGCAAAAAATGCACACATCAGAAAAAGAAGAAAGAGCTAAAATCAACACCTTAACACAGCGTCTTCAACAACTATAATAGGAGCAGCAGTACTGCATTGTAAGACAAGCATTGACCTATGGGTGGACAGATGGGTGGGCAGGCAGAAAGATCAGTTATGTCTAGGCAGGGGGTAGTGTGCCCATGACCATGTATAGGGTTAGCAGACAATGTTTCTGCATGTGTATTTGTATGTGCTGTAAGAATGTCCAAGTGTATAGTAGAGCTGACAAGGGGCAGGTTAAGGTGGCTTCTTGGCCACAGCCAGCTACCTGGAGGGAGGGGAGTAGTTGGACCTGTGGGCTTGGCACCCTGGTCGCAAGGGACATCAGGCTCAATTGGCATAAAATACTACACAAAAACATTGTTCTACATCCCACTTTGCTGAGTAATGACTGGGATCCTAAAAGCTTGCAAGCAGGCATCTAGATGCAATGAAGGGTCTCTCCTCATCCAGAGCAAAGAAGAATGAAGAAAACCAAA
>NW_006922157.1:1525712-1526629 GCF_000298275.1 Orycteropus afer afer | reverse complement strand
TTCTTCTGCTAGTTGGGGTTTAGTCCACTTGTATATCCTTCCCTTCAGGGCTCAGGGGTCCAGGATTATCTTCTGTGTCTGTGTTAATTGGTTTCACTTTTCTTTGTTGAAGAGGGTCTGTGCAGTCTTTCTGCCTAGTCCACCATCTTGCTGGTCTCCTAATACCATTAGTTCTTGATCATAGGCCACCTCCTGAAATGGATGAAGATTGACCAGGTCTTTTGGGTACAATGACTCTGTATATTTCTTCCATCTTCTTTTGATGTTTCCTGCATCATTCAATATTTTGCTCATGTTGTTTTTGTTGTTCTTATGTGCCGTTGAGTCGGACCTGACTCTAACGACCCCTCCTTGATTTTCCAAGGCAGTATCACTATGGAAGTAGATTGCCCAACCTTCCTTCCAAGAAGTAGCTGGTGGGTTTGAACCACCAGCCTCCTGGTTAGCAGTCAAGTGCCTTAGGCACTATGCTACCAGAGCTCCCATAGAATCTTTCAATATTGCAACTCAAGGCTTAATTTTTTTCCTCAGACCTTTCAGCTTGAGAAATGGTGAATGTGTTTTTCCCTTTTGGTTTTCTAACTCCAGGTCTTTGCACATGTCATTATATTAATTGGCTTTGTTTGCTCAAATCTTTAAAGTCGTCTGTTCAGCTCTTTTATCTTATCATTTCTTCCATTTCCTTTAGGTACTCTCCACTCAAGGGCAATTTTCAAAGTCTCTTCTGACATCCATTTTGGTCTTTTCTTCCTTTCTCGTATTTTTAATGATCTCTTGCTTTCTCCATGTATGATGTTCTTGATGTCATCCCACAATTCTTCTGTTTTTTGGTCATTGTTGTTCAATGCATCATATCTATTCTTTATTTGTTTGTTTATTTATTTATTGTGCTTTAGGTGCAAGGTTACAGAGCAGAG
>NW_006922157.1:1524411-1525612 GCF_000298275.1 Orycteropus afer afer | reverse complement strand
TCTCTTAAATCTTTGTTGCGATTTTTCATCATACAGACCAGTGTCCAGGAATTTATCTTCTAGTTGAGCTATGCGTTCTTCAGCCAGTTCTAATCTACTCTTTTGAGCTTCTACTGTGTTGTGTAGTTCTGTCATTTTGGTGCTCATGCTCTGCATATCAATAGACATCTTCTGCATTTCTAACTGCTGTTTTTGTATTTCTGATTGTGCATTAATTTTAATATTCTGTTCTTGAATGATTTTCCTGAGTTCTCCCGGGAAATGTCTGTGTTCTCCTTGTTTCTGTTTAGGGTTTCTTTAAGCTCTTGTGTAACTCTATAAGCATATCTTCTAAATTCCTTCTCAGACAATTCTATTGCCTCCTCTTCCTCCATGTATAATGAGACCTTTGTATGTGGTTTTGCTTCTAATGCCTTGTCCTGTTTTTTTTGTTTGTTTGTTTGATTTGAGGTTGCCTGTTGTTTCCTAGGCATTTTGAGATTGTCTTTAACTGCTGATTATGTGTTGAATTGTTTTGTCTTGGCTTTATGGTTTAATATTTTGAAACAGTGAAGCTGGTGTATTTTATTTAATTATTGATACAGGTATGCTGGGTTGCTCTGCAGTTTTCTTTGTGATGGTGGAATCACTGTGTAGAATGTGGATATTTGTTTCTGTTTGTCATAAAGGGGGTTTAGAGTTTGAACTGGGTGGTTTTATATTGGCTGGATATGGTTTCTTCTATTAAATGAGTGAAGTTATTGGTGTAGAAGGTGGGAGTGGAAGAAGGAAAGCTTGCTGTTGCTAGGGTCAGTTTCTATGGTTTTGAGCGGGCTGCTACTGATGACATTGTACTGTTATTTACAAGCCTGCGGCTCAATTTCAGGAAAGATTCTTGTTGTTAGAGTGTCACCACTTTCCGCCAGGCTCAGGCACATGCAAAGACCCCATTTCTGAGGCCCCTCGGTGCCAAAAAGCAAATTCTATAAAAGGCAAATTCCCAGGTCCACACTCGGCCGCAGATTCCTCTCTCTCCACCCCATCTGCCTGCAGCGTTGGACCAATCCACCCAGACCACGACTGGCTCGGGAGTTTGTCTGTGATACCACCCACCTGCAGCACCAAAAATGCGTGTGGTTTCAGCTGCACTGGAGTCAGGAGAGTGCCTGCTAGTAATCTGTGATCCTGTTATCAGTGACAAAGACAAGCACAGACCTCGCAA
>NW_006922157.1:1522285-1524311 GCF_000298275.1 Orycteropus afer afer | reverse complement strand
TTATTCTAGGCCCAGAATGTATCTCAGGACCATAGTTTTGGGGGTCTCACCAGACTCTATCTGACCAGTAATTCTGGTCATTATTGAGTTTTTGGATTTCGTTCCACGTTTTTCTTCCCACTCTATCCAGGATCTCCATTTTTGCTCCTTTCCTGAGTGGTTGGCATTGGGCACCATCTAGTTCTACTCTTGCGGTCCATCATGTCCTAGGGCTGATTGCTTCCAAATGTCCTTTTTCTTTCTTTTTTTGCACTCTTCTTCACTTTCAATGGTAGGAGACCATTAACTGCATCTTAGATGTCCACTTGAAAGCTTTTAAGACCCCAGTTGCTACTCAACAATGTAGGATGAGCAACAGGACTTTTATACATTTTGTTGGGCCAATTGAGTCTGGTGTCCCCCAGTACTATGGTCCTGAGATGGTAGATTCATTGGATCTCTCTCCCACAGTGTCTGGGTGTCTGTGAGGGATTACTCTATGTTTGTCTTCTGTTGCTTCTGTAAGGATTGCAGATATTTTGTATCACTGGTATCTGTGCAAGATTAGCCTCCAGTGAATCTATCCTTGGTCTAGAGTGTACTCCTGCTCACCGACCCCCATCTGATCCTCTGAGATCTTTATGTATTTACCTGTAGCCTGGTGTTTGGTGTTAATGGTAATGCAGTATTGTGGACACACTGGTTGGTAATAGCATCTGTCATCTATCTCCTATGTGCACAATTCTGTTAGATGGTCTCAAAATTCAGGAGGGATATATTCCAGGTCATATTTTGGCTCTAATGGACTTGTTTTAATTGTCTTCAGCTTCAAGTTGAACTTGCATATGAGCAGTTGATGGTCTGTTCCAGTCAGCTCCTGATCTTGTTTTGGCTAAAGATACTGAGCTTGTCCATTGCCTCTTGCCACAGATGTAGTCTGATTTCTGTGTATTCCATCTGGTGAAATCCATGTGTATAACTGCTGTTTGTGTTGTTGAAAAAAGGTATTTGCAATGAATAAGTCGTTGGTCTTGCAAGATTCTATCATGCGGTCTCCAGAGTTATTTCTGTCACCAAGGTCAAATTTTCCAACTACCAGTAATTCCCCTTTGTTTCCAACTTTTGCATTCCAGTCAACAGTGCTAATGAACACATCTTGATTACATGGTCAGTCAATTTCAGACTGCAGAAGTTGATAAAAATCTTCAATTTCTTCACCTTTGTCTTTGGTGATTGGTGCGTAAATTTGAATAATCATAGTGCTAACTGGATTCCTTGTAGGCATATGGATATTATCCTATCAGTGACAGCATTGTACTTTAAGACAGATCTTTTTTTTTATTTTATTTTAATTTTAGGAGCTTGTTTTACATTCAACTTAATGCATACATTTAGTTTCATTCCCCATTCTCCATGTCCAACACTAACCCAGTCTCCTCTACTCCCTACCCTGCAACCCTCCCCCTATGCCCCTCATAATTATGTCTTCCTATTTGTCCTGAATTTCTTCAGTTTGAATGTTGGTCCTCTGGTGTCCCATGATCTATTGCTCTAAAGGATATATTACCATAGAGTATGTGGCTGTGGCATCCTGGTTGAGTGGTTTGCATGTACATCTTGTTAACTATTGGGCTGAGAGCCCACCCCTGGGGCTGAGTTTTATTCCAGGTGCAGAATGTATGCCAGGGCCATAGTATTGGGAGTCTCACCAGATTTCATCTGACCAGTAATTCTGGTCATTGTTGAGTTTTTGGATTTTGTTCTATGTTTTCCCTCCCACTCTATCCAGGATCTCCAGATTTAATCATTTCCTGAGTGGTTGGCATTGGTAGCCGGGCACCATCCAGTTCTTCTCGTCTCAAGGGCCATCGTGTCCTAGGGCTGATTATTTCTAAATGCCCCCCCCCCTTTTTTTGCATTCTTCTTCACTTCTGATGCTAGACCATTAGCTGCATCTTAGATGGCTGCTTGAAAGCTTTTAAGACCCCAGTCACTACTCATCAATGTAGGATGTGGAGCAACGCTTTTATGTATTTTGTTGTGCCAA
>NW_006922157.1:1520964-1522185 GCF_000298275.1 Orycteropus afer afer | reverse complement strand
GCCTAGGATATCAATCTTTATGCATTCCATTTCATTTTTGACAACTTCCAATTTTCCTAGATTCATACTTCGTACATTCCATGTTCCGATTATTAATGGAGGTTTGCAGCTTGTTCTCCTCAAATTGAATCATGCCACATCAGCAAATGGAGGTGCCCAAAGCTTCACTTTATCATTAAGCTGCATCTGATGATGCAGCTCTTTCCCACTTATATTTTGAGTGCCTTCTGATCTAAGGGGCTGGTCTTGTTGCACTGTATCAGGGAATGTTTCATGGCTATTCATAAATGTGCTCAGTAATGTATCAGACAGTATTTCTCTGCTATTCATAAGGTTTTACACAGCCAACTCTTTGAGAAGTGGATGGCTTCTTTCTTCTTCCTAATCTGTCTCTGTAGGTAAGCAATGAGATATCTGACAAAAGACTTATCTCTAAAATTTATAGAAAATGTTAACACTTCAAAATCAAAAACAAAAACATCAAAAAACTGTCTGTAAGCTGAGTTGAAACCTGTGCACCATGTGCAACCCTGCTGGCATTAGAGTCACTGGTGGCACAGCCTCAAGCCTCACAGTAACATACAAGCCACCACAGTATGACAAACTGACAGACAAGTTTGTCTCCCTTAGCTGTTCAAAACCTCTTTGCCCTCACCTTACCTGGATCCTTCAGCTGTGTTGTCGCTGGCTTCCCCCACCCCTTCCTGCCTCTAGGGTGTGAGGCCTGTCTCCCTCCCCTTACCTAGATCATTTAGCTCTTTCTCATCCCCAGCTCTTGCCCTGCTTCCCATGTCTGGGTGCAGGGCCTGCATGCCTCCACTTACCTGGGTTCCCACAACTCTGTCTCATCCCTGGCTCTTGCCCTGCTTCCCCTGGCAATCCCATTACTAGGTATATATCCTAAAGAAGTGAGAGCCAGGACATGAATAGATATATGCATACCCATGTTGATGCCTATCAATGGAGAAATAGACAACAAAACTATGGTACAAGCACAATGGAATATTACTCAGCAATAAAGAATAATGAAGAATGCATAACAAGGATGAACTTGCAGGACATTATGCTGAGTAAAATAAGTCAGTTACAGAGGGGACCCAGTTGGGGGTGATACGAGAGGTCTCCAACAGCAAGACAAACTTGTCTGTCAGTTTGTCCTACTGTGGGGACATGTAGACTTGAGTTTTGAGGCTGAGCCTCTGGTGTTTAAAACCCAGCGAG
>NW_006922157.1:1519455-1520734 GCF_000298275.1 Orycteropus afer afer | reverse complement strand
CTTTGGTCTAGAGTATACCTCTTTTCACTGACCCTCATCTGATCATCTCAGGTGTATATGTGTTTATCTGCATAGCCTAGTGTTTGGTGTTAATGGCAATGTGGTGTTGTGGACACATTGGTTGGTATGAGCAGCTGTCATCTATCTCTTATGTGCACAGTTCGGTGTCCTCTCATTTCCCAATGTTATTATGGTGGTCATATATCCCTCCCCCTACCCGTGTCAGCATGTAAGCCCCAACTAGTCCAAAATTAATCCCTTCCATTCACTCCTCATCCCGGTAACCTACTAGGTGAGTTCCCAGTCCCAACCAAACCCTTCTCTGTCTTTTTACAGTAATGGGTTCATACAGTACTTCTGCGATTGACTTATTTCACTCAGCATAATATCCTCCAGGTTCATCCACGTTGCGAGATGATTCACATATCCCTCATTGTTCTTTAATGTGACATAGTATTCCATTGTGTGGATATATCGTAATTTGGTTATCCACTCATCTGTCGAGGGGCATTTAGGTTGTTTTCATCTCTTTGCTATGGTGAATTGTGCTGTGATGAATATAGATGTACATATGTCTGTTCGTGAGCTCTCGCCTCTTTAGGATATATTCCTTGTAATGGAATTGCTGGGTCAAATGGTACTTATATTTTCAGTTTTTTAAGGAAATGCCATACCGTTTGCCACAATGGTTGTACCATTTTACAATCCCACCAGCTGTGCACAAGAGTTCCAATCTCTCCACAACCCCGCCAGCATTTGTTACTATCTGATCTGTTGAACTTTGCTATTATTGCTGGAGTGAGATGATATCACATTGTTGTTTTGATTTGCATCTCTTTAATGATTAATGATCATGAGCAATTTCTCATGTGTTTGTTGATTGCTTGTATATCTTCTTTGGTGAAGTGTCTGTTCAAGTCTTTTTCCCATTTGTGAATTGGGTTATTTGTCTTTTTGGTGTTGAGGTGTTGAAGTTTCCTGTAGATTTTGGAGATAATCCTTTGTCAGGTATGTCATAGGCAAATATTTTCTCCCAATCTGTAGGTTCTCTTTTTACCCCTTTGACGGAATCTTTTGATGCACACAAGAATTTAATTTTTAAAGGGTCCCTGCCATCTAGCTTCTCCTCTATCTCCTGCACATTCTGAATTATGATTGACAGTCTATTTATGCCGTAAGTTAGAGATCCTAGATTTGCCCCTATTTTATCTTTGATGAATTTTATAGTTTTGGGTTTTACATTTAAGTCTTTGATCCAGCTTGAGTTTGTTTTTGTGTA
>NW_006922157.1:1517424-1517960 GCF_000298275.1 Orycteropus afer afer | reverse complement strand
CATATATACCCTTTATTATGTTGAGGAATTTCCCTTCTATCCTTATTTTGCTGAGAGTTCTAAACAGGAATGGATGTTGGATTTTATCAAATGCCTTTTCTGCATCAATTGATATATGGTTCTTTTCCCTTGTTTTGTTTATGTGGTGGATTACATTGGTTGATTTTCTGATGTTGAACCACCCTTGCAAACGTGGTATGAATCCCACTTGGTCTGGATGTATTAATTTTTTGATATGTTGTTGGATTCTGTTGGCTAGGATTTTGATAAAGATTTTTGCATCTATGTTCATGAGTGACATTGGTCTGTAGTTTTCCTTTCTAGTGTTGTCTTTCCCTGGTTTTGGTAGTAGTGTTATGCCTGCTTCATAAAATGAGTTTGGGAGTACTCCATCTTTTTCTATGTTCTGGAATAGTTTGAGTAGCATAGGTGTCAACTCTTTGAATATTTGATAGAATTCTCCAGTGAAGCCATCAGGGCCAGGGCTTTTCTTTGTGGGAAGTTTTTTTATGACCTGTTCAATTTCTTCCTTTGTT
>NW_006922157.1:1516125-1516998 GCF_000298275.1 Orycteropus afer afer | reverse complement strand
CAGGGCCAGGGCTTTTCTTTGTGGGAAGTTTTTTTATGACCTGTTCAATTTCTTCCTTTGTTATGGGTCTGTTCAAGTTTTCTATTTCTGAGTGGGATAATTTAGGTAGGTCTTGTGGTTGTAGAAACTTGTCCATCTCTTCTAGGTTCTCAAATCTATTGGTGTACAGTTTTTCATAATAATGTCAATATCTTTTTTTATTTCAGTTGGTTCTGTTGTATGACACCTTTTTCATTTACAATTCTTGTGATTTGGGTCTTCTCTTTCTTTTCTTTTGTTAGGTCTGCCAATGATTTACCAATTTTATTAATCTTTTTGAAGAAACACCTCTTTGTTTTGCTGATTTTCTCTTTTTTTATTTTCTGTTTCATTTATTTCTGCTCTGATCTTTATTATTTCCTTGCTTCTAGATCCTGTAGGATTCTTTTGTTGTTCTATTTCTAGTTGTTGGACTTGATGAGTTAGAGTGCTGATTTTGTTTCTTTCCCCTTTTTTGATGTATACATTTATTGCTATAAACTGTCCTCTTAGTACTGCTTTCGCTGTGTCCCATAGGTTTTGGTAGGATATATCTTCATTCTCATTAGTTTCTAGGAAATTTTTTATTTCAGATTTTATTTGTTCTGTAACCCAATAGCTTTTTGAGCAGTGAGTTGTTCAGCTTCCATATGTTTGATGTTCTTTTCTTGCCCTTCCTATTATTAATTTCTAGTTTTATAGCATTGTGGTCTGAGAAGTTGCTTTGCAGTATTTCAATGCTTTTGGATTTATTGAGGCTTGTTTTATGTCTTAGGATATGGTCTATTCTGGAGAGGGATCCATGTGCACTGGAAAAGAATGTGAATTGTGTTTTTGTTGGGTGAAGTACTCTAT
>NW_006922157.1:1499602-1501965 GCF_000298275.1 Orycteropus afer afer | reverse complement strand
ACAGCATTGTACTTCAGGACAGATCTTGAAACATCCTTTGTGATGATGAATGCCATGCCATTCCTTTTCAAACTGTCATTCCCAGCATAGCAGATCATGTGGTTGTCTGATTCAAAATGGCCAAAACCAGTCCATTTCAGCTCACTAATTCCTAGTATATCAATCTTTATGCATTCCTTTTCATTATTGACAACTTCCAATTTTCCTAGATTCAACTTCGTATATTCCATGTTCCAATTATTAATGGATGTTTGCCACTTTTTCGTTTCAATTTGAGTGGTGCCACATCAGCAAATGGAGGTCTTGAAAGTTTTACCTTATCCATATGAGTAAGGCTGATTTTACTCTGATGATGGAGCTGTTTCCCAGCCCTCCTTTGAGAGCTTTCTAAGCTAAGTGACTCATCTTCCTCCTCTGTATTGGACAATGTTTCTGGACTATTCATAAAGTTGCACAGTAATGTATCAGACAGTGTTTCTCTTCATAAGGTTTTCCTTGGCCAATTCTTTGAGAAGTGGATGGTGTCCTCCTTCCTAGTCTGTCTCAGTCTGCAAGCTGGGCTGATACCTGTGCACCAGGTGCATCCCATTGGGTTTGAAACACCAGTGGCACAACCTCAAGACTTACAGCAACATGTCACCACAGTAGGACAAACTGACAGACAATCTTATCTCCCTTTGGTGTTGGAAACCCCTCCATTCACCCTTACCTGGATCCCTGCAGCTAACTCCTCAATCTGTTCTGGTCCCCTTTGCCTTTTCTGTCCTCTCCCTGCTTCCTGCCTCACTGCTTGTGGTGGGTGACCTGGGTTCCCTCTCCTCACTTGGGTCCCTGTGGCTGACTCCACACAGAGGAGGGTAGGGATGTTCAAAGTTAAGGTCTCTGAGGAACTCAAGGTCCTAGTTGCAATGCAAATCCTCATGCCACCTTCAGCACTGAGCCATTCCCTCACTCTCAGATACCCAGTTACAGGCTCTTTTTTGGGATCAGAGGGCAGTCCATTTTCTTGTATGAGGCCTGACGGCTTGGGAAATATTTCTGGGAGTCCAAGGTTGGGGTAAAGGGGCATGATGTAGATAGAAAGAGGGAGGCCCATCTCAGGGAGAGGAGGTTCATTTTATCTGTGGTGTCATCTGCCAACAGTCTGAACCACAGCCAGTCAAGCACTTGGCAGAACAAGGTGATCTTTCTTTCTTTCTTTAACTTTTATTGTGGTGAAAACATGTACAACAAGACATTCACCAACATAACAACTTCCATACTTACATATCAGGGACATTGATGACATTTTTCATGTTGTGCCACCATTACTGCTATCCTTTTCCACAATATTCCACCACCTATGAGCATAAACTTAATGCTCCCCTCGATAACATCTTCCCCTTTCCCCCTCCCTCCTACCTCTGGTAACCACTAATAATTTTTTATATAGATACAGAGATAGAGATAGAGATAGATATAATATCTTTTCTTTCAACCTATATAGAAATATTCCCTCCACTCCCCTCCCATCCCTGGTATCCAACAAAGAAAGGTCCCAAACATGTATAAATCTTTCCTTGAATTTTTACAATAGTGGACTAATAAATATTTGTTCTGTGATTGGCATATTTCATCAGCATAAAGTCCTCCAATTTCATCCACGTTATGCAGTGTTTTTCAGATTCTACATTATTCTTTAGGTTTGCATACTACTCCATTGTGTGTATGTATCACACATTGTTTATCCATCCCTTGCTTAATGGGCACTTAGGTTGTTTCCATCTCTTTACTATTGTGAATAACGCTGCAATGGACATGGGTATGCATATATCTATCCGTGTTCTGCTTCTCCTTTATTTAGGATATAGATCTAATAATAGGATTGCTGGGTAAAATAGTATTCTTATCTCCAACTTTTTAAGGAATATCCATACCAATTTCCACAGTAGTTGTATCATTTTACAGTCCCACCAGGAGCGTATGAGAGTCCCAATCTCTCCACATCCTCACCAGCATTTTTTATGTAATGTCTTGATGAACTTTGCTATTAATGCTGGGGTGAAATGGTATCTCAAGGTTATTTTGATTTGCTCCTCTCTAATGGCTAATGGTTGTTTTGATTTGCACCTCTCTAATGACTAATGGGGAGCTCTGGTGGCGTAGTGCCTAAGGCATGTGACTGCTAACCAGAAGGGTGGCAGTTCAAACCCGCCAGCCACTTCTCGGAAGGAAGGTTGGGCAATCTACTTCCATAGTGATACCGTCTTGGAAACCCAAGGAGGGGTCTCTGTGAGTTGGATCCAACTCCATGGCAGTGGGAATGGCTAATGATCACGAACATTTCTTCATGTGTTTGTTGGCTGCCTGAATGTCTTCTTTGG
>NW_006922157.1:1496020-1498982 GCF_000298275.1 Orycteropus afer afer | reverse complement strand
GGAATGCTTTGCTTATCCAAGGTCTCTTTCCTTTCCATATAAAATTGTTGTTGTTGTTGTTGTTGTTTGCCATTGAGTTGGACCCAACTCATAGCGAGCCCTCCTTGGGTTTCCGAGGCAGTATCACTATGGAAGTAGATTGCCCAACCTTCCTTCTGAGGATTGGCTGGTGGGTTTGAACTGCCAGTCTTCTGGTTAGCAGTCAAGTGCTGTAGGCACTATGCTGACTGTTTTTTCCATGCCTTTAGAGAATGTAGTTGGAATCTGGATCAGGATTTCATTGAATGTATAGATTGCTTTGGGTAGTATTGACATTTTCACAATGTCCAATCTTCCTATACATGAGCCTCATTTTTTTTTTTTCCTTATAGTTTCTTGATGTGGTGTTTTTTAATTTTCTTTTTATAGGTCTTTGGTGTTCCTGGTAAGATTTATTCCCAAGTATTTGATCTTTTTGGTAGCTATTGTAAATGATATTGCTTTCCTTATTTCCTTTTCAGAGACCTCTTTGCTGGTGTAGAGGAATCCAACTGATTTTTGTATGTGGATGTTGTGACGTGCCACTAGGCTAAATCTTTCTATAAGTTTTGTTAGTTTTCTTGTTGAGGCTCTTGGGTTTTCTGTGTATAGGATCATTAACATCTGCAAACAGGGATAGTTTTACTTCTTCCTTACCAATTTGGATGCCTTTGATTTCTCTCTCTTGCCTTATTGCCCTGGCTATGACTTCCAATATTGAATAGAAGTGGAGATAGAGGGCATCTTTGTCTCATTCCTGTTCACAAGAGAAATGGTTTCAGTCTCTCTCCATTGAGAATAATGTTGGCTGTTGGTTTTGCACATAAGTCCTATATTGTGTTGAGGATTTTCCCTTCTATTCCTATTTTTTCTGAGAGTTTTTATCAGGAATGGGTGTTGGATTTTATTAAATGCCTTTTCTACATCTATTGATATGATCATGTGATTATTTTCCTTTATTATACTTATGCAATGGGTTACATTGATTGCTTTTCTAATGTTGAACCATCCTTGTATACCTGGTATGAATCACACTTCATCATGATGTATTATTTTTTTGATATGTTGTTGGAGATTGTTGGCTAGAATTTTTTTTTGGAGACATTTGCACTGATGTTCATATCTGTAGTTTTCCTTTCTAGTGGTGTATTTGCCTGATTTTGGTATCAGGGTTATGCTTGCTTCATAAAATGAATTTGGGAGGATTCTACCCTTTTCTATGTTCTGGATTAGTTTGAGTAGGATTGGTGTCAGCTCTTCTCTGAATGATTGGTAGAATTCTTCAGTGAAACCTTCTGGGCCAGAACTTTTTTTGTTGGTAACTTTTTTATAACCTGTTTAATTTCTTCTTTTGTTATAGATCTGTTCAAATTTTCTACCTCAGTTTGTGTTAGTTTAGATAAGTAGCGTGTTTCTAGAAATCTTTCCATTTATTCTAGGGTTTCAATTTTATTGAAGTAGAGTTCTTCATAGTATCCTGATATTAAAAAGAAACTTACTGTCATCGAGTTGGATCTGACTCATAGTGACCTCTCCTTGGGTTTCCGAGGCAGTATCACTACAGAAGTAGATTGCCCAATCTTCCTTCCAAGGAGTGGCTAGTGGGTTTGAACCACCAGCCTTCTTCTGGTTAGCAGTCAAATGTCTTAGGTGCTACACTACTAGAGCTCCTATCCTGATATTATTCTTTTTTATTTCTGTTGGTTCTGTTTTGACATTGTCTCTTTCACTTCTTATTCTTGTTATTTGATTCTTCTCCTTCTTTTCCTTTGTTAAGTTTGCCAGTGCTTTGTCAATTTTATTAATCTTTTCAAAGAACCAACTTCTTGTCTTGTTGATCTTTTTCTATTGTCTTTCTATTTTATGTTTCATTTATTTCTGCTTGAATCTTTATTATTTCTTTCCTTCTGGTGACTGTAGGCTTTTTTTTCTTCCCTTTTTGTATTTATTGGAGATGTTATAGTAAGGTGTTGATTTTGGCTCTTTCCTCTTTTTTGATGTGTGCATCTCTTGCTATAAATCACTGCCTGATCACTGCTTTTGCTGTGTCCCAAAGATTTTGGCATGCTTTGCTTTCATTCTTGTTTGATTCGTGGAATTTTTTAATTTCCTTTTTTATTTCTCTTAATACTCAGTCGCTTTACAGAAGGGTGTTATTCAGTTTTCATATGTTTCTCTTTTTCCATTGGTATTCCTAGTATTGATTTCTAATTCTATAAGCATTGTGATCAGAGAAGATGCTTTGCTGTATCTCAGTGTTTTAAAATTTATTGAGTCTTTCTTTGTGGCCTAACAAATGGTCTATCCTGGAAAACATTCCATGTGTACTGGAAAAGAATGTATCTTGTGCTGTTGTTGGTGGAGTGCTCTGTAGATTTGTATAAGGTCAAGTTGGTTGATCATATTGTTTAGTTCTTCTGCATCTTTATCAAGTTTCTTTCCAGTTCTTCTATCTCTTATTGAAAGTGGTGTATTAAAGTCTCCTACTATTACTGTGGAGCCATCTATTTGTCTTTTCAATTTTGTTAAAGTCTTATTTATGTACTGGGGGGCTCTTTCATTGAGTATGTAGATGTTTATTATGGTTCTGTCCTCTTGTTCAACTGATCCTTTAACCATTACATCATGCTCAATTGGCACAACATAGTAATAAAAATCTTGTTCTAGACCTTACTTTGGAGAATAGCATCTGGGGTCTTTCATGCAGCCATCTGAATCAAAGAAGAGTGAGGAAAATCAAAGGCATCTGGAAAAAAATAATACAAAGATAAGATGGACCATGAGGACTTCAGCCTTCATGACTCTGAGAACAGAAGTTCTCAGAACAGAAGAACCAGATAGTGCCCAACTACAATGCCAACCACTCAAAAAGGGATAAAAATTGGAGATCCTGGATAGAGTGGGAGGAAAAATGTGGAACAAAATTAAAAAAAAAAAAAAATGA
>NW_006922157.1:1493657-1494695 GCF_000298275.1 Orycteropus afer afer | reverse complement strand
GTAGAGAGTGTGGTTGATCCTTTGGCTTTTGGCCTTCATTCCCCAGCCGCTGGGAATTGTTTTGGCTTCAGTGAAAAAAGACTTTCAGGGTTTAACCACCTGGGGCTTAATCTGACCTAGTCCTGAGGTGTGATGGGGGAGGAGGAAGAGTGAGAGGGCTCCCTAAGACTGACCCAGAGATAGAGTGGCTTGAGCAAAGCAAGGTATTGCTAGGGGCAAGAGGCTACTTGGGCCCAACACAGACTCTAGCTGGTCTCAGATAGGAGGTAGTGGGGTCAGATGAAGAACAAGAGAGAAGGGATGTTGGAAATAAACTACCTAAGTAAGAGAAGGGATTACAGGTTGAAGTTGGCAGGGACAAGGAATGCAGCCAGGTTGCACTTGGAGCCTCAATTTTCTCATGTCCAAAATAGGCCTATCAATATCAACTTCAGGGATGTTGTATGGCTTAAACTAAGATAATATAACACCAGAGGTAAAAGCACCTATCAACCTGGCATAAAGCAGGTGCTTAAAAAATGGTAGCTTGCCCTTGCCCTTTAGGGAATGGATGCATGTAACTGTGAGAAGCATAAAGACAGAGACTGTGGATCTTCTAGGGGACAGACAAGAGGGATAGGGCAGGCCACAAATGACTGTAGATAGAGAAAAGGGATGTTAGGCTAACTGGATTGTCCTAGTTGACATTGCCTGGGTAGGATTGTTGTTCCCAGACTTCATTCTGTTTTTGCAAGTGCCTGTTCTCGCTGGGTCTGGTGGCACACCAAGACCTACATCTTGGCACATACTCTTTTCCAGAGCCCTAGGATATCAGCATAAAATCATGATTAGATGCTCAAGGCATGAAGCCAGATGGCATAGGTTTTAATTCTGACTCTCTCACTTTCTAGCTGTGTGGCCTTGGGTGAATTATTCCACCTTCTCTATGACTCAGAGAGCAAAGTAGTCAAGGAAAGGTCAAAGACCAGGCCCTCAGAAATAGAAAGAGTGTGTGTGTCTTCATTTGTGCAATCTGTGAATGACAACAGACATGGAAAG
>NW_006922157.1:1491451-1492772 GCF_000298275.1 Orycteropus afer afer | reverse complement strand
CTTCCTTCCGAGGAGTGGCTGGTGGGTTTGAACGTCCAGCCTTCTGGTTAGCAGTCAAGTGCTTTAGCCACTATGCTACCAGAGCTCCTAGAAAATCTAGTGGGCTTGAATTATGTGTGAGTGTGTGTGTGTGTGTGTGTGGTGATACAATGATCTGGGGGGCTTGAGGGTAGTGGCCTGACTTCCAGTGGAACAGAGATGGCCCACATCCCCTGTAGATCCTCACTTCCTCTCAGGTTCCCCTTGGGAGCAACTTTTTCCTATCCCAGGGGCCTAAATCACCTAATCTGAGGTCCTGCCAGAGTGGCACAAGAGGTTGGAGCCTGGAGTCAGAGGTCCTAGAGTCATGGGCACTGGTTGTGGCAGGAAGTAGGCCCCCGTAGCTGAACTGGGAAAGTTGGGGAAGAAAAGGGTGAGTAGGTGTGACCAAAATGTGAAACAAGCCTGGACAAAAGGCATCTTCTCACCCTTTCTTCTGTGCCTTCTCCACCCAGGATTACGTGTTGGCATACGTAGAAATTGCTTCTGTCTTATCAGGTTTCCCAAGTCTGGCAGCATAGGTTTATCTCCCCTATCTACTATTTGGTCTTGTACTCTCCTCCCAGGGGCACTGGGCATGTTGTCCTTGGGAAGGAAGAATCCAAGACTGCTGGGATTAAAGGTGGTGGTCATAGCTGAGCAGGGCTTAGGATTTAACCAGGAATATAAATGGCAGGCCTAGCAACCTCTTAGAAGACTCTGAGTGAAGAGTAGAGTCCTGGCCATCCTGAAGATTATTGCTATTTGGGCATGAACTAGCTTTAACTAGAACGAGCCAAGTAAGCAAGGAAGGGCTGGAAGGGTGGCAAGCCAGTGTGGTATAAGAGAATGAGGATGGCATTTTCAGACAAGCTCAGTGATCTCAGATGAGTCCCCTTCATGTAATATAGGGACAGTAGAATTCATCTCAAATGGCCATGAAAGAAAAAGTATCTAATATGGTTCTTGGCACATAGTTGTTGTTGTCGTTAGATGCCATTGAGTTATTTCAGACTCACAGCGACTCTATGTAATTTATCAAGCATGATATCCTTCTCCAGGGACTGGTTCCTTCTGAAAACATGACCAAAGTATGAGAGACTAAGTCTGGCCATTTTCCCTTTTAAGGGGCATTCTAGCTGTACTTCCTCCAAGACAGATTTGTTAGTTCTTCTAGCAGTCCATGGAAAATTTAATATTCTTCTCCAGCACCACAATTCAAATGCACAAATTCTCTTATAGGAGCTCAGGTAGCATAGTGGCTAAGACACTTGACTGCTAACCAGAAGGCTGGTGGTTCAAA
>NW_006922157.1:1486945-1490151 GCF_000298275.1 Orycteropus afer afer | reverse complement strand
TACTTTGCTTACTCAAGTTGTCATTTGAAATCTCCCATTCGAATCTTTTACTTCATCATTTCTTCCATTCACTTTAGCTACTCTCCACTCAAGAGCAAGCTTCAGAGTCTCTTCCAACATCCATTTTGGTCTTTTATTCCTTTCCTGTATTTTTAATGATCTTTTGCTTTATTCATGTATGATGTTCATGATGTTATCCCACAACTCATCTGGTGTTCAATGCATCAAATCTATTCTTCAGATGGTCTCCAAATTCAGGTGGCATATACTCAAGGTCATATTTTGGCTCTCATGGATTAATTTTCTTCAGCTTCAACTTAACCTTGCATATGAGCATTTGATGCTCTTTTCCATAGTCAGCCCTTGGGCTTGTTGTGAGTGATGATATTGAGATTCTCCATCATCTCTTTCTACAGATGTAGTCTATTTGATTGCTGTGTATCCAATCTGGTGAGGTCCAGGTATATAGCCATCATTCATGTTATTGAAAAAAAGTATTTGCAATGAATAAGTCATTGGTCTTGCAAAATTCTATCATGTGATCTTCAGCATCATTTCTATCACTAAGGCCATATTTTCCAACTACCAATCCTTCTTGTTTCCAACTTTCACATTTCAACCACCAGTAATTATCAATACATCTTGATTGCATGTTTGGTTAATTTCAAACAGCAGAAGGTGGTAAAAATCTTCAATTTCTTCATCTTTGGCTTTTGTGGTTGGTGCCTAAATTTGAATAACAGTTATATTAACTGGTCTTTCTGGTAGGCATATGGATATTATCTTATCACTGACAGCATTGTAGTTCATGATAGATCTTGTAATGTTCTTTTTGACAATGAAACTGACACCATCCGTCTTCAATTTGTTATTCCAGGCTTAGTAGAGCATATCATTGTCTAATTCAAAATGGTCAATGTCAGTCCATTTCAGCTCACTAATGCCTAGGATATTGATCTTTATGTGTCCCATTTTGTTTTTTACAACTTTCAATTTTCCCAGATTCATACTTTGTACATTCCATGTTCCAATTATTAATAGATGATTGCAGCTATTTCTTCTCATTTTGAGTCATGTCACATCAGCAGTTTAAGGTCCCAAAAGTTGTACTACATCCACATCATTAAGGTTGACACATCCACATCATTTGAGGAGGTAGCTCTTCCTCAGTTGTATTTTGAGTGTCTTTCAATCTGAGGGAGTCATCTTCTGGCACTATGTGAAACAATGTTTCCTTGCTATTCATGAGGTTTTCAATGGCAAATTTTTTTCAGAAGTGGGCCTGATCATATCATTTTCTTAGTTTGTCTTAGTCTGGAAGCTCCACTGAAACTTGTCCACTATGGGTGACCCCTGGTATTTGAAATACCACTGGCATAGCTTCCAGCATTACAGCAACATGCAAACTACCACAGTACAACAGACAGAAGAGTGGTGGTGGCACATAGTAAGCACTTGGTAAATAGAAGGCTCCTTTTCATCTTCAGGTTATGATGTCCTGACATGCACTTTAGGGATCCTAGTCTTCCAGCTAGAAACCCATGTGTCCTTGCACCTTGTTCTCATCTCCCTTGCTTACATCTGAATATGGGGTCCAGCCTGGAACTGAGAAACCCAGACGGCTACTCCTCTTCCCTATCTACTCAGATCCATTGCAGCCTCCAAAAGGTCCATTCTCCAGCCAGAGTGGTCATCAGAGGATCCAGTGAGAAATTTAGCAGCTCACCCTCGTATTTAAGTGAGCTAATGGACATGACATTGGTAGACTACCTCAGGGAATGTGCTCCATAAAGAAACAGCAAGGAGACTCTATATCCTTGGCAGTCAACCCCAGACCTTGATCTTTCTCCTAGTTCTTTTTCTTTCTCCTCACGCATGACCCCGGTTCTTGTCCAGAACACGCCCGTACCAGGTTTTGTGTTCAAGCACGTGTGCCAGGCTTGTGTATGCCAAGCTCCTGTTCCGGTGGGAACTTCCAGCTCGGCCTAGGCGCCTGCAGTGCTATGGAAGACCAGAAGAGGGAGACATAAGCATATGGGTACGTTTGCTGGGCTCTGAATAGGACAGGCGGGTCGGTCCTGGAGGGCCTGAGCTATGGGATGGAGCCAAGATATAAGGAAGTAAGAGAGGAGGGGCGGAGGAATGGGCCAGGGCTGGGAGACAAAGACCCAGATGGCGGGCCGGGAGGGGCTAGAGTCCAGCGTCTCCAGGCCTTGGCTCCTGCTTCTGCTTTTTCAAAAGGCGCTTTGCCTTCGAGGTGTCTTTCTTTATGAATGTACCCTCCTATTCCTGCTTACCTTCCCGGGGCTTTGCCCACGCCCTCAGACATAAGACTCTAAATCTGGGTTCCAGGGATCCCAGAGGGCTCTCCGCAAAGATGAGATCCTGAAAGTCTTATCTCCAGGGGCAAAGAACTCGCCTTCCCTCTGAAAACCCCTCTGAGTTTCCACCACTCACCATAGCCACTTTCTATGTTGGGAATTCCAGGCCCAAATGCCACTGTACACCTTATTGCCAAAGTAGAAGCCCTACCAGAGCCCTACGTGAGCGGGAACAGGAAGCAAGCAGGTTATCCTTGCCACGGACTTGGGCACAGACCAGGACTTCAGGGATGTGTGTGTGTGAAAAGATAATAGAAGTACTTTCCTGGGGTAGTTCGGATAAGACCTGTCTGGCGCAGGTCAGTAGGCCAGGATGTTGACCAAACATCCGGGGAGAAGAGCAGGCCAGTGGCTCTAGAAGAGCACCAACTTCCTACGGGATGAGCGCTCTGGGGACAGGACTAGGCAGTACCCAACGATAACCGCATAAGCCTCTAACCGCATAAGCCTCACACTGCTATCGCTGCCATCCAGAGCGCAGCGTCCTTAAGAGGTCCCTGAAACTCCGCCCCCTTCCTGTTCTGGGGGCGTGGTATGGGCCAAGGACCCCTTCACGGAGCTTTCTATTGGCTAAGAGGAGCAGGGTTGGCCTTGCGTTCGCCTGAGCAGGGGAGTAGACGGCTCAGCTCAGAGGTAGCGGAGGGAGTCTATGCGCGCTGGACAGGAGTGGGAGGTGTGTGAGGCTCTTACTGACCGCAGACCTTTGGGCACAATTGCAGGGGAGCTAGAACTTGGCGACGTGGCTGCCGGATTATCCGGCTGAGGCTTCAGAGACACAAACTGATGGAATTGACTCGTTTGGCAGAGACAGCGTCCCATCCGCTC
>NW_006922157.1:1456877-1486835 GCF_000298275.1 Orycteropus afer afer | reverse complement strand
GGGGCGCACAGCCCTGAGCCCCAGTGTGGCCCGGAGGAACGGAGCCCGTGCCAGGGCGACCCAGTGGGGAGCCCAGGGACCAAGCTCGTGTTTGGGGGATACCTCTACTTTTTCTCAGGGTTGCCAGTCCTGGGACAGTCGAGGCGTTGGGGCGGCCACCAAGTCCTCAGCGGGGATACCCGGTCCGGGAGAGGACGCGCAGTGCCCAACAGTCTCGGAGAGCCGAGTGGAATCGGGCGGGATCACCCGGGGGCGCAGAGCCCCCGTCGCGCCTCGTGCGTCGGAAAGGCAGAGAGGACGAGCCCTCCGAGTCCGCAGCCCATGCCCGAGTTGGGGCCGGCTGCCCAGTGAGTCCTCCTGGCCGGCCGGGCGGAGAAGAGCGACACCAAAGCCGGAAAGAGTGGAGCACTTCAAGGCCGGTGGCTGCAGAGGATGGGCGATTGATCGGCTTCCAGAGCGCTGCGCAGCACGGGAAAGCGAGGCAAGCTTTGCTGAGGAGGTTCCAGGGTATCCCGAAGTGAAGCCTGCCCCCGGGAAGATGGCCCGGCCTGGGCAGCGTTGGCTTGGCAAATGGCTTGTGGCGATGGTCTTGTTGGCGCTGTGCCGGCTTGCTACTCCACTGGCCAAGAACCTGGAGCCCGTGTCCTGGAGCTCTCTGAATCCGAAGTGAGTAACTTATCCGCTCTGGTCCCCGGGGGTGGGAGGCACTCCTTCGAGGTGAGACCGCGTGACCCCAAGTGCGTGTGGGGAGATGTTCGGAGGAAGAGCGGTGCCCCATTTTGTCTCTAGATTTTTTTGGTGTTTTCTTGCGGGCTGGCGGGACAGGGTGTTGCGGATTGGGGTGGGGGCATTTGGAGGGGTTGTGACCCCTTGGCTTCCCGGCCCTCTCCTGTGCATGTCCAAGATCAAGTCGAAATGGACGCGTCAGGCGGAGCAGGGGAGTCCGAGCGCTTGAGAGCACAACCCAGAGTTGTGTGTGAGCTACAATGAAGCCCTCTTCGGGGCCCCTGGAAACGTGACGGTATTCGCCAAGGGCAGCTCCCTGTTTGAGCTTGATTTGGGCAGGGGATGAGGCAGAACACAGGTTCTTCGTTTGCTTAGCTGTGGAGGAAATGTCGTGAGGAACCTTGCGCTTGGGGCGAGTGGGCAGCGCCTATATCCCCACTCTGGTTTCTCCCGTTTTCATTTTTCTTTCTTCCCTGTTTGCTTCGCTGGCTTTTCGCTTTTGCTGTCTCTTCTTGAGCACCCCCCTCCCCCCCGCCTTTTCTCCCAGCCGGGGCAGTGGGAAGGCGGGCGCTGCTCCCAGGATCACAAAGGAGGAGAGCGGAGAGGGGCGGAGTAGGAGAGGGGTTGTTGCGGGGGTGGGGTGGGGGCGCTCGATCCCGCGCTCGTCGGGGGTCCAATGGAGCCCGCGGTAGAGCTTCCAGGTCCTGCCTGGGAGAGTGGTGGCCAAGCTTGCTTGGGAGATGGGTAGAAAGGGAGTGATTCCTGCCCAGGCGGGTCCGTTGCCCCCCTCCCCCCCCCCCCGTGTCCTCTAGTTTGGAGAGTTTTGCTTAGTTTTCTCTGAGGGGTTGGGGGACAGCTATATAGAGCTCACTTTTTCCTGCTCCTTCCTCTTCATGCCCCAGCCCCCCCACAACATACACTTTTTAGGGCGGTGGCTTAGTGGTTTCTGGCTGTTAGTGGGGAGTCACTGGGGCTGCTGTGGTGACCTGTGGCCTTTTTTTCTCTTTTGTTATTCAGGGCTCAGGTTGGAGCCCAGGGTCAAAATTGCTCTTCCTCTCTGTCCTCTGGAGGTCCAGACAGTGTGTGACACCCTCTGTTAGTGGGAAACTGGGGCCCTTGGCCTGTCCTATCTGTGCTCTCAGTTTCCTGTATCTAAAATCTCTTCCTGTCCACTCACTGGGCTCTCTGCTAATCTCCTAGGCTCCTGCTGCCTTGGCTTCTTGGGTCCCAGGGTTGGCGCATATCTTAGGTGTGGAGTAGGAGAAGGTGGCTTCTTTAGTTCTCTTGTTCTTGGGTTAAGTTAGGGTCCCAGTACTGGTCAGTGGTTTGGCTAAACCAGGGTCAGAGTAGAGGGCTCTGCCTCTGAAAGGAAAGGGATTGGCAAGAATTTCTCCCAGACCAAATAGCCAAGCTGCAAGTAGCACTCTCCTAACAGCATGGATTCAAAATGGTCTGGGGCCTAGGGCTGCTCAGCCTAGGGGGAAAGGTTGTGAAGCACCCAGTTTTCCCCAGTAAGTGTGGAGGCTAGAAATGCTCTCTCTTTAGAAAGGAGAGCTGAAATTTGCCTGGGGTAGCCCATCACAGGGGCTCATGGGAATGACCTAATTGCTCTCTTGGGTCTCTAACCAGAGATAGTACACAGCTCCACAGCTGGAAAGGAGCTCTCCTGCACAGTACAAGAGGTGGAGGCTGGGAGAAACAAGAGCTATCTGAGTTTACCCCTTTTTGTGTGTTCTGAACATTTAGAGTTGTAGACTGGTTTGCAAGTTTTTGGAGATTTCATCCTCTCAGTCCTCCTCCATCCTCAAGTTGGGGGCAGGCATCCTGGGAATGGGGAGGGGGTGGGAACTCAGTAGAACCTGCATTAATTCTGTCCTGTAATGGAGCAGACCCTGGGAGTGATCAGGTGCCCCCAGAACTGCCCCCTCCCCAGAGTTCCATCTATGTTCAGGTCTGGAATCCAGCCACAGTCTGTGTGTGGAGGTGAGGAAGTGTGGGTAGGGAAGAATGAGGGGTAGCTGAGGGGGGAGCAAGAGGACAGTAAGGAGGCAGAGCTAAGCTCCAGCTCTGGGGGTTGCCTCGGCCATCGTCCCCAACCCTCAGGCTGCCACAGCCTTTTAAATAAACAGACTCTGTCTCTCCCTCTGCCTCTTACCTGAGTTTTCCCTCTTAAGTCCATGTGGGTTCTCCCTCTCACACCCTCTGTGAGCTGCGTTCACCGCGTTCACCTCGTTTCTCCAGCTAGGCTTGTCTGTTCTCCCTCTTTCTTACACTCCCTCTCACTCTTAGTCACTCTCTGCCTCTTTTTCTCAAGTCCTTTTGTTTCTCGCACATGCCTGTGTGCTCCCTCGCAGGCTCATTTTCTCTCTTTCCTCCCCTCTTCCTCCCAGCTTTTGGTCTCTCTCCTCAGCCCTGTCAGGAGCTTACAATGCCTCCCCCTCAAAAAAAAAAAAATGTAGCATCTATAAACCCTGCCTTATTGCTTTCTCCTTGGGGAAAAAAAATCAAACAAACAAGTGGTGGGGCTGGGGGTATGCTTCAGGTTCCTGGAAGAATACAACCCCAGCCTTGACTGGAGGGAGAGGGGCTAGAAGGGCTGACCCAAGACTCCCAGTCTTTTTTCCAAGGAGTTTCTGGGGCCTTCCAGGGTGGTAGTCTTTGGGTGTCAAGAGCTTCTCCCTCTTTGGCCCCCTCTTGTCACTTTTGCTCTATGAGTGCAGTGTGGGGATGTGAGTTTGGAACTGGCTAGAGGTTAGCAAGGACCTGGGTGTATGCCTGTGCCTGAGTGGGGCTTGGAGGGATATGAGCAAAGTGGACCCAGGGCAGCCCCCTCCCCCAGCTTCTTCCTTGGGGAAGCTCAGGGCAGCCAGCAGGGCTCACACTTGACTCCTCAGCCAAGTCCAGCTGCTGCAGTTCAGTCTCTCAGTCTTGTTCTGACCCCTTCCTGCCCCCCACTCAGGTTCCCCCACCTCCAGGGAGTGGGAATGTGCCTGAGATCACATTACACCTTCCCTGTAAGGGACTGGGGGTGGGCTTTCCAGCTTGGAGTCCAGGACCCTTGACTTCAGCATGGATGGGGGCAGCTGTAGACCCTAACCCATGCTTGCTTGCTCCTAGCAAAAATGCTGGCCCCAGCCTCCTCACAGCTGTTTCAACTCACAGTCCTGGGGAGCCCAGCTCAGGGTTCCAGTGTGGCAAGGGACCTGACCTCCTCTATTCTGTAGCTGATTGGCCACAGGTGTGGGTCTGAGAGTGATGGGAACCCAGCAGCTCCTAAAGTTCCCAGTTCCCTTTCCTCCCCACCTGCACCGTAGGCCTCTGGGCAGAAGCAAGAAAGGCCTAGAAAGTTGGGTTGGGGGATGAATACAGGGTTCACTTTCTCTCCTCTGTGTTCTTTGCTGCCTCACCAGTTCAGATGGATGGGAATGGGCAGGCCCTGGACACTGTGAATTACTGTTTTCAGGGGCTGGGATTATGAGGAGTGTGGGCCAGCCAGGAAGCCAATGGTTGCCATGGAATCATCAGGTTTTGGGGAGGGTTCACCCTCTGATCGTTAGGGGAGCTGAGGTGAGGGGATGCTCATCAGTCACAGTCCAAATTCCAGTCTCATGAACCATAGCAACCCTTCCTGGGTGTGTTTTCATGGTGGTAGTTTTGGATGGGGGTGCTAACATCCAGGAGTGTAACCTTCAGCTTCTTTCTTCTAAATGATACTGTGTCTGGCATGTTAAGTCAGGCAACACCTTGCTACTTACAAAGCATTCTCATATATGATCTCATTGTGTGTTCCCAACAGCCCTAGGAAGTAAGCATTGCCCCATTTTCCAGATGAGGTGGCATGTGCTCAGAAAAGAGAAGTGATGTATCTATAATCAGTGAGCTGGTAAGGGAAGAGTTGTGATATGTACCATTCTTTCTGGGCCATCTTGCTGCTCCGGATTCTAGGAGAAACAAATATTAAAGGTGGGGTTTGGGAAGAGACACTGACTCCCTGCCCCTGGTTTCCCCTCTCACTTCACAGGTGTGTGCGCATCTGTCCTTGTGACTCAGGTCATGCCTGTGTGGAGTGACCACTGGTCTGCCTTCCTCATTTGACTGTGGTTGGTCTGCCTCCTATTGTCCAAAGCTAAAGGCAGTCAACTGGCTGCTTGGCACGCTCCTTCCTGAGCTCTAAGTAACACCTTTGGTTCTTCACTGGACCGGGAATCTCTCTTCCTCTCAGGGACCCAACAGAAAGTAGACAATGAGGAGGGAGGTGTTAAGCCTCCAGTGGACACTAGTTGTGGCCATGTGGGGCACAGGGGAGGGCGTAGATCAGAGTAGGTGGGGAGGGTGACTTCCGCTGGGACTCTCCTGGCTTCCCTGCCTATGATAATACTGTATGTGTGCCAGGACCCAGCTGCTGCTCCTGCCCACCCACGCCTGGGCGGGCACTGCTGGGACATGCCAGGCTTGCTCCTGCCGCCTCAGGGACTGGGTGGAGCTTGTAGACTGAAGAGGAGCCTTTAATTTGGGGGCTCCCCACCCTAGCTGGGATGAGAGCAGACTTGAGCTCTGGCTTGGGCTTCAGGGTACAGGCACAGTGGTGGTAGAGTCACAAAATCAATGTGGTAGCTAGAGTCTTCTACCAGACTTGGACTTTCATGGCCTAGTGCCAGGTTTCTCCTTTGGCTGCTTTTTGACTACAAGATTCTAGAATGCCCCACATAGCTGCAAATTCTCTCCCATGTAGGTAACATGTAGATAACATGTGTATGGGTGGCAAAGGACTCAGCTAGATAAAAGAAGCCTGGCGGGGGGCAGGGTCAGTTGGCATCTGACCAATCCTAGGGTCTTAGGGATTGCTGGAGGGATTGCCCTTTGGTCTTCTTATATCCCAGGATTCTTTTAAGCAGTCATGGTAGAAAGCTCAGTAGAAAGACTGAAGGAGAGACTTGGGCTAGGTTGGAGGAGAAGAGGCAGGTCACAAGAAAAGAACAGAAACAGCTCAGGCTGTCCCACCCAAGTCATTTTACTCCCTGAGGTGTCTCTCTGAGGTCCCAGGATTATCAGAGGCTAGGGAGGAAAGGCCTCAGGGGTTACCATGGCCACTTGCTTCAGGGTTCCTGCTTGGCCATGTCAGTCCCCTTATTTTCCAGAAAAGGGCTTTGTCTGGGGGTGGCCCCAGGCAGGAAAACTTGGTTTGATAGTGGGGAGAGTAATTTTTGAAAGATGGGGGATAAAGAGTTTAACTTGAGTACAACCTCTTCCTCTTCTTATCTTACCCTTCCTTATTCCTGATCTGGTGAGTAGCAGGGAGACCCATAGGTTCCCCCTGTATGGTATGACTAATGTTGTACCTGGTTTCAGGTTTCTTTCTCACTGGCTTCAAACCCACCTCTCATAGCCCCTTGCCACTTTCTTGGGCTTCTCACAGGCCAAGTTGCAGTTTTCCCATTGGTGGGGGAAGATGCTCAGAAGGCACCATTATGGTAGATCAGAGTCAAGGGAAGTGGGTTTCATCAGGTTCTTCTCCCTCCTGCAGGGCTGATGTTCTTTAGGGGAAGGTGAGTTTCCCTCTGCCAGCTGCTATGCAAATGAATTGATGAATATTTATGAAGTCACTGTTCACTAAGGTTGAAGAGAGTCTGAGGGTTGTAAGGGGGAATAGTCCTTCCTTCTTCTGCCTCCCCCACCCATTATATAGACATCTTTTTTTTGTCAAAGTCTCTGGGTTGAATGTAGAACTCCAAGTAGCTAGAAGCCCTGTGTTCCAATTCCAGGGCATGAGTGGTGATGGGAGACTGAGCTCAGGGCAGGCAAGACTTGCTCCCCAGTGATTAAGCCAGGGCCAAGTGGTTAGTAAGGTGAGCTGGCCTGTACCCCTTTCCATGCACTCTATGTACCTGCTGTCATCTCCAGGTAGGGCCTTGTTGAGGTGCAACTGTACAGGAATTCAGCCTGTTAGACCCTTAAGGATTAACATCCTGGATGGATTTAAGTCCCTGGAGTTGACGTTGAGTATCTCTCTTCAAAGGGATCATTCTTTCTATCCCATGAGAGGCCTAGACTCAATGAGTCTGTATGGTTTCTTCTGGTTCTAAGACATTAGAAGTTGTTTGATGCTATTATCTAGATGCAACCAGTGGGAGTACTGGAAAGTGAAAAGCACTCAGAATTATAGAAGCTTTGGTGAAACTTGTTGGCTTTTTATGAACATGTTGTAGGGACGCTCCCTCTCAGATGTCTAAATGGACCTCCATTCTATGCCTGCTTCCTTTCTGGCCCTCTGGAGTGAAATAAAGTTAGGTACCAAGAGGTGAAGACATTCTCATTTTGGCTTTTGCCCTCCTGAATATCAGGCTTTTCTTGGGTAGATCCCAGCCTGGTGGAGTCTAATCTGACATGAAAGGAGGGCTGCTTTTCTTCATCTCCTTCATCTTCTTGGTCTAGTTCCCTTACTCTCCCACCTGGGTATCATTTCCATCCCTGGGATGAGGGCACTGGAATCAGTCTATTCCCAGGTTATTGCAGTGGCCTCTGAATTGGTGCTCTTCCGAGAAGAGCCTGTCTGGCACTGTCAGCTTCATTCTCTTTAAGCACTGACTTCAGCCCTTTGTTTTCCTTCTTCCTTGAGAGTTTGTCACCAATAGGATGTAACCTACTACTTATTGTCATCCTTGGTCTTTTGATTTGGTCCTAACTGATCTTTTCCACTTTGTCTTCTGTTCTTCTCTACTCTCCCCCAGCCAACCTGGAAAAAATCATTGGCTTGGGTTTTATGTCCTAGATATTGCTGTCTGTTCTTTCTGTGTGTTGATTTCTTACTTCTCACCCAGAAGCCACTTTTATCCAGCCCTTTCTGTGAAACCATCCCTGCTCATCCTGGTCAGATGAGCTCTTCCTCCTCAGTGCCTCCAATATTTACTGGTTGAATCACCATCCTTCCACATAACCTACAGATAGCCTTATGCTGTCTCTTACTCCTCAAGATGAGGCTATATCTTCTCTTCTGATTTTCTTTCCAAGAAACAAGACTAGGCTCATAGGTACTTAGTATCTGACCTCCTGCTTCTTAACAGATTATTGCTTAGGGGAAGCTAAACGTATTAAGTGCCAACTGTGTGCTTTGTGCTCTATGTGTGCTATCTCATCTCCCTCCAGGGAGGTAGGGGCTTGTATCTTCCCTAATTCACAAGTGAGGAAAGTGAAGCTCAGAGAGGTCAGGCAGCTCATCCAAGCTGGGAAAGCTAGTAAGGGCCAAGTATGTCTGATTCTAAAGTCTGTGTTTGTTTCTTCTATATGGTACTACTTTGCTCTCAGATCCAGCCTTCCTAGGCTCAGAAATAACTAACTGATTACTATCTGTGCCTTTTCTTATTGTAGGTTTAGACAAGGACAGGGGCATATGAACAAGTGGCTCTGGATAGCTGTCCTTCCTCTGCTTTCCCCCAGTGCCTGGCCTTCTGGATTAAAACACAAACCTGGCCCAAGAAAGCATTTGTGCATCTCCTCTGAGGACCTGTGGTAGCAGCAGTGTAGCAGTGGGGAGATTGGAATCCAGATGAGTGGGGTTCCTGAGGCCCTATCATTCATGTGTTGTTGTCCCTAGTTGGGCTCCTTCTCTCATTCTGTTCTTCCTAGAATTGAGCCTGCTCAAGTTTGGGGATTCAGGCTCTTGCATTGTAGGGGTGAGGTGGTCACTTGTAGGACATTGTGCAGTGGGAGTAGAGAGCTGTGTGGAGCTATACCTGACCAGAGACTGTACTTATTATCCTTTGGCTCCAGGCGATGCCTCCTCCTATCTTTCCCATCATACCTAAGATTAGCAAGAATGAGGGAGAAGGCATGGTTCCTAGACAGGTTGAGCTCCCCCAGCCTTGGCTGGGAGCTGCGGGGGTGGTGGCTAAGGCATGTGTGTACTTGCTGTGTGGGAGTGAGTGTGTGTGTGTGTTTGTGTGTGTGTGTGTGTTTGTGTGTGTGTGTGTGTGTGTTTAGGGGAGGTAGTGGCAGCAGCTATGCAGGAATGTGAGTATGTTGCAGGAAAGAGAACAGAGGATGCTGCCACCTTCAGGCAGCCCAGACCTGACACCTTGATACCCAGCCCATTGGCCACGTCAGTCAGTCCCCTGCGGAAATGCCACATTAGGACAAAGGGCTCTCCCAACTAGGCAGTGCCCCACCCTGCCGAGCAGTCACAGCCTGGCAGCCTTGCCCATAGGCCACTCCTTCCACACCCTACTGGCAGTGTGGTTCTCTCTCCTCACCCCCATCAGCCTGAGGTTGGAGGAAGGGAAGAATGTGTACTGTTACCATTTCCACCTAGTAGACTCAGCCTGGCCTGCATTGCTTTCTTCCTTCCCTATTTCTGGGATGGCCTGGGCCCCCAACCCTGGGGCTGACCATCTCCTCCTTTCTGGGCAGGTTCCTGAGTGGGAAGGGCCTGGTGATCTACCCGAAGATTGGAGACAAGCTGGACATCATCTGCCCCCGAGCAGAAGCAGGGCGGCCCTACGAGTACTATAAGCTATACCTGGTACGGCCTGAACAGGCAGCTGCCTGCAGCACTGTGCTCGACCCCAATGTGCTGGTCACTTGCAACAGACCAGAACAGGAAATCCGTTTCACCATTAAGTTCCAGGAATTCAGCCCCAACTACATGGGCCTGGAGTTCAAGAAGCACCATGATTACTATATTACCTGTGAGTCCTATCCACCATGTGGTTCTCCCCCTGGGCTTAACTCTCTTCTAACCCATAGTAGTGGGAGCTTCTAAGTAGTTCAAGGATAGTGCACACACTTAAGGTCCTGCCTGGTCTCATCTTTAAAGACTGGCATGCTTTCCTCCCAGTCTGGCCTTATAATCTCAGCCCCAATATTGCCCAAGGGGCCCACTGCCAGCTTGTCTTTTACACTCCAGGAGTTGGGTGGAAGAGAACTCCAATTCTTGTTGCTTTCTCTCTTATTTCCTTTGCCTACTAAGATCTAATCTTGGGAATGGCAGAGTTGGCAGAGACCTCTGAGATCAGCCAGCTCTCAGCCTTTTTCCTCATAGGAAACTGAGGGAGGCCCCAAGAGAAAGGGCTTCTTGCCCTATATCACAGAAGGATTTAGGGAAAAGATTGGGGCTGCAACCCAGATCTCCTGACCTGTAATCCAGGATTTCTTCCACTCTGTATGGAAGTTTCCCTTATAATGCCAGTTTTACTTACTTTTCCTCTGAGCAACATTGCCGAATGAGAAGACATACCTTATTGTTGCCACTGAGAAAGCAGAGTCAAGACATGGACATGATAGAGGAATAGTGCCCCTGTGGGAGGAGCTATTTCTTGGTCTGGGCTGGCCCAATCTGGTCTATGCTATTCTGTTCCTGGTGGGAGGGAAGGAAGTAGAAAGGTTCACAGATAGGTAGGAGTTATATGCCATTCCTGTACTCCCAGTTTTAACCCTATTATTGGCTGAGGCAGCACTAGGGTTTCTGGGGAATGCTGCAGACTTTTTTCTTCCCCTGACTTCCTTGGCCTCTTCCTGCAGCTACATCCAATGGGAGCCTAGAGGGCCTAGAGAACCGTGAGGGAGGTGTGTGCCGGACACGCACCATGAAGATTGTCATGAAAGTTGGGCAAGGTGAGTACCTAGTCTGAGGCCCCCCAAGTTAGGCTTTTAGAAGAGGTGTTCCTGGTTGGGTGTGGATGTGTTGAGAATGAGGAGGGAACAGTGGGGTTTGAGAATTTGAGGTCCAGTTTACAAGCTGTTCTAGGCCTACCCTAGATGATCAAGGGCACCTGTGCTGGCAGAGTTCTTCTTTTTCACCTCTCCTCTCCCCACCCCTAGATCCCAATGCTATGACACCTGAGCAGCTAACTACCAGCTGGCCCAGCAAGGAGACAGACAACACTGTCATGATGGCCACACAGGCTCCTCGTGGTCGGGGCCCCATAGGGGACTCTGATGGCAAGCATGGTGAGTATATAAATGTTTCCCAGAGAGCAGAAACCATTCCTTAATCTCCCTGTGAGGCCATATCTCTGAAGAAAAGCAGGCCGAGGCCTAGCCTAAGATCTGGCATGTCTCCCTAGAACCTCTGGCTGACCCTTCCTACCTTCCCTTTCCCTTCTTCAGAAACTGTGAACCAGGAAGAGAAGAGCGGGCCAGGTACAAGTAGCGGCGGTGGCAGTGGGGACCCCGACAGCTTCTTCAACTCCAAAGTGGCATTGTTTGCGGCTGTTGGTGCTGGCTGTGTCATATTCCTGCTTATCATCATTTTCCTCACGGTTCTGCTACTAAAGCTGCGCAAGCGGCACCGAAAGCACACACAGCAACGGGCAGCTGCCCTTTCACTCAGTACACTGGCCAGTCCCAAGGCAGCCAGTGGCACAGCAGGCACCGAGCCCAGTGACATCATCATTCCCTTACGGACTACAGAGAATAATTACTGCCCCCACTATGAGAAGGTGAGTGGGGACTATGGGCATCCTGTCTACATCGTCCAGGAGATGCCACCCCAGAGCCCTGCGAACATCTACTACAAGGTCTGAGTGCCTGGTGCAGCCTCAGACCCTGGAGGACAGTCTGGACCACACCTCTTCCTTCTCCCCCATACCTTCTCCCTTTACCAGCTGTGCCCATGTTTGTATTTAGTTTTGTAGTTTCTTGGCTTTTATAAGCCCCCTCTTTCCCTGCTCCCTGGGCTTTGGAGAGGGTGCTTGTGCCCCTCACCCCCATGCTCTTGTGCCTTCCCCCTCTGACCAGGCCTCTGGGCTCTGTGGGGGCACCCCTTCTTAGTGGGCAGGGTTGGATGCTGATGGACAGAAGGCAGGGAGATGCCCCCCTGGCCCCATCCCCACCCGCGTCCCTATGCCCCCTTCCCAGGACTGCTTGTCCACTATCATCACTGCTTTTAATGCTTTTTTGTTCATTTATTAGCTGTCAACTCATTTTCATCTGTTTTTTTGAAGAAACATGGAAAAATGTAAAATGCAGTCCCTTCCCAAGCTTTCTGAGCCTAGCCCATCTAAGAGGACCTGGGGCTGAGGCTGGGGAAGGATGTGGCCCGCCAGGAAGCATAGAATGACATTTATTTTATAGACTCTTCAGCATTTCTGGGGAGGTAGGGGCAGGCCAGGGCTGTTTTTGCCCATGAAGGAAGAGGAGAGTACAGTTGGGCAATGTATCTCACCCTCCTCTCTTGACCCTCCTTCTACAAAGCTAATCCTGGCAGTGGGGTAGTAGCTGCCACCCTTACACACACACACACACACACACACACGTGCACACATCTTTTCCTTGTGGGATTCTTGGGCATCTCCTGCCTCCCTCACTCTCACGGTAATTAATGTCTTAATTGGCTGTTGCCTGGGGAACATGAGAGCTGCTGCAGGCAGATGACCTCATGGGGGGTGGAGGACAGTTAACTGGGAGTCCCCCCCCACCCTGTTCTCTTCTCACCTTTGGCATCATTTAGTCTGGTGGGGAAACAGAGGCCCAGATGAAGACTTAAGTGGGTATAAGACCAGGTGGCCTGCTCCTTTTCTGGGCTCCAGTACAGGTGGCTTATCATCCACCTAACTCCTGTTAGCTCCCCAATCTTAGGTTGGGGCCTGGGAAGAGGAAGAGAATTCCCGGGCCTGGACCAGCCTGCCGTGCACTTTGACTCCAGCTCCCTTCCAGCACGGCTGCTAACAGACTGACACTTGACTGTGCCTTGCAGGCACTCCCAGAGTGGCTGTGGAAGGAGCTGGACCTTATACCATCCACCGCCACATGGCCCCTTGGCCAGCTGCCCACCCCAGTGCTAGGTGGAAGAGGGAGCAGAACAGCCACCCCCTTCCAAGTGGCAGTTG
Organism: Orycteropus afer afer; assembly: GCF_000298275.1. Classification (NCBI taxonomy): domain Eukaryota; kingdom Metazoa; phylum Chordata; class Mammalia; order Tubulidentata; family Orycteropodidae; genus Orycteropus; species Orycteropus afer. Next base: position 1,474,287 of record NW_006922157.1, on the reverse strand, counting down.
GAAGGGTTTTTATTTTTGTTTCTGTTGCCATTTGTGTAAATACTAGTCTTTTTGGAAAAAATAATGTAAAGATGTTTTGTATAAACTCTGAATTATTTTCTTGTTGCTTTTTTCTTAGAAAAAAAATGAGAACTAAAAAAAAGAAATTAACCCATGGAGAAATGGGTGTAAAATGGTGTCATGATGTTGGGAAATGGAATGTAGGTGTATGAGAGTGTGTGTTTGTGTGTGTGTGGGTGTGGCTGTGGGTGTGTGATTTCCTGTGCCCAAACCACTGGTGATCAGGGTAAGTATGGAAAGAGGGTGGCTATCTTAATGGAACTAGATGTGCTCTATGCCCCTCCAGCTGCCCCCCTCAAAGTTTCTCTAATTTTTTGTTGTGCTGCCATGGAACCTGGGACCATTTTCCTCTGACATTTCTATAGCATTTGTGGCAGTGCAGTGCTACAGTGTCCTGCCATAGACTATGGGCATTTTCCCAGTCTAGTACCAGCCTAAGCTAGAGAGCACTGATAGGAAGCAGGGTTTCCCATGGGGACCTGAGTGTATCCACAGCTACTGCTACCACCTGGCTGGGGCTGGATCTGGAACAGACCTGCTGGCAGGCCTAGCTCTGCCCTGCCTCAGAACACTTGGGGGTCTGGAGGTAGATAGAAATAACTTCCTAAGAGTTGGCCTCTACTGTGGCCCCCTGGGCACCAGGGCTGCTTCAAGCTGGCCAGTTTGTCTCTCAGTTAGAAGAATCTTGTTCTCTTGTCTTCAGTGCTAGGCCACATCAAAGCCCATCACCATAGCATAGTTGGGGGCATCTGGCTGGCAGTTGAAACCCTCAAGTTAGAGCAGCACTGAGCACTCAGTCGCCCTCCCACAGGTTGATGAGTAATTTGCTCAGGTCAGAGAGTGTGGTGAGAGCCCTAAGGAGGGTTTATCCTTAATTCCACAGCAAAAACTCAAGCAGGGCCTGGGGCCTTGCTGCTCTATCATGGAGCAGCCTCCAGGCCTTAGGAGGGAACTCCCTATGGAGATGGCTAAGACAGATGTCACGGGAGGAGGAAAAGTGAGGCTCTGACAGCTAAATATGGGTAAGAATGGAGGAAAGGAGGAGGAGGAAGGAAGGGGAGGGTTGTTGGTTAGTGATCCAGAACAGGAAGCCCCAGTGAACCAACCAAGAAGTAGTCATGCCTAAGAGGGAAGTGAGAAGTGCATGGAGAAGGAAAGTGAAGGAGAGCCATGAGACCTTCAGTATAGAGGAAAGGGAGATTGGGCTAGAGCAGGGCTGGCCTGGGCTGGGCTGTTCCCAGAGCCAGCTGAGGCAGAGGCTGTTTATTTGGTTTCTTATTAACCAAAGGAAGTGCCTGGATCAGGTGGGGCCTCCACTACTTGATTGCTTGCCAGTGATTCAGGCCAGATTGGGGTCTCTTAACTGAGGTGGAGTCTGACCCAGGTTGAGTAAGCCCTTTTCACTCTTCTTCAACTAAGTGTTCTTGGGAGGTAGTCCACTCAGCCCAGGATACCAGCTACTTTCACCTTTCCAGTGGAGGACTGAGTTCCTAAGGGGCCTCTGGGAGTAGCTGTGGGAGCATTAAGTAAAATCTGAGGGAGGGAAAAGTATGGAAAGGAAAGTATGGGGCAATCTCCCCGATAGCTCAGCAGCCTTGTAACTGGCTCAGCAGCCTACTTGCCCTGGCATGGACATCATGATTGGAGTGATCTGAGCTCAGTGCTCAGACTGTGCTGACCACACAGTAATGCTTAGTATCTCCTTGTGCCATAGTGTCCTTCATCTGGACAGTGCCTTGCTTACCCACCTCTAATATTTACACACATTCTCTCACTGAACCTCTTAAACTGCCTAGGTATGGAAAGCTTTGCCTCATATTTGAGATGAGGAAGCTGAGATCCTATGAGGGGCAGTAACTTGTCCAAGAACACATACCAAGTGAGTGGAAATACTGGAATTCAAGTCCAGAACTTTTATTACACCATGGGAAAATAAGAGAGGTCCCTTGAGAATGAGGGGTGATTCCCATTCTCCCTCCTATACCTCTTTCCTCTGTCTAGGTTGAGACTGAACAAGCATGCTTCCTTGGTTATCTTGAAGAACAGGAGCTCTCCCCCTGACCCCTTGTCTTCTCATCTCTCTGGGTTAAGGGGTGGGGGTGGGGGTGGGGGGAGATGACCAAACTTAGCTAGCCAGAAGCAGGAGGTTGGAGCCTCCAGCAGGTAGGGCCTTAGTCCTGCCCCACCCTCAACACTCCTTCCTGTCCCAACTGGGCCCAAGATCCTTGTGAGTCAGGGATGCTTCCCAGGTGAGGGTGGAGCAACCTGGCTTCCTCTGCAGGCTAAGCTCAGTTCTCTAATGAAGCCAGACTGAGCAAGTGCTAACCAGGCCTCAGTTTCCCTGAAGAACAAGCTTGTGGAACTGCAAGGGTAGGGCTCTTGTCATTTTATTGTACTGGTCTATTTATCTCTGAGGCATCAGGGACATGGATGGCCTGACACATTCTAGGCAGGGGCATGAGGGTGGGCTCCATAATCCAAGGAGAGACTCAGGTCCAACCAGAGGCATCCTAGATTGGGTCCTGCTGAGCACGTGTTCCTTTGGCCACCTGTTGTCAATAACTCAGAAATCTGGCCCACCCATCCACCTGCCTGCCTTCCTGCCCTGTTCCAGCATATGAGAGTCTCACTGACACACCAGCTGAGTCAGCCCTGGCCTGCCTGGGGACCCTCCTTGCCCATCTGCTGTTGGCCTCCTGTACAGCTGGCTATCAGATCTGGGAGGCTAGGGCCCCACCTGATGACTGTTAGGTTGGATCCCCCTTTGGGAACCCAGCCCTCACCCAGGACAAGGGTCATGTAGCCCAAACTTAAAGCAATTTAAGGACATGGGGGGGAGAGTAATTGTAAGTTCTGTTTCTAGTGGTTAATTATCCAGCTGGCAAAGAGAAAGGAAAGTGAGAATCTGGGGGAGGGAGGATTAAGGAATGTGTGAAGAGATATAGGAGGGCAGGAGGAGTTTGCTGCAGGGCCCTTTGTACAAGAGAGAGTCCTATGCTGAGAGGCTGGTGACCTGAGGGCTTGCCCCAACTATGCCAAGACTCCCTTTTTGACTATGGGCAGGCAGGTCCATTGCCTCTTTGGAGCTCAAGTTCCCTGTATAGGGTAGTGAAAGTGTGGGACTAGATTTATTCATTTATTTAGAAACTATTTGTTGAGAGCCTACTATGTACCAGTCAGTGGTCTGGACACTGGGAATAAGACAGACAAGTCCCTGCTCCCAGGGAGCTCACCTTCTAGAAGGATTTTTAAGCACCAGGTTAGCTCTTGACTGTGCTTGTATGAAAGGAGCTCTGGTGATGTAGTGGTTAAGACATTTTGCTGACTCGCATGACCAAAGTCATGGGGAGGATGTGAGAGGCAGGATGGAGGATACTCAGATTTAAAACTTAGGTTCTGAAGTTTGTCTGTCTTTCTGTCTTTCCATCCATACATTCATCCTTTTTTTTTCACCCTGTAGAGGTTGATTGCCTGTCACACAGTGAGCACCAATAAGTGGTTGCTACTGCTTTTCCAGTGAGATAGTTTGGCTCTGGGGCTGGGCTTCCTAGGGACTTTTCCTGCTTGGAAGTGGGCCCCAATCCCTGGCTAGTCCCACCATCACTGACTAAAACTGGCCTTTTGCAAAGTTGCTAAATATCTTAATAAGAACTTGACATGGGGTTCTAATCCCAGCCTACCACCTCTATCTCCCATCCCAGGTACCTGGGCCAGGGACCAGACAAAATATACTCATGATAAACATTAAAGCATGTAGACAGAATCTGCACAGACTAAAGGAGGTATTCTCAGCCTTTGCCTATTCTTGAAGCCCCCTAGGCTAGCCTCTCACAAACTCTCCAGAGACAGGGGATGAAGAGCTAGCATATGGGAGAGGAACACCCCTCTTTCTCTGGGATGGCCCCTTTGGAGAGGCTCCATGTGGTTCCTTTGGTTCCTATTACCAGGAGAAACCAAGCGAGATCCTATGCTGCCCATACTCTCAGGAGGACTGGCTGTTCAGGGAGGATCAGAGAAACCCAGGAATGGTAGAGCTAGAATTTTTCTGAGAGCTTCTTTACAACCTTGTGGGGAAACTGAGGCCTGGAGACTAAATGGGACTTACCAAGAGCACATAGAGAGTGCTGACAGGACCAGACCTACAACCCACCTTTTGTTTTACCTCACAAGTCAGAGCTGTTTGCCCTTCTCCGCACTGTTGCTTTGTTCTCCCACAATTCCCTGGAGTGTGTGTGTGAGTGAACCAAACAAATCTATATATAAACCAAACCAAACCCACTGTCATCAAGTCAATTCTGACTCAGAGCAACTCCCACTGGGTTTCCAAGGTGGTAAATCTTTACGGGGCAGGTTGCCTCATCTTCCTTCCACAGAGCAGCTGATACGTTTGAACTGCCAACCTTCTGGTTAGCAGTCAAATGCCTTAGGCACTGAACTACCAGAGCTCCTTAACCTATATCTACACAGTGTTTATATTGACAGACTGTGTAAGTTTACCCAAGACAGTTACCAAAATGACACATTACAACCCTGAGGAAAATGTGATCCTGTGAGATTTAGACCTAGTTCCTGGGGACCCTTCTTCTGTGGCACCTCACACAGCTTGAAATCCCTCAGAGGCATACCCGCTTGGAAGCATCTGTAGGGGCCAGACCTGCTAGTTCATGGACCCAGACTTGGGCATCCCAAGGCTGAGTGGACCCTTAAAATCATATGCTTTCCTCTTTCCATCCAAGATGCATGTGGCAGGGCAGCCTCCCTGTGCACTTCTCCAGGACTGTCGTTCCACAAACCCCCACACGCAGCCAGGCCTTTTACTACCAGTCTGACAGCTATCCTTGCCCTATCTTCAGCCTTCCTGCACACATTAATAGCCATGGCAGTAACATGCTTTCACATGCAAATTGCTATGGAATTCTCAGCCCCTGCTGGTGCCCCAGTCCCCAAGGCTTCCCCCTAGGCAGATTCAGAGTAGAGAATGGAATCTTTCAAGCTGTGAGGGCATTTAGAGAACTTCTAGTCCAGCCCTCTTGTTAGATGGATGGGAAAACAGGCCCAGAGAGGGGAAGAAGTGACTATCCACAGTCATGCAGCAAGTTCACCAGCACTGGACTTCCCAAGTCTTCTGACTTCCAGCCCATTGAATCTTCAAACCCACCCCCACTCCCAACAGACACCTTGGTTGTTTACTATGGACTCTGGTATCCCTTCCTCTAGCAAAGATTCTCATCCAAGGCACCTCTTGGTGGGGCATTGGGACTGTAAAATCCAGAGATGAAAAGGCTAGAGGTGTCCATGACTTTAGAAGCTTTGCCCAGGGAAGGGAGCCATTCCCCCTTTGCGAGACGCAACAGAATTTGTTCACTCTCTGTCTGCCGCTGCATCCATGTATTCTCTGATTCTGGCCAAGCTTCTCACTCCACCCAGCTGGCCTGACATGCCCTGCCAAGCCTTCTCTTGGGCCACCAGCAGAACCCAGGGGGCACAGGAAATCCTGGTACTATCTGAGGTATGGAAAAATCTCCTTTCCCTTCAATTTAGCTGAAACAATATTGAAATTTTCTGAAATGGACTTTATAAGAAAATAAAAATAAACACAAAAGGGAAAAATAGAGACAACTTCAAGGGCACAGGTGTCTGCTCCCAGGTCAGCCATGATCTTTTCACACATGGACCCAAGCTAGCAACTTTAGGAATATCCTTGAAAGAGTCCTTCCTCTGAAACAGTGCTTGACTCTGTCTATTTCTGACCACCCTCATAACCACCATCCTGGTTCAAGCTGCTGCCATGATCTCTTGCCTGTATAATGGCAGTAGCCTCTGAACTGAGCTCCCTGCTTCTATTCTGCCCCCGACCCCCACCCCTTTGCAAAACAACATCCAGAGTGATCTTTGCAAAACTCAATGTCAATCTTGTAAATCCTGTTTACCTTTCAAATCTGTCAATAGTTTAATTTCTCAGCATGGCTAGCAAAGTCCTGTCCATCTTTTTAGTCCCTCACCTCTGTCCACCCCCTCACATTATACCCCAACAACACAAACTTACTGGTTCCAGAATAGGATATACAACATGAAGCTTCTGTGCCTTTCCACATGCAATCCCTGTTCTCTTGCTGCTGGTGTGGCAAACTCCTACCGATCCTTTGTGTACACCTTCTGCTGCCAACCTAGGCCAAGTTTATTCTCCTTTCTTAGCTCCCATAGTGCTTCTACTTCCACTCTGTGTATCTGTGTCTGTGTCCCCCACTAGACTATGAGCTCTGGAGGGCAGGACCCATATCTGTTTCACCTCTGTGCCTCATAGAGAATGATGCCCAACACAGAGCTTAGCAAAGAGGCAATATCAATAAATCTTTGAAATGTGTATCAAATTGAATGGACTTGGCTGGGCTGGTAAAGTCATCCCAGAGCTCTGTTCCTGCCCTCCACCTATTGACATCACTGTTTAGCCAATCTGAAGAGTCAGCATCTTATTATATTACTCTACAATAAAAGCTAATATTTATTGAGTTCTTGTTATAGGCCAGGTACCATGCTCAATATTTCACATACATTACTTTTATTGATACCTAATGTCTCTCTGGTGGCATGTGCCTAAGGTATTTGACTGCTAACCAGAAGGCTGGCAGTTCAAACCCACCAGCCACTCCTTGGAAAGAAGATTGGGCAATCTACTTCCATAGAGATAATACCTTGGAAATCCAAGGAGGGGTCACTATGAGTTGAATCGACTTGATGGCAGTGAGTTTGGTTTAATGTCTCAATGATGTCTCACTAAAGTGCTTATCTAAGGTAGCCAAAAAAGACACAAACACAGTGCCGTTGAGTCAGATCCGACTCATAGTGACCTCTCCTTGGGTTTCAGAGGCGGTATCACTATGGAAGTAGATTGCCCAACCTTCCTTCTGAGGAGTGGCTGGTGGGTTTGAACTGCCAGCCTTCTGGTTAGCAGTCAAATGCCTTAGGCACCACACTACCAGAGCTCCTCTATCTAAGGTAGGACTATGATTATCCTTGTTTTACAGATGGGGAAACTGAGGCTCTGAGAGGGGAAGTATATTGCCCACAGGCAGGTGGTTAGAAAGTTGTTAAGGAAGTTTTGAATCCAACCCAAATTCAGAGTCCTAATGCTTAGGTATTTTACTGTGCTAGTCAGGTGAAATGGTGGTGCCAATATGGGGAAAGAGGGAGGCTAGGATCTTCAACCTGTACCCTTGATGTCAACCATGTGACTTGAGAGATAGTTTAGAATGGTAGTTAAGAGCCCACACTCTGGAGTCAGGCTGCTAGGGTTCAAATCCCAGCTTTATTACTTTCTAGCTGTGGATTCTCAAGCAAGTTACTTAAACTCCTCTCTGCTTCTGTTTGTTTTCATCCATAAAATGGGTAGTAGCCACCTCATGAGAATTAAGTGAAGGAACATTTGTCAAGCCCTTAGGGTAGTGCCTCGTCCTAGTTATTGCTCAGGAAATGTTATTTACTACTGTTTAAGAGTCCTGAAACTGCCTTTGGTACCTGTCACCCAGCTTCAGTCAGCCCAAGTCTGCTCCAGGCTGGTCTCTGATTGGCCACTTCAATTGAGAGGCACAGAAGCCTCTGCCTTGGCCTAGGTTCCTATGGCTCCAGTGAGGGTCCAATGGGTGGTGAGCTGCAAGCTTCTCCAGGACCCCACCCCAAGACTTGGCTGGCCTGGGCTTGGCTCCTGAAGACCCAAGGGGAGGAACACCCAGACAGCTGTGCCACCTACAGGAGCTGCAAGTCAGGGTGTAGAGTCCTGCATTTGAGGTCTGATTCTACCACTAGTACTTGCATAAGTCATCTCTTGCCTTGGGGCCTGAGTCTGTTCTTCATCTGTTCAATGTTAATGGAATGATGCAAGTAAAATGGTTTTGTGAAAAACAGAAAGGTGTACTTCAAGGTAAGAGGTCCCTATTTCCCATTAGAATGTGTCCTCTTTCAGTGCAGTGAACCTAGTGCTCAATAAAGAGCTGATGAATTAATGGATCAATGGATAAGTGAGTATCTACCCCCAAGCCCAGATTTGTATCCTTTCCCATCCAGAAGCCAGCAGCCAGAGAGACAATTCCAAAGTAGGGACATTGACTCTGATAGTGGGATAGAATGCCTTCCAGAAGGACATGTTGCTATGTCAAGGAGATGGTCATCAATGAAAACCTGACAGCCAGACATTATTTTGTTCCCTGTACAAGTTGCTACAGCCTTTCTGGAGGCCAGTTAGATAATGTACATTAAAGCTTTGTTCAAACCCTTTGGCCCAGGGATTCAAGTGTGGACCAAGGCCCTGGATAAGAGATTTTCATCACAAGTTTATGTATTTGCAGTGTTTTTATAACCAAAAAATTGGAGACCACCCCAAAGCCCCCTTCTCTGGAAATTTTTTTTAATATGCTGTCATAGATTCAATTGTGTTCCTCAAAAATATCTGTCAACTTGGCTGGGGCCATGATCCTCAGTGGATTGGCAGTTATGTAATGATGTAATTTGGCAGTTATGTAATGATGTAATCATACCCCATGATGTGATCTGCCAGTTAGTTTTAAGGGGATTAGGGTGAGATGCAACACCCTTACTCAGGTCATAGCCCTGATCCAACATAAGGAGGAGTTTCTGTGGGGTGTGGTCTGCATCACTGTATATCTTTAACAAGAGATAAAAGAGAGAGATGCAAACAAAGAAGAGAGGACCTGACTAACGCTCAGAAGAGTCGGGAGCAGAGCACATCTTTTGGAGTGGGACTTCCTGCACTGAGAACCTCCTAGACCCAGGGTAAGATTAATGCCAAGACATGTGGATATCTCTAAGGAATGCTGGGCTCACAGATGTTGAAAGGCCAGAAGGACCTTCCCTAGAGCCAACACAGAAAGAAAGACTTCCCCTAGAGCTGGTGCCCTGAATTTGGACTTCTCACCTCCTAAATTGTGAGAGAATAAATTTCTGTTTGTTAAAGCCATTCACGTGTGGTATTTTTGTTATAGCAGCACTAGATAACTAAGGCGCACACACACACACAAACACACACCTTCATTAATCATGATTTTTCTGTGTAGCATATATTAACTGTCTTCTTTGAAAAACCTTACCAGTTTATATCTCTCTTCACTCTAGCATGTTCAATTGCAACTGTCAGTTTCTTCACTTTTCAATAAGTCAGTTTCCTCGTCTGTAAAATGGGGATGCTGATACTACCTATGGCATTGGGTTTTTGTGATAACATATATAAAACCCTTTGCATAGTGTTTGGTATATTGTAAACACACAATACATTTTATTGTTACAATTATAATTTCAATGTGAAAAAGATTTCTCCATGTTTGCCTCTGTCATTAGACCACAATATCCTCAAGAGTGGAACTATATTGCACTTTTTTTCTCTGAATCTCCAGAGCCCAGTACAGAGCGTGGCTGTACAGAGTGGATGCTGAGTGAGTTTTGTGAAAGATTTTGTCTAATGCCCTCCACACAGAGGAGGCAGCTGAGGCCTAGGAGAGGACAAGAAAAGAGTTAAGACTAGAACTCAGGTCTTCTGTCCTCAAATTGTTGTCCCCTGGACCCTGGTGGTGCAGTCATTAAGCACTTGGCTGCAAACCAAAAGGTTTGAATCCACCAACCACTCTCCTGGTGTCTGCTTCTGTAAAGATTACAGTCTTGCAGGATCAATTTGTTGGCAGTGGGTTTGGTTTTTTGAGTTCTGGGGCATTGGAGGTGAGGGTGGAAATGGGGGCAATCTTTTGAATTCCTTGAGCTGGATTGCCTTGGTCCTCTCTGTGTTTGGGTCTGGGATCCCAATGATCAGATGGGCTCTGGGGCTGTGGGCAGTTGTGCTGACACCCCGTCCTTTTTCTTGCCTCCATTCCCTCCATCTCAGACTCTGGCCTGGTCTAGCTCAACAGGAAGACTCATTAACTGTCTAAATATACAGAGCCCAGGAGCCATGTGCACCCTGCAACAGAACTGCAGTCCCAGCAGGACCAGATCCTGAGGCAGTGGTGGTTGTAGAGGGCTGGCTAGGAGAGGGGCCTGGCAAAGGGGAAGCCCAGGGAATAGCCAAAGTGATGATTGATGGGGAGGTGAATGATGGCAGGCCAGCCCCAGGCCCTCTGAACCCCCAATCTCTAATCCCATTCTTAAGCATCTATTCCAACACCTCCAGGGTCCAACCCTGGTTGCCATGCCAGTTATGGCTCCATGCTTCTCTCCCCACTCCTCAATCCCTCACTCTGCATCTGTGAGCTTCAACACCAAGCCTAAGAGGTGGGTGGGCAGGGGTGGGTTGGGTTTTCCCAGGCTTCTGCCTGCTTATTATTGTAAGGGATATTTCTCTAATCAAAACTCCCCAATTACCCAAGGGCCCATCTGATTAATATTCCATGATAACAGGAACAGGTCACATCTGGCTGCAGAAGCCAGAATTTGACACTCCAGGAGCTCTGTGATTGGTCTGCAGGAAGAATAATAAACTTCCTTTCTCTTAGCTCCCCTTTCACTTCCTTCCCATTTAGAGGCTCCCCCTTTCCTCTCCCTTCCAGAGCACTCTGTCTGCTCCCCTCTACCTCTACAGTCTTGTCTGTAAGCCCCCCAGACATTATTGTTCCCTCTTTCACAGATTGGCTCTTTAGTTTGGGAGTATTTTGTGCTGGAGTAGATGAGGGTTGAGCAAGGAGGACAATTTTTGAGTGATTGTAAGTGCTCTAAATGTATCATCTCATCAAATCCTCATTACTATATTCCTACGAGAGTGGTATTATCCTTATTTATGAATAGGGGCACAGTGGCTCTGGAAAGCCACAAGACTTGCCCCGCCAGCATCACACAATCTCTAAGTGACAGAGGGGATTCAAACTCAGAGCCTTCTGCTTCCAAAACTATTCCTCTCTCCACACCTCACTATCATTTGTTGAGGATGATTCAGGCCATGGATGGTTGTATTAAGATAGGACCTACTGATATGGTACAGAACCAGTATACTGACACCCAAACTCTCAGGCATTCATTGGATTATAGATGATTTTTAGGTGAGAATGAGCCCTTAGAGACCTTTTAGTGAAATCCTGCAGCCCAGAGAGGAGAAAAGTCTTGCCCGTGTTCACGTAAGAAGTTGGTTGTAAGTATGGAGCTAGAATTGAGGTCTTCTAAGACTCAGATAGAAACTTGCTTAATTTGCCATCATGTGGAGGGCTGTGAATGAAAGGGGTCTCCCATCACACCTGCATGCAAGGAACTACCAGATACCACTCTTTGCTGACCTAACCCAAAGACACCCTAGACAGGGTAAAGAAGCTGGTGTTTGCTCATTCTTCACCAGGAAATCTGGGTAGAAAAGAGTCTCTCAGAGAAGGCACACAAAGCACTTAGGACCCTGCCTGGAGTAGAGTAAGCACTCAGTATTATCATCTAACCTGCTACTCATGAAAAAGGCCAGCACCAGGTGAGTGGTTATTCTGTGCTAGGTACCATTGGAAGCACTTCATGTGAGATAGTTTATTTAATCTCTACAGCAATTTTTTGTGGTACTAGTCTTATCATTCCCACCCCACAGACTAAGATACTGGGAGACAGTGATATTAAGCAACTTGCCAAAGTTCACATTGCTATCAACATTCAATTGAACTCAGTTTAGCCTCTTAACCACTCCTTCATTTTGCCTCACTAGAAATAGTCAATGACTCCCCACTACCTATAAGATAAAATCCATATTCCTTGGGCAGCCACTCAAAGCTATCTCTGCTCTCCTCCTTCTCACACTACAATGTACGTTGCAAACTGAAGGACTGCTTTCAGAACACCAAGCTTACTTTTCTGTTTCCAAATCTTTGCAGTTGGCATGATCTTCCTTCACCCTCTTAAAAAAAAAAAAAAGGAACACACACACAAACCACCTCTTCCAATGCTTACTTTGAACCCATCCTCAAGTAAGCACCTTAAATGGTGGTGTTTGTATGTGTGTGTGTGTGGGGGGGTGTTTTTTGGGGGAGGGGACAGGGTTAGAAGATCACTTCAAATATGACTACTCTCATGATGGGACCTGAGAGGTACCCTAGATCCGTGGTCCCTAAACATTTTACCACCTAGAACTGTCTTCTTGAATATTTCTCCCCCACTGACCCCTCACAAGGAGCCCTAGTGGTGCAATTGTTAAAGCACTTAGCTGCTAACCAAGAGGTCAGTGGTTTGAACCCACCAGCTTCTCCACAGGACAGATCTGTGGCAGTCTGCTTCCATAAAGATTTACAGCCTTAGAAACACTATGGGGGAGTTCTACTCCATCCTATAAGGTTGGTATGAGTTGGAATTGACTCAATGACAGTCGGTTTGGTCTTTGGTTTTTGCACCCTTCCCTCTGCTCTAGACACCAAGAACTTGAAAGATCTTGTTTACCAAACACTGCATTTTAAAAAAACACAAAATAGGGCTAGCAGGAATTGTTGATATCCTGGGAAATCAACTATCACATTTAAGAAGTGTATGGATTTGCCTTCTTCTCCCACTCCACTTCTGAACTTGCCTTTGAATGACTTGATGTGACTGCTGGGCAAACCAGATACCTGGACTGGGCCCCCTGCAAGTGAGAATAGAAACACTGGTATTTTTCTCTCTGCAGATGATATGGTTTTATTGTCATGTTCTAGGAGTGACTGAAACACACAATAGTTCCTGCTGCCCAATTATTACCAGAAAGCAGGCCTTAAGATCAATTACCTGTAAACCCAGATCATCAGCATTGGCAGACAGATCCAGCATTCAACTGATTTCTCTTCAACAATTTAATACAGCAGGTCAAATCATTCAATTACCTGGCGGTGCAATTTGCAACTTATTTATCTTGCAGAGTTCATTCATCAGGAAGTTATATTGCCTAAATTAGATGTTCTAGGGGTGTTTTATTGAGAATTTTTAAATGGCCACAGTGGCAATTGGTAAGGCCTTGCAATGAAAATGTTCCAGACGGAAATGGCTGCAGATCTGGCTTGACAGCAGAGAACTATATATACATTGGAGGGATTCAGAACCATTTGCAGGAGAAAACGCCTTTGTCCGTGGTTACCTCTCCATGTCCCTTTGTGACAGCCACTTCTAGCCCCCCTGGATCTATCTAAGCCCTCCCTACAGCCTCTGGAAAGTATATAGCTCTGCACTGCATCAACAATGCAGAATTGTGGTACTCCAGGATTTTTCTTCAGATAACTCTGCCTTGAAGCCTCTGACATGCAACCTTATCAATAGCTCAGATGGGATAAATAATATTTATGGTGGACAGCCTAAATGGCAGATAGTCCAGCCAATCTCATGAAGTTTCATAATCCTTAGTTTAAGGTAGCTTATGAGAGGGCTGGGTATTTGGACCAAGCATTTTTACTTCTCAGGGGGCAATAGAGCATGGTGATTATGAACCTGGGCTGGTAACAGACAGACTTGTACTTGCCGATAGCCCTACCATTTCCTGCCTGTGTGTCTTTGGGCAAGTTTCCTCATCTGTAAAGTTGGCATAATAACAGTGCCTACTTTCTGGGTTTGCTTAGGGATTTAATTCTTGGCACAAAGCAAATACTGGCTATTACTATTTATCGTTATTATTGGAAAGTTGCCACAAGTCCACGTAGGACTTGGTTGTAGGGAATATCATGAGAAAGTCACCCTGGGACTCACACAGGGCTGTTGTTGAGGACATTGTGTGGTCACTTCTGCCAGAGCCTTCTCTGGGATGGTCCAAGGGAGGAATGTGATTTCTTTTGTCACTAGGAAAAGCCATGCTTATCTGGAGTACTTGGTTTATTTTTATGTTACAGATGCTGTAATGATGGTGTTGCCTTCTTTTCTATGGCTCCCAGGAGACCTTGGAGCCAAATACAGAGCCAGCTCTAATAACCTCACGGAACTTTAGAAAAGGCATTTTATGTTTGTGTCAATCTTACTCTGGCTTCATCATTTCCCTAATCTTTTAATTTTCTTTATTTTCTTCAAGTACATATTTTACCACTTCATATTTTATGGCATTTGTTAAGTTTTCTTAATCCTGTAATGAATTACATTATGCTACAATGTGTCAAGAGGCCCCATCATTTAGTGAATGTTTACTGTTAACAGTGACTTCCATGGATAGATTATTTGGTCTCACAACAATCTTATGAAGAAGGGACCATTATTATCATGCCCCTTTTAACAGATGTGAGAACTGAGGTTCACAAATACTAAGATACTTGCATATGAATATCCATTTTTGCCAGAACCACTTGTGAAAGAGATTATCTCTTCCCCATTTAATGGATTTCAGCCCTTTGTCAAAGATCAGCTGACCATAGGTGGATGGATCCATTTCTAGGTTTTCAATCCTGTTCCCCTGGTCTATGTGTCTGTTATTGTACCAATACTAGGCTGTGTTGACAACTGTGGCTGTCAACAACTGTGGCTGTAGGTTTTGAGATCTGGGAGTATGAGACCTCCCATTTTGTTCTTTTTCTTCAGTAGTGTTTTGCTTATCGAAGTCTCTTTCCTTTCCATATGAAATTAGTGATTTGTTTTTCCATGCCTTTTTAATTTAATTTTAATATTGATGGAATTTGGATTGGGATTCCATTGAATGAATAGATTGCTTTGGGTAGTATTGACATTTTCACAGTGTTCAATCTTCTTATCCATGAGCATGGTATGTTCTTCCATTTATGTAGATCTCTTATGGTTTCTTGAAGTAGTCTTTTATAGTTTTCTTTGTTCAGGTCTTTTGTGTCCCTGGTAAGATTTGTTTCCAAGTATTTTATTTTTTTGGTAGCTATTGTAAATCCTGTAAGCTATTGTATTGAATTCCTTATTTCCTTTTCTGAAACCTCTTTGCTGGTGTAGAGAAATTCAACTGATTTTTTGCATGCTGATCTTGTATCCCGCCACTATGATAAATTTTTCAATAAGTTCCAGTAGGTTTCTTGTTGAGTCTCTTGGGTTTTCTATGTATAAGATCATATCATCTGCAAATAGGAATAGATTTATTTCTTCTTACCAATTTGGATGTTTCCTTATTGCCCTGGCTATGACTTCTGATACAATATGGAATAGAAGTGATTATAGAGGGCATCCTTGTCTCATTCCTGATCACAAGGGAAATGATCTCAGTCTCTCTCCATTGAGGATGATGTTGGCTGTTGGTTTTGCATATATGCCCTGTGCCCTTTAATATCTTGAGGAATGTCCCTTCTATTCCTATTTTGCTTAGAGTTCTTTTTATTTTTTAATCAGGAATGGGTGTTGGATTTTATCAAATGCCTTTTCTGTATCTATTGATATGATCATGTGATTCTTTTCCTTTATTTTACATATGCATTGGATTATGTTGGTTGTTTTTCTCGCTTGGTTATTGAACTATCCTTGCATACCTGGTATGAATTCCACTTGGTCATGATTTTTTTTTTGGATATGTTGTTAGAGTCTATTGGTTAGGATATTGTTGAAGATTTTTTGCATTTATACTCATGAGGAATATTGGTCTGTAGTTTTCCTTTCTAGTGGTTTCTTTGTTTGCTTTTGGTACCAGGGGTGTGCTTGCTTCATAAAATGAATTGGGAGGATTCTATCCTTTTCTATGTTCTGGAATAGTTTGAATAGGATTGGTGTCAGCTCTTCTCTGAATGATTGGTAGAATTCTCCAGTGAAACCATCTTGGCAGGAACTTTTTTGTTGTTGTTGGTAACTTTTTATACCTGTTCAATTTCGTCTCATCTTATGGTTCTGTTCAAATTTTCTACCTCAGTCTGTGTTAGTTTAGGTAAGTAGTGTGTTTCTAGAAATCTGTCCATTTCTTCTAAGTTTTCAGATTTGTTGGAGTACAGTTCTTCAGAGCATCCTGATATTATTATTTTTATTTCTGTTGGTTCTGTTTTGATGTCCATTTAATTTCTTATTACTGTTATTTGCATCTTCTCCTTATTTTCCTTTATTAAATTTTCCAGTGGTTTATTAATATTATTAATCTTTTCAAAGAACCAACTTCTAGTTTTGTTGATTTTTTTCTATTGTCTTTCTATTTTCTGTTTCATTTATTTCTGCTTGAATATTATTTCTTTTCTTTTGGTGACTGTAGGCTTTTTTTAATTTTGCTGTTCTTTTTGTAATTATTGGAGATGTTGGGTTAAGGTGTTGATTTTGGCTCTTTCTTTTTTTTTTTTTGATGTGTGCATCTATTGCTATAAATTGCCATTTGATCACTGCTTTTACTGTGTCCCAATGATTTTGTTATGTTGTGCTTTCATTCTCATTAGATCCAAGAATTTTTTTAATTTTTTTTTTTTTTTATTTCTTCTAATAGCTAGTCATTTCTGAGGAGGGTGTTTTTCAATTTCCATACGTTTTCTCTTTTTCCATTTGTCTTCCTAATGTTGATTTCTATTTTTATAGCATTGTGATCTGAGAAGATACTTTGCATTATTTCAGTGTTTTTAATTTATTGAGGTTTGCTTTGTGGACTAGCATATGGTCTATCCTGGAGAAGGTTCCATGTGTGCTAGAAAACCAAACCAAACCAAATGCACTGCCATCAAGTCAGACTCGACTCATAATGACCCCTCCTTGGGTTTCCAAGGCAGTTTGCTGTTGTTGGGTGAAGTGCTCAGTAGATGTCTATAAGGTCAAGTCGGTTGATTGTATTGTTTAGTTCTTCTGAATCTTTGTTGAGTTTCCAGTTTTTCTATGTCTTATTGAAAGTGGTGTTGTAAAGTCTCCTACTATTACTGTGGGGTAATCTATTTGTCTTTTCAATTCTGTTCAAGTTTGATTTCTGTATTTTGGGGCTCTTTCATTGGATGAGTAGATATTTATTATGGTTTGTCTGCTTGTTCAGTTGGCTTTAATCATTATATAATGTCTTTTCTTGTTTCTTATGGTTGTTTTTGTCTCAAAGTCTATTTTATCAGAAATTAATATTGCCACTCCTGCCCTTTTTTGGTTGCCATTTGCTTGGTATATATATTTCCAAACTTTAATTTTTAGTCTATTTTTGCCTTTATGTCTAAGGTGAGCCTCTTGTAGACAGCATATTGATGGATCATGTTTTCTCATGCAGTTTGCAATGCTTCACCTCTTGAGTGGTGTATTTAATCCATTTACATTCAATGTAATAAGGGACAAATATGAATTTATTGATGTCAGTTTGTTATGTGTTTTCTCATGGTGTTGCTGACTTCTTTGTTCCATATAATCTTCTGTGATAAGCTCATTTTGTTTGTGAATCATGTTATCATCTCCTTCATTGGTATTGTTTTAGTATTTGCTAAATATTTGTGTTTGTCCTCTTTTTATTTTTATGTGAAGGTTTATTATTTTTCTTTGAGGTTACCCTGTTATTTAT
>NW_006922157.1:1438206-1456307 GCF_000298275.1 Orycteropus afer afer | reverse complement strand
TAGCCTCCAAAACTGTAAGAGAATAAATCTCTATTTGTTGGAGCCATCCCATTTGTGGTATTTCTGTTAGAGCAATACTAGGTAACCAAAACAGAATATGGTACCAAGAGACTGGAGTACTGCTCTGATAGATACCTAAAATGTGGAAGCAGGAGTGGAGTGTATCCTTGACATGAAATCCTGGCAGAGAGGCCCAGGCAGAGAGATGACAATGGCAGAGCTGAGAGACAGGCATGAGAGATGGTAGCAAGAAAGCTGAGAGACCAGTATGAAAGACTGCAGCAGCAAAGCTGAGAGACTCACCATTTAGAAGTTCTGTGACATTCATTTCTTATTTTTGGTTTGTACTTGTCCTCACTTACAATTGATGTTTCTGGTTCTTGTAAACTTATTTTACTTTGGATGCTTCTATAAATGGGTTGGTTTCTGGGTTATGTAATCATGTGTGCTGATCATCTGTTGCTATTTGCTGTTGCTGGTTCTCTGTCCAAAGACCTCCCTTGAGCATATCTTGTAAGGTTGTTCTGGTTTTAACAAATTCCCTTAATTTCTGCTTATCTGGACATCGCCTAATTTCACCCTCATATCTGAGGGATGATTTTTCTGGCTATATAATTATTCATTGGATTTTTTTTTTCTTTTAGAGTTTTTAATATATCATCCTTCTCACCTGCATGGTCTCTGCCAAGAAATC
Source organism: Orycteropus afer afer (assembly GCF_000298275.1). Classification (NCBI taxonomy): domain Eukaryota; kingdom Metazoa; phylum Chordata; class Mammalia; order Tubulidentata; family Orycteropodidae; genus Orycteropus; species Orycteropus afer. The sequence continues at coordinate 1,455,613 of NW_006922157.1, read as the reverse complement.
AGAGCTTAGTCTTATTGCTTGCACTTTATAGGTAGCTTTTCATTTATCCTTTGCTGCTTTCAGGATTCTGTCTTTGTCTTTGGTTTTGGTGAGTTTGATGATTATCTGTCTTGGTGGTTTTCTTTTGAGGTCTATCCTGTTTTGGGTTCATTAAACTTCTTGAATGGATATGTTCTCATTTTTCATCATATTAGGGAAATTCTTTTCCAATAAATCTTCAACAATTTTGTCTGTGCTTTTATTTGTCTTTTCCTGTTTTGGAATTCCATAAAACATAGTTTATTCATCTTGGTGGTATCCCACATGAATCGTAGGGTTCTACCTTTTGTTTTGGTCTTTTTTTTTTCCCTTAACAAAGTAGTATTGAGGCATTTGTCTTCAATCTCATTAATTCTTTCTTCCATTGACTTGATTCTACTACTTTGCCCATTCAATGTGTTATCTATTTCTGAAATCTTAATATTGATCTTCTGGATTTCTATTTGTTGTTTTTGTATTTTTTTTTGTAATTTGTTCTAATTTTTTGTTTATTTTGTCAGTTTGTCCTTGTGTGGTTTTCCTAAATTGTTCTAGAGTTTTGTCTGTGTTTTCCTTAATATTGTCAGTGTTTTCCTTGATCTGTCTCTCAATCTGTTGAAGGTATGCAAATATAATTGTTTTGAATTCCTTATCAGGGAGTTCCAATGCCACTTCTTTAAGGATGTTTTCTGAATTTTTATCCTGGTCTCTTGTTTCCACTACTTTATCTTTCTTCTTTGTGTGGACTGTGATGGTCTGTTATCTTTGAGACATTGTGGCATTGTTGTATTTATGTTTAATTTGTGGTTGTATTTGGTGTGATTCTCCCAAGAATTATCCTTTGATATATTTGTGTGAGCAGAGTACTGTGATCCTCTATTTGCCAGTTATTAGCACTTAGGCACTCACCACCTGTCTACTGGTGTGTGTGATAGAGAATGAGAATGTGGACACAGATCTCTGTTAGCTGTTCATAAGGAGCAGTTGAGTATGAGTTGAGCTGGTATCATGCACCATTGATCACTGGTTAGTTGGTGCAAAAGCCAGGTGGTGTCTCTCACTCAGTGGCTGGGGCTGCAGGATGTGTAGGCATCATTGGGTTTTATTGGAACAGTTGCTGGCTGTCTTCCACTCAGTTAGACAAAATAAATACATAAACAAATAAATAAATAAAAACAAGAGAACAAAAAACTCAAGCCACATAAAAAACAGGAACAATTGGAAAAAAAAAAAAGAAATGCAATAAATGATAAGAAAAAGTTTCAAAATATATTAAAAAAGGATAAAAGAAAGATAATGAGTTAAAAAAGAAAAGAAAAAGGCCACAATATCTGGGGAAGGAGGAATGAGAGAAAAGGGCAAGAGTAAAAGAATAGTAATGGGAAAACTGCAAAAGGAAAAACAAGGGATGGGGAGAACCAAAAGAAAGAAAAAAGGGGAAGCAGGAAAAGGGGAGAGAAAAATATAAATAAAAAGAACCAAGGATGAGGAAGAAAAGAAAAAAGGTGAAGAAAGGAGGAAGATAAGAAAATAATTTACAAACAAAACCAAAACTGTTGGGGGGTGGGGCACAGCACCTAGGTTCTGTCTGGTCAAGAAGGTGGGTGGAGGTGGGGGATGGCTACATCTCTGTTCACCAATAGGGTGTGGGGTATGAGAATAACAAGGAGAGTATCACACCTTTCTAGTCGTCAGCCTCCTGGGCAGTTGCCTATGCTATCCTCAGCAAACAGAGCCTGTTTTTAGGTCATCATCCTGGTAAGAATGCCAACAGTATATATTCAAAATGGCCAAGCCCATTGCTTGCAAATATTCAAAATGGCTGCACCCTCAGGAAAGCCACTGGCAGTACACAGGTCTATTTGTCTCCTTCACTGTTTTCCTTTCTGGTTGTCAAGCACCAATGCAGTCCTTGCCCATGCAGTCTTTAGTGAGCAGAGTCAATTCTTATGCTGCTAGCAGGAAATGTTCAAAATGACTGTGCCTTCAGGATGGCTGGCAGTCGCAGCTCCTTTTGCCTCCTTACCCACTGTTTTAATTCAGATTCTTCAACTAGTTGGTAGTTAATCCACTTCTTTATGCTTGCCTCCACAGCTCAGGGTTCCAGGATCGTCTTCTGTAACATTTTTGATCAGTTTCTCATTACTTTGTTGCAGAGGGTCTGTGTAGCTTATCTGCCTATTTTGTCATCTTGCCAGAACTCCTTCTTGCTGTACTCTTTATGGAAACATTTCACCAGGCCTTTCTTCTGCAGAGCCACTGAATGGGTTCCAACTTCCAACCTTTAGATTAGCAGCTGATCACATACAGCTTACTCAATTTTATCTAGTTTATCATTTAGAACAAATTTTCCTCTTTTTTAACCATGTCACTTGGAGCAGACCAGATCAGTTAGAAAAAAACATCCTCATTTTATTTTCTCTGGAGGTGGCTAGACTATTACTGGTCCCATTTGTTGTTGTTAGGTGCCATCAAGTTGGTTCCAACTCAAAGTGACCCTATGAACAACAGAATGAAACACTGCCCAATCCTGCACCATCTTCACAGTTTATGTTTGAGCCTATGGTTGCAGCCACTGTGCCACTCCATCTTGTTGAGGGTCCTCCACTTTTTCACTGACCCTCTACTTTACCAAGCATGATATCTTTCTCTAGGGACTGGTCCCTCTGATAACATGTCCAAAGTACAAGAGATAAAGTCTCACCATCCTTGATTGTAAGAAGCATTCTGGATGTACTTCTACCAAGGCACATTTGTTCCTTCTCTGGGAGCCCATGGTACTTTCAATATTCCTTGCCAACACCATAATTCAAAGACATGAATTCTTCTTTAGTTTTTCTTATTCATTGTTCAGTGTTCACATGCATATGAGGCACTTGAAAATATCATGGCTTGGGTCAGGCATATTTTAGTCTTCAAAATGACACCTTTGATTTTTAACACTTTTAAGATTTCTTTTGCAGCAGATTTGTCCAATGCAATATGTCATTTGATTTCTTGACTGCTGTTTCCATAGGTATTGATAGTGGGCCCAAGAAAAATGAAACCCTTGACAAGCTCAATATTTTCACTGCTTATCATGATGATGCTTGTTGATCCAGTTGTGAGGATTTCCATTTTCTTTAAATTGAGGTGTAATCCATACTGATGACTGTAGTGTTTGATCTTCATCAGTCAGTGTTTCAAGTCTTCTGCTTTCAGTAAGCAAGTTTGTGTCACTAGCATATTTCAGTTTGATAATGAGTCTTCCTCAAATCCTAATGTCACTTTCTTATTCATATAGTCCAGCTTCTTGAATTGTTTGCTCAACATACAGATTGAATAAGTATGATGAAAGGATACAATCCTGGCACACAATTTTCTTGATATTAAGCCTTGTTCTGTTTGAACAACTGCCTCTTGGTTTATGTACAGGTTCCTCATGAGCATAATTCAGTGTTTGGGAATTCCCATTCTTTACAATGTGATCTATAATTTGTTATGATCCACACAGTCAAATGTCTTTGCACAGTCAATAAAACACAGGTAAACATCTTTCTGTTATTCTTTGCTTTCAGGCAAGATTCCTCTGTCATCAGGATTTATATCCTTCATTCCATGTCCTCTTCTGAACCTGGCTTGAATTTGCGGCAGTTCCCTGTCAATGTACTGCTGCAACCATTTTTTAATTTATCTTCAGCAAAATGTTACTTGTATGTGATATTAATGATATTGCTCATTAATTTTCACATTCTTTTGTGCCCTTTCTTTGGAATGGGCACAAATATAGATCTCTTCTAGTTAGTTGGACTGGTAGCTGCCTACTAAATTTCTTGGCATAGAAAAATGAGCATTTCCAGCTTTGCATCCATTCATTGAAATATCTCAATTGGTGTTCTGTTGATTCCTGGAGTCTTGTTTTTTTTTTGCCAATACCTCCAGTGCAGCTTGAACTTCCTCCAAACCATCTGTCTTTGATCATATGCTACCTGATGAAATGGTTGAATGTAGACCAATTCTTTTTTGGTATAGTAACTGTGTATTCCTTCTATCTTCTTTTGATGCTTTCTGCATTATTCAATATTTTACCCATGTTTTTGTTGTTGTTAGGTGCCACTGAGTCAGCTCTGACGCATAATGACAGTATTTACAACAGAACAAAACACTACCCAGTTGTGGACCATCCTCCCAATCCTTGATATATTTGAACCCATTATTGTAGCCAATGTGTCAGTGCATCTAGTTGAGCATCTTCCCCTTTTTTGCTGACCCTCCATTTTATCAAGCATTATATCCTCCAGGGAATGGTCCCTTCTGGCAACATGACAAAAGCAGGTGAGATGAAGTCTGGCTGTTCTTGCTTCCAAGGAGCACTCTGGTTGCACTTATCCAAGAACAGATTTGTTCATTCTTCTGGCAGTCTATGGTATTTTCACTATTCTTTGCCGACACCACAATTCAAAGGCATCACCTCTTCTTTGGTCTTCCTTATTCATTGTCCAGCTTTCACATGCATATGAGGTGACTGAAAATACCATGGCTTAGGTTAGGTGCACCTTAGTCTTCAAAGTGGCATCTTTTCTTTTCAACACTTTAAAGATGTCTTTGCAGCATATTTGCCCAGTATAGTACAATGTCTGATGTCTTGACTGCTGCTACCATAGGTGTTGATTGTGGACCCAAGTAAAATGAAATTTTTTGACAACTTCCATCGTTTCTCCATTTATTGTGATACTGCTTGTTGGTCCAGTTGTGGGGATTTTCATTTTCTTTACGTTGAGGTGTAATCCATATTGCATACTATAGTCTTCATCAGTAAGTGCATCAAGTCATCTTCACTTTCAAGCAAGCAATGTTATGTCATCTGCATATCACAGGCTGTTAATTAGTCTTCCTATGATTCTGATGCTGTGTTCTCCTTCATGTAGTCCAGTTTGGGGAATATTTTTTCAGCATACAGATTGAATAAATATGGTGAAAGGATACAATGCTGAGGTATACCCTTTATGATTTTAAGCCGTGCAGTAACCCCTTGTTCTGTTCAAACAACAGCATCCTGGTCCATGCAAAGCTTCCTCATGAACACAAGTGCTCTGGAATTCCCATTCTTCTCAATGTTATCCACAATTTGTTATGATCCACACAATTGAATGTCTTTGAATAATCAATAAAACACAAATAAACATCTTTCTGGTATTATTTGCTTTGAGCCAAGACCCATCTGACATCAGCAGTGATATCCCTTTTTCCATGTTCTCTTCTGAATCCAGCTTGCAATTCTGGAAGTTCTCTGTCAATATATTGCAGCAAGTATTTCTGCATTATCTTCAGAAAAACTTTACTTGTGTGTGATATTAATGATAATGTTTGATAATTTCCACATTCTGTTGTCTTACCTTTCTTTGGAATGGGCACAAGTATGAATCTCTTCCAATTCAGTTAGCTGGGTAGCTGTCTTCCAAATTACTTGGCATAGACAAGTAAGTGCCTCCATTCCTGCATCCATTTGTTAAAACATCTCAATGGATAGTCTGTCAAATCCTGGAGCCTTATTTTTTGCCAATACCTTCAGTGCAGCGTTGGCTTCTTCCTGCGATATTCCTGCGATATCATTTGTTCTTGATCATATGCCATCTCCTGAAATGGATGAACATTGACCAATTCTTTATTATACAGTGATTCTGTGTATTCCTTCCATCCTCTTTTGATGCTTCCTGCATCATTCAATATTTTGCTTCTTATTTCGCCCATAGGATCCCTCAATATTGCAACTCGAGGCTTAAACTTTTTCTTCAGTTCTTTCAGCTTGAGAAATGCCAACTGTGTTTTTCCATTTTGGTTTTATGATTCCAGATCTTTGCAAATTTCATTATTATGCTTTATTTTGTCTTCTTGAGCTGCCCTTTAAAATCTTCTGTTTAGCTCTTTTACTTCATTTCTTCCATTCACTTTAGCTACTCTCTCTTCTAAAGTTAAGTTTCAGAATTTTTTCTGACATCCATTTTGGTCTTTTCTTTCTTCCTTTTCTTTTTAAGGACCTTTTGCTTTCTTCATGTATGATGTTCTTGATGTCATCCCACAACTTGTTTGGTCTTTGGTCACTGGTGTTCAATGCATCAAATCTATTCTTGGGATGGTGTCTAAATTCAGGTAAGATATACTGAAGGTGATATTTTGGCTCTCATGGACTTGTTTTTATTTTCTTCATCTTCAACTGAATCTTGTTCTGACTGATGACATCGAGCTTCTCCAATGTCTCTTTCCTCAGATATAGTCAATTTGATTCCTATGTATTCCGTTTGGTGAGGTCAAAGTGTATAGTCACCATTTATGTTGTTGAAAAACGTATTTGCAGTGAATAAGTAATTTTCCTTGCAAAATTCTGTCATGTGATCTCCAGGGTCATTTATGTGATGTCTTTTATTTATTCATTTATTTCTTTCATCAGTGCCATATTTTCCAACTATCCTTGCTTCTTTTTTGCTTCCAACTTTTGCTTTCTAATCACCAGTAATTATCCATGCATCTTAATTGCATGTTTGATCTATTTCTGACTACAAAAGTTGGTGAAAATCTTCCATTTCATCTTTGGCTTTAGTGGTTGGTTTGGAAATTTGAATAACAGTTGTATTAACTGGTCTTCTTTGTAGGTGTATGGATTTCATCCTATGACTGACAGCATTGAACTTCAGATTAGATCTTGAAATGTCCTTTTTGATAATGAATGTAACATTATTTCTCTTCAATTTTTTATTCCCAACATAGTAGAGTATGTGATTGTTGGATTCAAAATGGCCAATACCAGTGCACCTCAGCTCACTGATACCTAGGATATCTATTTTTATTTGTTCCATTTCATTTTTTGATGACTTCCAATTTTCTTAGACTTATACTTTGTATATTTCATGTTCCAATTATTAATGGGTATTTGCAGCTATTTCTTCTCATGGTGAGTTGTGCCACATCAGCAAATGAAGATCTTGAAAACTTTACTCCATCCATATCATTAAAGTAAACTTTGCTTTCAGGAGGCATCTCTTCCTCAGTCGTATTTTGTGTGCCATCAAAACTGAGAGGCTCATCTTCTGGCATAATATCAGACATTGTTGTATTGCTACTTATAAGGAAGAGGAATGAGGCAGTCTAATTCTGAAAAACCTGGCTACTGAAAACATTTTGAGTAGCTGGTTCTGTAGTTGAATTTAATTTGGTTGTGCCTCATACATCTTTTCTCCACATGTATGCCTCACAATAGCCCTCTTGAAGGAGATCCTCTGGCTTCAGAATTTAGAGAAGGGATACGTGGGGACCAACTGAGGTTAAATAAGCTCTATAACCATTTTGGGATTCAAAGTAGAGTTCCTTTTCTTTTATGGGTTTTCCTGTATTTTCCAAATTTCTTTACATTACAATGTATTACTTTTGCAATTGCAGAAATACTCTTCATAGTAAAAAGTATGAAAACACATACTCAAAGTGATGAATCAAATCATATAACTAACACTGTGATGAACAATCTGGGTCTGGGCCTGTGGATCTCTGTCCTGGGCTGTCTGGTCCTACTGGAGGCTTCACTGCTATCCTCCCATCCCTTCTCTTCCCCTCACTGGTTTAATCTGCCGGGAGAGCTGAGTAAGCAGGTGGAGGACTTGGATCTCAGACATCACAGGGGTGGAGTGATCAATCTAAGGACACACATAGGAAATTAAAGCTAAGTTGGGATAAGACAGAAAAATCTAGACTGCAAATGGAACAAGTATTCAGCATTTGTTTTCTGAGTGCCAATTACGTGACAGCTGTGGGGATGGAGTTAAGAGCATTTAAAACTCAATGAGGAAGAATTACACCTTTTTGATAGGCAATATGATACAGTGGCATGAATTATATGAGCCATAGGCATGAGCCAGAAAAAAAAAATGAGTTCAAATTGTGGCTTCTCTACATAGTGGCCCTGTGATTTTGAATTTCAAACCTTTAACTCTTGCACACTCAACTGCATGATCTGTAACATGTGGACACCAATTATTATACCAACATCATAAATATTTATTGAGAGCATAGTGCCTAAGGCATTTGACTGCTAACCAGAAGGCTGGCAGTTCAAACACACCAGCCACTCCTCAAAAGGAAGATTGGGAAATCTACTCCCGTAGCTTCTGTAAAGATACTGCCTCAGAAACCCAAGGAGGGGTCTCTATGATCGGAAAACAGCTTGACAGCAGTGAGTTTTTTTTTTTTTTTTTACTATTATTAGTCAGGCATATATGTGCACTTGATCTACATGAGCTCATTCATCCTTACGACACTACCAGATAAATACTAATATCCCCATTTTACATATGGGAAAACTGAGGCTTATGGATTAAGTGATTTGCCCAGCATCCCATAGAAAACACTAGTGAGTTCAGAATTTGAAGCCAGGCAGACTGACTCCACAATTTTTGCTTTTCATCACTGTTTTATGACCTCCCATCAGTGAGCTGGTGTGATGAGTCAATGGGGCATTGATATTTCAAATGGGCCTAGCACACCGTAGATGCTCACCACAAGTTGGTCCACTTCCCTTGAGGATCTCACAGTCCAGGTGGGAGAGCAGAGGAAGAAGGGAGGGATCTTCCTGGGAAAATATTCCCAATCCACAGACTTAAGGCCCCTCTTGTCAGATATCTCTTCTTCTGCTTCAAGGCAGACCAAGAGACCTCTTCCTTGGCTCCATCCTCCAGTTCAGGGCAGATCACTTCTGACCCTTCCACTCACATAATCTGTCTAGGCCAGTCTGTCTCCCCTATCCTGCGAGGCATTAAAAATTGAAACCTCCTTTTAAGAGAAAACAATTTAATAAAAGCTCCATCCAATTTTCATGAGAGGATCAGGAGAGGAATGGTGAAGACAGGAGAGGCAAAGTAGAGGAAACTAGAAGGGGGAGGTGAGCAGTGAAGGAATCCCCAGTGGGAGCTCAGCAGTGTGGAGGCTTAGCTGAGCTAGACCAGGGAGTGCTGCTTGTCCCTGGCCCACAATACTCCAATATCCTCTTCTTTTCTCACTTCATTTTAACAGGGTCCAGGCTGGGCTTGCTGGTGCAAGGTGGGAAAGTATGGCTTCTTCTTTGAGGGAACCTCTTGCCTTTTCTTCAGGGAAGGCCTTAGAGGATCTGCACTGTACTGCCTCAGAAGAAGGAGAGCACTAGCTAGTCTCTGGCATGGAGGGCCTGCCCTGGAACTGAGCAGCTTCTAAGGTTGGACAAGATGAGGTCCAACCTTATGCTTGAGATCTGGCTACATGTTTGGCACCCAGAAGGCCAGGCAGGGTGAGGCCAGACCAGAGCACCAGGTTGGGCACTGAGTGGGAGGTTGAATTTTAGGAAGAAGCCCAATAGAATGGTTGGGAATGAGGTAAATTAGATCTAGACTCTGGCTAGCCATGTTCTTTGGATCCCAGAACCCTTTCCAACCATGAGAGAAACAATTACATTCACTATCCTGTGCACCCTCTACCTTCTTACCTCTTTCATTCCAACAAGGATATATTTACTCATAAGGGAGACTTCACAGACTAGTTTTAGCAGGACAAATGTGTACCTAGGTCTATCTGAATTTGTTTCTATCTCTGTTGTAGGTCTGTGTGTGTGTGCGTGAGAGAGAGAGAGAGGGAGAGAGAGAGAGACAGAGAGAGAGAGAGAGACAGAGAGACAGACAGACAGAACACAATGGTATGGGTGGTTGCCTATGTATGGGAGTGCATGTTATTGCTCCCTGGATCCATGCTTCTGAATAGGCACAATTTCTTTCCTAAGCATATGCCAGAGGGCAGGTGGGATGGGTAAAGTAAGTGAGAGGATAATGGAAAAAGTGGAAAGCAAGACATAAGTGTGGGGCCTTGCATCACCAAGAGAGGGCTTTGGGGGACATTCCTGGAGTCATCATTAGGGGGAACCCTGAGGAGGTCATTGATGGTACCTCTTTGGGTTTTGGGGTCCAGCTTTCAATCAAAGCTCTAGGGTAATTCTGATAGAGCTTCCTCCCCACTGCCCTCCAGCCCAGGGGAGTTAAGTCCCCAGTGCCCAGCCTTCAGGTATCTGGGATGGGGTTGTGGAGATCTTAGCTCTGGGAGAAGATTTGAGACCTGTGTGAAGTATCCAAGGAGCCCTGGTGGTGCAGTAGTTAAGTGCTCAGCTGATAACCAAAACATCACTGGTTCAAACACACCAAGCACTCTATGGAAGAAAGATGTGGCAGTCTGCTTCCATAAAGATTTACAGCCTTAGAAGCCCTATGGGGCAGTTCTACTATATCCTATAGGGTCATTATGAATCAGAATTGACTAGATGACAATGTTGTTTTTTTTTTTTTTTCCTTGCTGGGATATCCTGGCTAGGTCTTCCTTTGGGGCTTGCTCCAAGCATTTGTCTTCCTAATCATTCTTCCCCATGCATCCAGCACATATTTACTGAGTACCAACTCTTGTGCAAGGCATTTTATCAGGACACTGACCTATGTCCCTGTCCTCTCAGACCTTTAATACTAGTGCATTCTTGGCTATTCTACAAAACATGTATCCTGCCTCCTAAATGGCTCTATAGGGCAGGTGGCCTGCCACTGCTAGCAGTTCATCCTGGAATCTCTACAGATCAGAATATCAAGAGACACATATCCTGACTTTAATTCACTATGTGGCCTTGGGTAAGTCGTTCTTCCTGACAGGTGCTCCATTTTTCTATTTGTACTTGGAGGATTTGCACTAAGATTGTCTCTGGGGTCCTTTCCTACTTCTATGATAATTTCCTCTGGACACTCTCTCTAAGATCTGGGACTGACAATTCCTGGGCATTTTTACTCTTGGTCAATGGGTGTGGGTAGCCTTGGGCAATTGATGCCATATCTTTAGATTCATTTTCCTCAATTGTGAAAAGGGTATAATAAAATTGCCTTGCTTGTAAGATTGGTGGGGGCATTAATTGTGGGTTTCATGTGTGTTAAAGTCCTAGCACAGAGCCTGTGGGCCTAGGCAGCCCTTCTTTCAGAGGACCAGAAGGCATGACACTATTGGCCTGATCATTGTGTTGGCATAAATGACAGTGTGCTCAGTCCCAGGGCCAGGCTTAGCTTCCCCTACACACTGAGGCAAGATTGTAAGTAAAGGTGGTAGACATGAAGTTGGTGTTTGTGAGGTTTGGTCTCGGTCTTGAGGGAATTTGGCAAGGGAGCTAGGCAGAGAAGCCACACCAGTTATGGGGTCTATTTATCCTGGTCACCGGAGCCCAGTGTGGGAAGGTTCCCAGAGGTCCTATGATGGTTCCAGGCACCATACTTCATTGCCCCCCTCATCATCCAGATCAGGAGAACAGCCTCAGACATTTACTCTTTGTGGGTACAGCATGGCAGGACAGGGAACTGAAGAGGCATAGCATGAGGGTGGACAAACTGCCCTTTCCCTTCTTCCCTGTCTTCTTCTCTATCTCTCCTCTTGACTCCCATCCTCCTCAGAGGAAGGAGTAGCCTTTCTCCTCTCAGATACAACCAGCCCATCCCTCAGGAAGCATACACCGGCAACCATCTTCCCTCTGCTGGCATCCTGCCTGCAAATATGTTCCCATTTCTCCATCTGAAATAATCCCCTCCTCCACCCTGTCACTCTTTCAAACTTCTGCTTGCCTACTTTCTCACAGCCAAGGGTCTTGAAACAGTCATCTACCCTCACTGTTCTCAATGAGAAAACTAGTGATGTCTCAGTGACTAAAAGCAATCTATCCACCTTGGACCCTGACAAGACCCATTTGATAGTTTTGACATGATTGCCTCCTTCTCCTTGCAGGGCTTCTTCCTTTGTTTCTTTGAAATTGTGCTCCTCTGATTGTTCTGCCTCTCTATTTATTTTGTCTTCTTCATGGTTTCCCTTGGATCCTCTCTCTTCTTGTAATATCTCTCCTTGACAAACTCATCTATTCTTGTGGCCACCACTCTCACTGTGTGTGGAGGAAGAGTGGGCATATGAGGCTGGACCAGGAAAGGAAGGTATGTTTCTTTAGTCTGGAAAGATGAGGGATAAAGAGAAGACTGGCTTTGAGCTCCTCTAGGCCAGAAGCTGTGGCTTTGATCATTCTCTGTATCTGAGTTTCCATTTTCTTCCTCATCCTTTCTCCTCTCCTTTCCTGCCCTCCTCCATTTTCCTTCTTTCTTATCTACCACTTATCTTCTGAATGCTTACTATATGCTAAGGGTTTTGTCTTGGAGAACTCAGCAAGGAGGTCAGTGGGATGGAAGCTGAGCCAGCAAGGAGGAGAAGAATAAGGCTGAGTGGGAGAAGCAGACTGGGGTAGATCAGGCAAGGCTGGATGTGCCATGGCGAAGACCTGGAGTTTTATTCTTAGTGAGATGAGAGTCCAATGGAAGGTTTTAAGCAAGGCTTGGTGCAATTTGCATTTTTAAAAGAAAAATCACTGTAGTTTCCATATTCAAAATATACTGTGAGGGATGTCCAGAAAGATGGTGGACATGGCAGACAAGCCACACAGACCCTCTAGGACAAGACCCTAGAAACCCTGAGTTTCAAAGGAAAGGATAAAGAAGTAGATCAAATACCAACTATAAGAAAAAACTGAATGAAAACAGTGAACAAGGAGACAAAGGGAGTGGTGTATTGTCAGATGGCCTGACACAGGACAGCCATTTTGAATTTTGGCAAGCAGCATTCTGATTGGAACAAGCTCTGTTTACCCAGGACTGCACCAGCACCCATATCAGTGGCTTGTGACCAGAAGAGTGTGATCTTCTCCTTATTCCACACAAACTCCTGGTGACAAGTGTGGTCATCTCCCACCCAGTAACCAACCAGTGACCCCCGCCCCCGCCCATCCTGGCCCTGCCTTGTCTGAGGCCAGAGGCAAGCTCATGTGGATTAAGCACCACCTGCACACCACCACTGCATTTGGAAGCATGTGCCTTCTGCTTCCTTGGGCCAGCAGAAGGCAATGTTCTGGACTGGAAACCCGGCCTCCAGCTGACTCTTAAGCTGGCAGAAACACCATCCCAGACCATGTCCTGCCTGCAGCCCTGTCCTAGGCTGGCAGAGGCTCCATCTCAGACAAGATGCCTTGTTCCTGTGGCCTCCTTGGCCAGCAGAGCATGCAAACCCAGACGAAGTGCTCTGCCTACCACTGCTTCTGTAGCCAGTAGATATGTTGACTGGGTGCACTCCCAGCTTTCTCCTTTCTTTCTTTTATCTCTATTCCCTTTTTTCCCATTTATTCTTTTTCTTTTTTTCCTTCCCTTGTTTTTCATTTTCTTTTTTCCCCTCCCATTTTTTAATCTTTCTTTCTTTTTCTAAACTCTTTTCTTTTTTTTTTCCTTCCCTTTTTAGGTGTTTATTTTCTTTTCCACTTTAATTTAACTTTTTTTGCGTGTGTGTTTTTCCCCCATCCTGTGGGAGACAAAAACCATATCAACACCACCTAGCCACACCTGTACCTCCTGCAGCCCCAACACCTTGGAAAGTGCCACCACCACCCACTCCTGCACCACCTGGTCAACAACAGATGTTGACTAAGATCAGCTCACCCCATTCTCAACTTCTATACACCAACAGTGAACAGAGAACTGCACACACACACACCCATCCTCTATCACAATCACCAAGAGACTGGTGGTAAGTGCATAAGTACTGCCAAACTAGTGAGCAGAGTATCACGCCCATCCCACTTGCTTGCATATATCAAAACAAATAAAGCAAAAAAAAAAAAAAAAAGAAGAAGAAGAAGAAGAAGAAGAAGCCTGGGTGAAACAAACCAACATACAATCATCAATCAAATACAAAAACAACAATACCACAATGTCTCGGAAACAACAGACAACTTCAGTTCACACCAAGAAACAAGATAGGGAGGCTCAAAGAAGTGACCAAAATACAGAGCCAGAAAACCTTCCTGAGGAAGAAATGGCATAAGAAGTACCTGATAAAGAATACAAAGAATTATATTTAGATACTTTCAGTGGATTGGGAGAAAAATCAAGGAAAACACAGACAAAACTATAGAAGAACTCAGAAAAATAATACTAGGACAAATTGAAAAAATGAACATAGTAAATGGAAAACTACAAGCCATATGAGAACAACAAGTAGGAATCCAATATTTATACTAAGATTTCAGAAATAGATAATACATTGGAGGGCAAAAGAGTAGAATTGAACCAATGGAAGCCAGGTTAGCAAAATCAAAGACAAATTTCTCAATACTAATCTGTCAGAGGGACAAACAGAAAGACAACAAATAAATAAAGGACTAAGAATTACATGGGATGCAAGAGGAAGAGGAATAACATATGTGTGATCAGAATCCCAGAACAGGGAGAGGCAGGTAAAAAAAAAAAAAAAATACTCAGAGAAAATTGTAGATTTGTTAGAAGAAAAATTCCCTAATATGAAAGATGAGAAGATATGCATTTAAGAATCTTAACAGAACCCAAATACGATAAACCACAAGAGGAAAATCATGAAGAACATCATAATCAACTTTCCCAAACCAAAGACAAAGAAAGAATCTTGAAAGCAGTTCAGGAAAAATGAAAAGTTACTTACAATGAGAATGAATAAGTTTAAGCTCTGATTTCTTGGCAGAAACAATCTGAGCAAGAAAACAATGAGATGACATATATAAAATCCTGAAACAAACAAACAAATTGCCAACCAAGAATTATATACACAGAAAAATGTCTCTCTACTATGATGACAATATAAGGATATTTGCAGATAAACAGAAATTAAGGGAATTTGTAAAAGCAAGACCCATATTACAAGAAATAGTAAAGAGAGGAGGACTTCTGGTAAGATGGTGGAATAGGCAGACAAGCTACACAGACACTCTTCATCAAAGAGAAGATAAAACAATTGACACAGACACAGATGATAATCCTGGAGCCCTGAGTTTTGAAAGGAGGCATACAGAAGTGGATCAAACATGAACTAGTAGAATAACGTGAATGAGAACAGTGAATAAGGAGACAAATGGAGCTTCAGACTGTCAGTTAACTTGATGGCATGGACAGTTGGAATATTTCCAAGTTGTATTAAGACCTGAGAATTAACCTAAAAATTGTCCCTGCTCTCCAAGGGCTGCATTGATGACTGCACTGATGCCTGATGACTAAAAAGGGAAAGAGCAAAGAAGAAGATAAATGAAATTGCAGACTTTCACTGTCCACAGGCTGGAGCCATTCTGAATGTTTACAAGCGGTGGCCATTTTGGATATTTGAAGCTTTCTCATTCAGATTCAAGGGACCTAAGAATAGGCTCTACTTGCCAAGGACTGCACGGACATACCGGTGGCTGATGACTGGAAAGGAGACAGGTGGTGAGTGCATAAGTGCTACCAACTAGTGATTAGAGGAGCACAGTACCCTACTTACTCAGATATATGCAAATTAAATAAAGAAAATGAAAATTTTGGGTGAATCATTCCAACATACAATCACCAAATAAATATAAATACAACTGTCCCAAAATGCCTTGGAGACAAGAGGCCATCACAGTCCACACAAAGAAGCAAGATAAAGCAGTAGAAACAAAGGACCAGGAGACAGACCCAGAACACATCCCTGAAGAAGAAGTACCATTAGAACACCCTGACAAGGAATTCAAACAAAATATACTTAGGTCCTTCAAGGGACTGAGAGATAAATCAAGGAAAACACTGACAAAATCAAGGAAAACATAGATGAAACCCAAGAACAATTTCAGAAGACAATACAAGAACAAAATGACAAAATAAATGAAAAATTAGAAATGATACAAAAGCTACAGATAGAAATCCAGAAGATTTACACTAAATTTTCAGAAATAGATAACACATTGAACAGGAAAAGTAGAATCAAATCAATGGAAGACAGAATGAATGAGATTGGAGACAATTACCTTAATACTTCTTTGGAAAGGGATCAATCAAAAAAAAGTCAACACAAAATGAAGAAAGGCTAAGATTCATATGGGATACAATCAAGGGGAACAATCTACGTGTAATTGGAATTCTAAAACAAGAAGAGGCAAATAAAACCACAGGGAAAATTGTTGAAGATTTGTTGGAAGAGAATTCCCTTCATATGATGTAAGACAAGAATATATTCATTCACTCAAGAAGTTCAATAAACCCCAAACAGGATAAACCCCAAAAGAAAACAACCAAGACATATCATCATCAAGCTCACCAAAACCAGATGAAAAATGCTGAAAGCAGCATGGGAAAAATGAAAAGTTACCTACAAATGGCGACCAATAAGACTAAGGTCTGATATCTCAGCACAAACCATGCAGGTGAGAAGGCTATGGGATAATATATATAAAACACTGAGAGAAAAAAAATTCCAACCAAAAATTATATACCCAGAAAAATTGCCCCTCAAATATGATGGTGCAATTAGGATATTTCTAGATAAGAAGAAATTAAGGGTATTTGTTAAAACAGGACGAACCTTACAAAAGATGCTAAAGGGAGTCCTTTGGACAGAGAACAAAGAGCAGCAAACAGCAACTGACCATTAACACACATTATGACATAACCCTAAAACCAAGCCAGTTATAGAAGTATCCAAAGTAAAATAAGCTTACAAGATTGTAAACAGCGAACCAGAGACAAATTGACAAATGAGGACAGCTTCAAATGAAAAAGAAGGGAAAAATAGTGAAGTTGCAGAACTTCTAAATAGTGAGGAAATCAAGACAATTGCAAGATAGAACGACATCACAATACAAAAGAGGACAAGCACAAATATTTAGCAAATAATAAAACAATAGCAATGAAGGAAATTATAATACTATTCATAAGCAAAATGAGTTTAGCACAGAAAATTATATGGAATAAGGAAATCAGCAACAAATGAAAAAACACAAAACAAAATGACAGCAACAAATTCATGCTTGTGGATAATTACACTGAATGTCAATAGATTAAATGCACCATTTAAGAGACAGAGAGTTGCAGACTGGATAAGAAAACATAACCAATCAAGATGCTGTCTACAACACACACACCTTAGAGAGAAATGCACAAATAGACTAAAAATCAAAAGTTAGAAAAAGATATATCAAGCAAATGGCAACCATAAAAGAGTGGGAGTGGTAAACTTAATTTCTGATAAAATTGACTTTAAAATAGAAACCACCATAAGAGACAATGAAGGACTTTATATAATGGTTAAAGGATTGATTAAACAAGAGGACACAACCATAATAAATATCTATGCACCCAATGAAAGAGTCCCAAAATACATAAATCAGACTTTAACAAAATTGAAAGACAAATAGACAATTCCACAGTCATAGTAGGAGACTTTAATACATTACTTTCAATGAAAGATTGTTGTTGTTGTTGTTGTTATGTGCCGTCAAGTTGGACCTGACTCATAGCGACCCCTCCTTGGGTTT
>NW_006922157.1:1434472-1438106 GCF_000298275.1 Orycteropus afer afer | reverse complement strand
TTCCTTCTGAGGAGTGGCTGGTGGGTTTGAACCGCCAGCCTTCTGGTTAGCAGTCAAATGCTTTAGCCATTATGCTACCAGAGCTCCCTCAATGAAAGATAGAACACTGGAAAGAAACTCAACAAAGACACAGAAGAACTAAACAATACAATCCACCAACTTGACCTTATAGACATCTACAGAGCACTTTACCCAACAAAAGCACATTCTTTTCTGGAGAACATGGAACATTCTCCAGGATAGACCATATGTTAGGCACAAAGGAAGTTTTAAAAAATTTAAAAACATTGAAATACTGTGAAGCATCTTCTCAAATCACAATGCTATAAAATTAGAAATAAACAATAGAAAGATCAATGGAAAAAGAGCAAACACATGGAAACTGAATAATATCCTCCTTAAAGATGACTGGGTGAAAAAAAAAGAAAAGAAAAAAAAGACTGGGTAATAGAATAAATAAAAAATGAACTTAAAAATTTCCTGAATCAAAAGAGAATGAAAACACAACATAAAAAATCTTTGGGACACAGCAAAAGCAGTGATCAGAGGACAATTTATAACAATAAATGCACACATTAAAAAAAGAAGAAAGAGCCAAAATCAACACCTTATCCCAACATCTCCAACAATTAGAAAAAGAGCAGTAAAAAAAGCCTACGGTCACCAGAAGAAAAGAAGTAATAAAGATTCTAGCAGAAATAAATGAAAAAGGACTTCCGGTAAGATGGCAGAATAGGCAGACAAACTACGCAGACCCTTTTCAACAAAGAAAAGAGAAAACAATTGGCACATGTATAGAAGACAGTACTGGAGCCCTGTGCTTCACAAAGAAGGATACAGAAGTGGATTAAATACCAACTAGCAGAAGAACCTGAATGAAAACAATGGTAAGGAGACAAATGGAGCTGCAAAATGTCAGCTGTCCTGACAGCATGGACAGCCTGAATATTTCCAAGTGGTGTTAAGATCTGAGAATTAAACTAAAAATAGGCCCTGGTCACCAAGAGCTGCATGGACTACTGCACAGGAAGTTTATGACTGAAAAGGAAGACAACAAAAGAGACTAAATGAACTGTCCAAAGGGCACAGCCATTTTGAATGTTGACAAGTAATGGCCATATTGGATATTTAAGGTGACAGCATTCTTGTTCTGATTCCAGGGACTTAATAGGCTCCAGTTACCAAAGACAGCATGGACATATAGAAGGCTGATGACAGGAAAGGAGTGGTGGTGAGTGTATAATTGCTGCCAACTAGAGAATAGAGAAGCACAATACCCTGCTTACTCGAATACATACAAAGAAAACAAAAATCTTGGACAAATCATTCCAACATACGATCACCAATTAAACATAAACACAAAAATGTCATAATGTCTCAGAGACAACAGACCATCACAGTCCACACAAAGAAGCAAAATAAATCAGGAGAAACAAGGGACCAGGATACAGACCCAAAACACATCCCTGAGGAAGAAGTACCACTAGAACACACTCAAGGAATTCAAAAGAAATTATATTTAGCTACCTTAAACAGATTGAGAGACAGATCAAGGAAAACACTGACAAAATTAAGGAAAACACAGAAAACCCTAGAACAATTTGGGAAAACAATACAAGAACAAAATGACAAAATAAATGAAAAATTAGAAATGATACAAAATCTACAAATAGAAATCCAGAAAATTAATACTAAATTTTCAGAAATAGATAACACATTGAAAGGGCAAAGTAGTAGAATTGAATCAATGGAAGACAAAATTAAGGAGATTTAAGACAAGTACCTGAATACTTCTTTGGAAAGGGATCAGTCAGAAAAAAAGATCAAAACAAAATGAAGAAAATCAAAGATTCATGGAAACAATTAGTCCAAGGGACTGGCACACCATGTGATCCTCAGCCTGTATGACTACGAGACCAGAAGAACTAGATGGTGCCCAGCTACCACTGTTAACCACTTGGAGGGGGATTTTGTTTGTTTGTTTGTTTGTTTTTGTGATTTGAGTGAAAGTTTACAGAACAAATTAACTTTCCATACAGCAGTTCACACACACTTTGTCTCATGACATTTACTACAATTTACCCCAAGGCAACAGCTCCCCTCCCACTTCCTCCCAATACTTACCTCTTCCCTGTGTCCATCCCTCCATGCACTCCTGCCCCCTGAACTGTCTCCCTATGCATAAACAGCCCTTCTTTATTGGAGGGGGATTTTGTAGGAGATCTTGGATAGGGTGGAGAACAATGTGGAAAAAAACTCAAAATTATATGGAAAAAAAAAAAGCACCAGGTTTGCTGGTCTGATAGAGCCTGATGGAATCACTGAGACTATGGCTGCTAGCTGCCCTTCAGGTCTGGAAATGAACCCCCACCTGTGGCTTCCAGCCAAACAAAAGACAGGCATATGAGGTGAACATTTACACTGGGTAGATACACTCCTTGGAGAAAACAATCATGGGAGAAGGAACGGCTGTGTATGCACAGGGACATAGCTCAGGAGGCAGGAGTGCATGGAGGGAAGCACACAGGGAAGAAGTAACTATGGGGAGGAAGTGGGAGGAGAGCTGTTGTATTGTGGCAAATTGTAGTCAATGTCATGAGACAAAGTGTATGTGAACTGTTGTATGGAAAGTGAATTTGCTCTGTAAACTTTCACCCAAATCACAGTAAAAAAAAAAATAATAATAATAAATAAGGAAGAAAGCCTAAAGTTCATGTGGGATACCATCAAAAAGAATAACCTATGTGTAATCGGAATTCCAGAACACAGAGAGAAGCACAAAACCACTGAGAAAATTGTCCAAGATTTGCTGGAGGAGAACTTCCCTGAAATGATGAAAGATGAGAATATATCCATTCAGGGAGTCCATCGAACCCCAAACAGGATAGACTTCAAAAGAAAATCACCAAGGCATATCAACATCAAACTCACCAAAACCAAAGACGAAGAATCCTGAAAGCAGCACGGGAAAAGTGAAAAGTTACCTACAAAGGGCAACCAATAAGACTAAGCTCTGATTTCTCAGCAGAAATCATGCAGGAGAGAAGGCAGTGGGGTGGTATATGTAAAACCCTGAAAGAAAAATAAAATTCCAACCAAGAAGTATATACCTGTCAAAATTGTCCCTCAAATATGATGGTGAAATTAGAACATTTCCAGATAAACAGAAATTAAAGGAATTTGTTAAAACTAGACCAACCTTACAAGAGATGCTAAAGGGAGTCCTTTGGACAGAGAACAAAAAGCAAACAACAACCAATCATTAACACACATAATGACATAACCCAGATACTAACCCAGTTATGGAAGCATTCAAAGTAAATAAGCCTACAAAATTGTAAACAGGGAACCAGAGATATCAATTGGCAAATGAGGACAACTACAAACCAAAAAGAAGGAAAAATTGTGTAGTTACAGAACTTGTAAATGGTGGGGAAGTCAAGATAATTGCAAGACAGAATGGACTGTTTAAACTTGGAAAGACAATGATAAATCACAGGTTAACCTCAAAGAAAAAAAGATAAACCTTCATATCAAAATAAAAAAGAGGACAAGCACAAATATTTAGAAAATAATAAAACAATAGCAATGAAGGAAGTGATAACATGATTCATAAATAAAACAAACTCAGCAT
>NW_006922157.1:1431756-1433599 GCF_000298275.1 Orycteropus afer afer | reverse complement strand
CAACAAAGACACAGAAGAACTAAACACTACAATTCACCAACTTGACCTTATAGACATATCTACAGAGCACTTCACCCAACACAATATACATTCTTTTCCAGTGCACATAGAACATTCTCCAGAATAGACCATCTGTTAAGCCACAAAGTAAGCCTTAAAAAATTTTAAAATAAATAAATTTTAAAACACTGAAATACTGTAAATCATCTTCTCAGATCACAATGGTTTAAAATTAGAAATCAACAAGAGGAAGATCAATGAAAAAAGAGCAAACACATGGAAATTGAATAACACTCTCCTAGAAAATAAATGGATAATAGAAGAAATAAAAAATGAAATTAAAAAATTCCTGGAATCAAATGAGAATGAAAACACAACATACCAAAATATTTGGGACACAGCAAAAGCAGTGATCAGAGGGCAATTTATAGCAACAAATGCACACATCAAAAAAGAAGAGTCAAAATCAGCACCTTAACCCAATATCTCAAAAAATTAGAAAAAGAGTCATAAAAAAGCTTACAGTCACCAGAAGAAGAGAAATAATAAAGATTTGAGCAGAAATAAACAAAACAGAAAATAGGAAGACAATAGAGAAAATGAACTAGACTAGAAGTTGGTTTTTTGGAAAGATAAATAAAATTGACAAACCAGTGGCAAATTTAGCAAAGGAAAAGAGGGAGAAAATAAAAACAACTGGATAACAAATGAATTGGGTAACATCTCAACAAAACCAACAAGATATTAAGATAACAAGATATTAAGATACTATGAAGATCTATAATCCAACAAAGTTGAAAATCTAGAAGAAATGGACAGATTTCTAGAAACATACTAACACAGATAAAAGAAGACATTGAGCAGGTCATAAAAAAATCACCACCAACAACAATAAAAAAGGCCTGGCCCAGATACTTTCAGTAGAGAATACTACTGAACGTTCAGAGAAGAGCTGACACCAATCCTACTCAAATTATTCCAGAATATAGAGAAGGATGGAATCCTCCCTAATTCATTTTATGAAGCAAGCATAACCTTCACCAAAACCTGCAAAGACATCACTAAAATGAAAACTACAGACTAATATCCTTCATGAATATAGATGCAAAAACTTCAACAAAATCCTAGCCAATAGACTCCAACAATATATCCAAAACAAAACAAAACATTATGACCAAGTAGGGTTCATACCAGGTATGCAAGAATGGTTCAACATTAGAAAAACAATCAACATTATTCATGGCATAAATAAAACAAAGGAAAAGAAATGCATGATCATATCAATTGATGCAGAAAAGGCATTTGATAACATCCAACACCCATTCCTGATCAAAACTCTCAGCAAAATAGGAATAGAAGGGAAATTCCTCAACATAATAAAGGGCATATATGCAAAACCAACAAACTAAACAAAACCAAACTCACTGCTGTCGAGTCAGTTCAACTCATAGCAACCCCTCCTTGGGTTTCCGAGGTATCTCTGCTGAAGTAGATTGCCCAATCCTCCTTCCGAGGAGTAGCTGGTGGGTTTGAACCGCCAGCCTTCTGGTTAGCAGTCAAATGCCTTAGGCACTACGCTACCAGACCTTCTATTTTCCAACATTATTCTCAATGGAGAGAGACTGAAACCATTCCTCTTGTGAACAGGAAACAGACAAGGATGCCCTGTATGACCACTTCTAGTCAATATTGTATTGGAAGTCCTAGCCAGGGCAATAAGGCAAGAAAGGGAAATCAAAGGAATCCAAATTGCTAAGGAAGCAGTAAAACTTCTCCTATTTGCTGATAATATGATCCTATACATAGAAAACCCAAGAGAGTCATTAAAAAAAAAAAAAAAAAA
>NW_006922157.1:1428849-1430097 GCF_000298275.1 Orycteropus afer afer | reverse complement strand
CAAAAGAGTCAAAAGAGAACCTAGAGACTGGGAAAAAATACTCATCAATGACATATCTGACAAGGGACTTATCTCTAGAATGTATGGAAAACTCCAACACCTCAACAACAAAAAGACAAACAATCCAATTAAAAAATGGGCAGAATATATGAATAGACACTTCACCAAAGAAGATATTCAGGTGGCCAATGTACACATGAAGAAATGTTCATGATCATTAGCCATTAGAGACATGGAAATCAAAACAACAGTGAGATACTATCTTGACCTAGCACTAGTAACAAAGTTGAACAAGACAGAAACAACAAATGCTGTTGAGGGACTGTAAAATAATACAACCTGTGTGGAAAGAAGTATGATGATTCCTTAAAAAGTTGGAATTAGAAATACATTTTGATCCAGCAATTCCATTACTAGGTATGGTGGTTAAGTTTGTGTCAACTTGGCTGGGCCTGGTTGAGTGGCTGGGCAGGTGAATATAGTTATTCCCCATGGTGAGATTGGTAATTAACTCCATGGTGGAATCTATTGGAGCAGCTGAGTAGCTGCTTTGGGCATGTGGTCTCCTTTCCATATATAAGAAACAGCTATGGGAATGGTCTCTAGCTTATGGCACACTTCAACCCTGCATGTAGCTGAGTTCAGCCTTTTTACATGTCCACCTTGGGGATGTCAGCCTCAGCAATTCAGCAGTTGAGTGAAGAAAAGCCTCCAGCTTCAGTGGGCCGGGAGCAGGAGGCAGAGCTGAGGCCCAAGGTCAAGGGGCTTTCATACAGCCCCTCGAGCCTGGTACTTTGAACTTGGAATTAAGCCTCCAAACTGTAAGAGACTAAACTCCTGTTTATTCAAGCCATCCCATTTGTGGTATATTCTTGTCAGAGCGGTAGTAGGTAACCAGAACACTAGGTATATATCCTAAAGAAGTGAGAGCCAGAACAAGAACAGATATATGCACACCCATGTTCATTGCAGCACAATTTACAACAGTGAAAGAATGGAAACAACCTAGGTGCCCATTAAGAGAAGAATGGATATGTAAAATATGGTACTTATACATAAAAGAATACTATGCAGCACCAAAGAATAAAATGGCAGAGCAACCTAGCACACTGGAATTAATAACAAACAAACAAACAAAAACCAGCTCTACCTTTGGAAAAATATTAAATCATCAAATCAAGACAAAACAAATCAATATATAACTAACAGTTAAAGACAACTTTAAAATGTCTAGGAAAAACAGGCAAA
>NW_006922157.1:1424499-1427234 GCF_000298275.1 Orycteropus afer afer | reverse complement strand
GATTATCTTCTGTGTCTGTGTTAATTGGTTTCCCTTTTCTTTGTTGAAGAGGGTCTGTGCAATCCTTCTGCCTAGTCCGCCATCTTGCCGGAACTCCCAAAAAAATTTTTTAAGGACATGGAAAAACCAATTACTAACTTCATATGGAAAGGAAAGAGACCTCAGATAAGCAGAGTACTACAGGTAGCATAGTGCCTAAGGCACTTGACTGCTAACCAGAAGGCTGGCAGTTCAAACCCACTAGTCACTCCTTGGAAGGAAGGTTGGGCAATCTACTTCCGTAGTGATACTGCCTTGGCAACCCAAGGAGGGGTCACTATGAGTCGGGACCGACTCAACGGCACATAACAACAACAACAGAAGAAGAAGAGAAAAGTGGGAGGTCTCACACTCCTGGATCTTAAAACCTACTATTCAGCCCCAGTAGTCAAAGCAGTGTGGTATTGGTACAATGATAGACAGATAGACCAATGGAACAGAATCGAAAACGCAGAAACAGACCCATCCATCTATGGACAGCTGATCTTTGACAGGTGTCCAAAACCCATTAAATGGGGAAGAGATAGCCTCTTTAACAAATGGTGCTGGCAAAATTGGATATCCACCTGGAGAAAAATGAAACAAGAACCATAACTTACCCCATACACAAAAAATGAACCCAAGTTGGATCAAAGACTTACATGTAAAACCCAAAGCTATAAAGTTCATCAAAGATAAAATAGGAGCAAATCTAGGAGCCCTAATTTATGGCATAAATAGACTATCAAACATAACCCAGAATGCACAGGAAGTAGAAGAGAAGCTAGATGACTGGGACCTTTTTTATTTTATTTATTTTAATTTTTGGAGCTTGTTTTACATTCAACGTTAGGTGTACATTTAGTTTCACTCCCTATTTACCATGTCCAACCTAACCCAGTCTCCTCCCCTCCCTACCCTGTAACCTTCTCCCTGTACCCTTCATATTTATGCACTCCTGTTTATTCTGCATTTCCTCAATTTGAATGTTGGTCCTGTGGTGCCCCATGGTCTATTGCTCTAAGGGATGTATTACCACAGAGTATGTGGGTGCATCATCCTGGGTGGAGTGGTCTGCGTGTGCATCTTGTTAACTATTGGGCTGAGACCCAGCCCCTGGGGGTGTGTTTTATTCCAGGCACAGAATGTATTCCAGGGCCATAGTATTGGGAGTCTCACCAGATTTCATCTGACCAGTAATTCTGGTCATTATTGAGTTTTTGGATTTTGTTCCATGTTTTCCCTCCCACTCTATCCAGGATCTCCAGATTGGATACTTTCCTAGTGGTTGGCATTGGTAGCTGGACACCATCTAGTTCTTCCTGTCTTGAGGGCTATCATGTCCTATAGCTGATTGCTTCCAAGTGCCCCCCTTTTTTTCCCCCATTCTTCTTTGGTTCCGATGCTAGGAGACCATTAGCTGCATCTTAGATGGCCACTTGAAAGCTTTTAAGACCCCAGTTGCTACTAACCAATGTAGGATGCAGAGCAAGGCTTTTATGTTGTTGTGCCAATTGAGTCTGATATCCCCCAGTATTACAGGCCTGAGACAATAGATTTAGTAGATTTCTCTCCCATAGTGTCTGGTTATTTGTGAGGGATTACTCTGTGTTTGTCTTCTATTTTTTCTGTAAGGAATGCAGGTATTTTGTATCACTGGTATCTGTGCAAGATTAGCCTCAGCTGACTCTATTCTTGGTCTAGAGTATACTCCTGTTCACTGACCCCCATCTGATCCTCTCAGATGTTTATCTGTAGCCTGGTGTTTGGTGCTAATGGCAATGCAGTATTGTGGATGCATTGGTTGATATTATCATCTGCCGTCTATCTCTTATGTGCACAATTCAGTGTCCTCCCATTTCGACTGGGACCTTTTAAAATTTAAATTCTTATGCATGTCGAAAGACTCCATCAAAAGGGTAAAAAGAAAACCTACAGATTGGAAGAAAATATTTACCTATGACGTATCTGACAAAGGACTTATCTCCAAAATCTGTAGAAAACTTCATCACCTCAACACCAAAAAGACAAACAACCTAATTCATAAATGGGCAAAAGGCTTGAACAGTTACTTCACTAAAGATGTTATGCTGGTGGCCAACAAACACATGAGGAATTGCTCATGATCTTTAGTCATTAGAGAGATGCAAATCAAAACAATGATGAGATATCATCTCACCCCAGCAATAATAGCAAAGTTCAACAGGACAGAAAATAACAAATGCTGGTGAGGTTGTACAGAGATTGGAACTCTTGTGCACTGCTGGTGGGATTGTAAAATGGTACAACCATTGTGGCAAACAGTGTGGTGTTTCCTTAAAAAAAAACTGAAAATAGAAATACCATTTGACCCAGCAATTGCATTACTAGGAATATATCCTAAAGAGATGAGAGGCAGGACACAAACAGGCATATGCACAGCTATGTTCAGCACAGCACAATTCACTATTGCACAATTCACTATAGAGACGGAAACAACCTAAATGCCCATCATCGGATGAATGGATGACCAAATTATGGTACATTCACACAATGGAATACTATGCTATATTAAAGAATAATGAACTATACTTGAATTATCTCACAATGTGGATGAGCCTGGAGGACATTATGCTGAGTGTAATAAGTCAGTTCCAAAAGGACAAATATTGTATGAGCCCATTACTGTAAAAAACAAGGAATGGTTTTCTTAAGGAAGGGAACTCACTTTTTAGATT
>NW_006922157.1:1422248-1423241 GCF_000298275.1 Orycteropus afer afer | reverse complement strand
ATCAGTCAGATTCCTTAAGCTAACAAAGAGAACACTGAAAATGAAATTAGGAAAGTAATACCATTTACAATAGCCAACAAAAGATGAAATATTTATTAATAAATCTAAACAGAGGTACAAAAGGCCTACACAACAAAAACTACAAAACACTACTACAAGAAACCCAAAGAAATCTACATAAATGGAAGAATATACCATACTCATGGATAGGAAG
Organism: Orycteropus afer afer; assembly: GCF_000298275.1. Classification (NCBI taxonomy): domain Eukaryota; kingdom Metazoa; phylum Chordata; class Mammalia; order Tubulidentata; family Orycteropodidae; genus Orycteropus; species Orycteropus afer. The sequence continues at coordinate 1,423,027 of NW_006922157.1, read as the reverse complement.
ACATAAGATTGTGAAAATGTCAATACTATTCAGAGAGATCCACAGATATAATGCAATCTTGATCCATCATCATTCTTTAAAGGATGGAGAAACTAATCATGAATTTTACATGGAAAGGAAAAAGACCCCAAATAAGCAAAACACTACTAAAAGAGAACAAATCAGGAGGTCTCACATTTGCCAATCTCAAAACCTACTACACAGTAGTAGACTCCTACAGTAGTCAAAACAGAATGGTACTGGTAAAATGACAGATACATAGACCAATGGAACAGAATTACAGACCAAGAAGTAAATTTGTTGATCTGATCTTTGACAAAGAGTCTAAATCCATTAAATGGGGAAGAGATAGCCTCTTTAACAAATAGTGTTGGCAAAACTGGATATCCTCTTTCAGAAAAGTGAAACAGGATTCATACCTCACACCTTGTAGAAAAACTACCTCAAGATTGATCAAAGATCTAAATGTGAAAACTGAAGCTATAAAGATTATCAAAGAAAAAATAGGGACATACTTAGCAGCCCTAATATATGGCATAAATATACTATGAAACATAACTAAAACTGCACAAACATCAGAAGACAAATTAGATAACTAGGACCTCCTAAAAAAAAATTTAAAGTTAAACACTTATGCACATCAAAAAATTTCATCAAGAGGTTCCGGCAAGATGGGGTACTGGACAGAAAGACTGCACAGACCCTCTTCAACAAAGAAAAGGGAAACCAATTAACACAGACACAGAAGATAATTCTGGACCCCTGAGCCTTGAAGGGAA
>NW_006922157.1:1416637-1418638 GCF_000298275.1 Orycteropus afer afer | reverse complement strand
TGAAAAAGGGACTAATATCTGAAATTTATAGAAAACATCAACACCTCAACAACAAAAAGAGATAATCCAATTTAAACATGGGTAGAAGCCATGAACAGACACATTCAAGTGTCCAACAAACACAGGAAGAAATTCTTGTGATCATTAGCCATTAGAGAGATGAAAATCAAAACAACAATGCATTAATAGCAAAGTTCCAAAAAACAGAAAGAAGCAAATACTGACAAAGGTGTGGAAAGAGTGGAACCCTCATACACTGCTGGTGGGACTGTAAAATGGTGCAACCACTGTGGGAAAGAGTATGGTACTTCCTTAACATCTTGGAAATAGAAATATGTTATGAGCCAGCAATCCCACTACTAGGTATATATCCTAGAGAAATAAGAGCCATGACATGAGCATATATATGCACATCCATGTTCATAGCAGCATTGTTCACAGTAACAAAAGGATGGAAACAACCCAAGTATCCATTAATGGATAACTGGACAAACAAACTATGGTACATACACACAATGGAATACTATGCAAAGTTAAAGTTTAACGACAAATCTGGAAAATACCTCATAACATGGATGAGCCTAAAGGACATTATGCTGAATGAAATTAGTCACAAAAGGACAAGCATTGTATGAGATTACTAATATAAAAACTCAATAAAAAGCTTACACACAGAAAGAAATATTATTTGATGGTTACTATGGGTGGGAGGGAAAAGAGGGTAAATCATTAGAGAGTAGGCTTATATCAACTTGGGTGAAAGGAAAGGAAATATATAGTAAGGAGGAGGTCAGTACAAGATGATCAAGGAAAAGTAAGACACTGGGAGGAGCATAAGAGTTAAAGGCAACAGAGGTAAGTACTATTACAAACACAAACCTGCAATAAAAGTAAAAACAATAATTTTTGAGTGCATGTATAGATAGAGAAGGAACTCTGGTGGTGTAGTGGTTAAGGCATCTGGCTGCTCACTAGAAGGTCAGTGGTTTGAACCTACCAGCTGCTCCTCAAAAGAAAGATGAGACAGTCTACTTCTGTAAAGATTTACAGCCTTGGAAACCCAATGGGGGTCGCTATGGGTTGGAATTGACTCGGTGGCAGTGAGTTTGATTTTTATATAGATAGACACACAAGGTGAATAGACATGGGAATGCAAATTAGATAAAGGATATTTCTACATATGAATTTACATATGCTGCTAATATATCCATGAATAAAGTACAGCATACAGGGGACAAATTTAGGAATGGAATGAGTTTCTGGGCATGCAGGCTGAGGACCATAGTCTCATGGATATCAAAGTCAAGTGACATAACATAGTCCTTAAAGGAAATGTTCTACATCTTATTTTGGTGAGTAGCAAAAAAGCTTGTGAGCAGCCATCTAAGACGCAACTATTGGTATCACCCCACGCAGGGTAAAAAAGAGTGAGGAAAATCAAAGATACATGGAAACAATTACCTCAGAGGACTAATGGACCATGTGAACCTCAGTCTCCATGACCCTGAGATCAGAAGAAGTAAATGTTGCCTGGCTACCACCACCAGTCACTTTGAATGGGATCACATTAGAAGATCCTGGATAAAGTGGGAAAGACATGTGAAACAAAACTGGTGTACCCCTGAGATTATGGCCCTTAGTCACTCTTCATGCCTATAATTTAGCTCATTCTCCCACCTCAATTTTCAGTCAAACAATAGGTCTACAAGGTGAACAACAAAGAGGTACCCATTCCTTAGAACAATCGACCATTTGAGATAAAAGGGGTCATATTTGCCCAGGGACAAAGTTCAGAAGGCAGTAAGTGATAGGAAAGAAGGACTAACGAAAAGCGGGAATACAAGGAGGAAGTGGGATAAGTGTTGTTACATTGTGAGGATTGCTATTCAGTGGCATGAAACAAAATGTGTTTGAATTGTTGAAGGAAAACTGATTTGCTCTGTAAACTTTCACCCAAATCACAATAAAAAGTTTTTAAAAAAATAAAAATAAAAATAAAAT
>NW_006922157.1:1413538-1416472 GCF_000298275.1 Orycteropus afer afer | reverse complement strand
GGGGGAGGAGGTGGTTTGGAATGATTTTAGGATGTGTTTTGGGAGTAGAGGGCCTGGGATTTTCTGATGGATTGAATGTAGGCGATGAGACAAAGAAACAATTCTAGGGTAATTCCTAGGTTTTTGGCCTTAGCAACTCGATGGACAGTGGTGCCATTTACCAAGATGAAGAACCCTGGGGGAAGGAAGGTGGCAAAATTGGGATTTAATTTAGAGGTGATAAAACTCACTGTCATCAAGTAGATTCTAACTCATAGTGATCCCCATTGGGTTTCCAAGGCTGTAAATCTTTATGAGAGCAAACTCCCTCATCTGCTGATGGGTTCAAAGCACCGACTTTTTGATTAGGAGTCAAATGCCTTAACCACTACGCCAAGGCACTACACCACCAGAGCTCCCCTAAAGCTCCTTAGAGGGGGTAAGACCAAAATAAAAAACTAAACTCACTGCCATCGAGTAGATTCAGACTCATAGCAACCCATAATTGGGTTTTCCAAGGTGGTACATCTTTTTTTCTTTTCTTTTTTTTTTTTTTGTGATTTGAGTGAAAGTTTACAGAGCAAGTTCATTTTCTGTACAGCAGTTCACATACACTTTGTCTCATGGCATTGACTGCAATTTCCCACAATGCAACAGCTTTCTCCCCACTTCCTCCCCATAGTTACCTCTTCTCTTTGTCTTCCCCTCCCATGCATTCCTGCCCCTGGTGCTGTTTCCCTGTGCATACACAGCCCTTCTATTCTCCTGTGATTGATCTCTCCAAGGACTGTATCTACCTAATGTAAATGTTCAGCTCATATGCCTGTCTTTTGTTTGGCTGGAAGCCACAGGAGTGGGTTAATTTCCAGATCTGAAGGGCAGCTAGGGGCCGTAGTCTCAGTGGTTCCACCAGACTCTATCAGACCAGCAAACCTGGCCCTTTTCTTTTTTTCAAATGATTTTGAGTTTTGTTCCACATTGTTCTCCCACTCTATCCAGGATCTCCTACAGAGATACCCCTCTGAGTGGTTGACAATGGTAGCCCAGCATCATCTAGTTCTTCTGGTCTAATAGTCATATAGGCTGAGGATCTCATGGTGTACTAGTCCCTTGGACTAATTGTTTCCATGTATCTTTAGTTTTCTTCATTCTTCTTTGCTCTGGATGAGGAGAGACTCACCGTTGCATCTAGATGGCTGCTTATAAGCTTTTAAGATCCCAGTCGCTACTCACCAAAGTAATATGTGGAACAATGTTTTTGTGTAGTGTGTTATGACAATTGAGCTTGATGTCCCCTGTGACCATGGTCCTGAGCCCACAGGTCCAACTACTCGCTCCTTCTGGGTAGCTGGCTGTGGCCAAGAAGTGACTTCAAACTTGTCCCTTGTCAGCTCTACTACATACCTGGAAATTCTTACAGAGCATACAAATAAGCTTGTAGAAATATTGTCTCCCAACCCTATACAAGGCACACTTCCCCCTGCATAGACATACCTAATTGTTCAGCAAGGCAGTACATCTTTAGGGAAGTAGATTGCTCCATCTTCCTTCTGTGGAGTGGCTGATGGATTTGAACTGCCAAACTTCTGGTTAGTATGCAAGTGCTGGTTTCCAAGGTGGTATCTCTACTATGCCACTAGAGCTCCTGCCTTAGTCATTGTGCCACCATAAATCACGTGGTCTGTTTGGTCCATATTAAGCTTGAGATATCTATTCAACATCCAAGGAGCTCTGGTAGCATAGTGCCTAAGGCATTTGACTGCTAAACAGAAAGGCTGGTGGTTCAAGTCCACCAGCCACTCCTCAGAAGGAAGATGGAGCAATCTACTTCTGTAGTGATACTGCCTCAGAATCTTAAGAAGGGGTCACTATGAGTTGGATCCAACTCCAGGGCAGTGAGTTTGGCTTTTTGGTATTCAACATCCAAGTGGGAATGTCAAGTAGGCAGCTGTTTGGAACTCAATGGAATGGTCAGGGCTAGAAATACAAAAGTGGAGGGTATCAGAGCTCTTACTTAGGGGCCTTTAAACTTGCTTTTACTTCTGCCTATAATTCTCTATCTTCCAGTCTTCACATGGCTTACTCCTTGTCCTCACTGACATCTCACCTCAAACATCACCTCAATCTAAAGTCTCCTCCCACCTCCCACCCTAGTCATTCTCTCTCACACTCTTCTTTTGTTTTCTTCATAGAATTCATCACTAACTGATATTATTGTGCTAATACATTTGTTTACATGCTTCCTTAAAGCAATGGTTGTCTGTTTTTGTTCACTACTGCATCCTCCAACCTAGGACCTTGACTGGAATAGTAGATGCTGACTAAATATTTGTGTACTGAATGAACTTTATAGTGCATTAACTCCCTTAATCCTTAGAGCAACCTTGTGAAAGCTATACAATTGTTACCTTTGGTTTTCAGAGTAGGAAACTGAAAAGTGAGGCAATTGGTTCAGACTAAGGCTCTGGTGGCCCTGTGGTAAAAGGTCAGTGGTTCAAACCCACCAGCCACTCTGTGGAGGAAAGAAGAGGCAATCTGCTTCTGTAAAGATTTACAACCTTGGAAATCCTCTGTGGCAGTTCTACTCTGTGCTGTAGGGTTCCTGTGATTTGCTATCACCTTACTAGCAGTGGGTTTGATTTTAAGTCCACACAGGTAGGGGATGGCATAACTGGGATTCAATCACAGGTCTATTTGACTCCAAGTCCTCTTAGCCACTCCCTCATGCCTCAAAGTACTGCCTAGAGAAAGCTTGGGTTGAGGTACATTTCTGCCACTTCCTAGCTGGGAGACTTTGAGCAAGTTTTTATGCAGTTCTGATCCTCAATTTCCTCCTCTCTAAACTTATCTATAGGAGCTCTGGTAATGTAGTGCCTAAGGCACTTGACTGCTAACCAGAAGGCTGGCAGTTCAAACCCACCAGCCATTCCTCAGAAGGAAGATGGGGCAATCTAC
>NW_006922157.1:1408616-1412558 GCF_000298275.1 Orycteropus afer afer | reverse complement strand
TTTGAATGTTTGCAAGCAGTTTGACCATTTTGGATATTTAAAGTGACAGCATTCTCTCAGATTCCAGGGACCTAAGAATAGGCTCCACTTGCTGGGGACAGCAAGGACATACTGAACACTGAGAAGAGAAAAGGTACAATATTCCCCTTGTTACTCTTATACCCACACCATCTTGGTGAACAGAGGTGTGGCCATCCCTCACTCCATCCTACTTTCTGGGCCAGCAAGAATTCCATCCCAGTCTGTGTGCTCTGATGGAACCTGGGTGCCCGGCCCCACTCAGATTTAATTTTAGTTTGTTTTTGTCTGTTTTTAAGTTATTATTTTTTCATCCTTTTTATTATTATTATTATTTCTCCTTCCCTTCCTAGGTTCTAGATTTTGGCTTTTTATCTCTTCCCATTTTTTCTTTCTTGTGGTTCTCCCCATTCCTTGTTTTCTTTTTTCCCATTTTTTTTTCCTTCACTATTCTCCTACTCTACCCCTTTTCTCTTATTCCCCCCTTCCCAGATATTGTGGGTTTCATTTTTTCCCCCTCTTTCTATTCATATTTCTTTTGGCTTTTAAAAGTATTTTTTAAAATGTTTTCTCTTATTTATTGCCTTTCCTCTTTTTTTTTTTTTCTCCTTTCTTTTTGGTGATTGTTCCTGTGTGTGTATGTGGTGTGTGTTTTTTGTGCTCTTGCTTTTACTTCTTTGATGATTTTTGATTGTTGTTTTTGCCTAACTGAGTGGAAGACAGGAACCGGGCCCACATGACCCAACCATACCCGTACCTCCTGCAGTTCCATTTACTGAGTAAGAGCCACCACTTCCTTCTGCACCAACTGGCCAATGATACACAACCAGCAATAAAAGTCTGACTCACCATTTACTGCTCTTCACAAATAGTTAACAGAGATCTGGGCATCCACTCTCATTCTCTATCACACCCACCAGGAGACAGGTGGTGAGTGAGTAAGTACTGCCAACTAGTGAATAGAGTAGCAGAGTACCCTGCTTACTCAGATACATAGAAACAAAACAAAGAAAATTAAAATCTCGGGTGAATCACTGCAACATACAATCACCAATTAAATATAAATACCACAAAGTCACACTGTCTCAGAGACAACGGACCATCACAGGCCACACAAAGAAGCAAAATAAAGCAGTAGAGGCAAGGGACCAAGATACAGAACCAGAACACATCCCTGAGGAACAAGCAGCATTGGAACCCCCTGATAAGGAATTCAAAAGAATTATATTTAGATACCTTCAATGGCTCGAGGAAACAGATCAAGGGAAACACTGACAAAATTAAGGAAAACACAGACAAAACCCTAGAACAATTTCAGAAGAAAATATAAGAACAAAATGAAAAAATAAATGAAAAATTAGAAATGATACAAAATCTACAAATAGAAATCCAGAAGATTAATATCAATTTTTCAGAAATAGGTAACACATTGGAAGGCCAAGGAGGAGAATCAAATCAATGGAAGACAGAATTAATGAGATTGAAGACAAACACCTCAATACTTTTTTGGAAAGGGATCAATCAGAAAAGAAGATCAAAACAAAATGAAGAAAGCCTAAGATTCATGTGGGATACCATCAAAAGAGATAACCTGTGTGTGATCAGAATGCCAGAACAATAAGAGAAAAATAAAACCACAGAGAAAATTTTCCAAGATTTGTTGGAAGAGAATTTCCCTGCTATGATGAAAGATAAGAATATATCCATTCAAGAGGTCCAATGAACCCCAAATATGATAGATCCCAAAAGATAATCACCAAGACATATCATCATCAAACTCATCAAAACCAAAAACAATGACAGAATCCTGAAAGCAGCACAGGTGAATGAAAAGTTACCCACAAAGGGCAATCAATCTCAGCAGAAACCATGCAAGCGAGAAGGCAATGAGATGGTATTTATAAAACCCTGAAAGAGAAAAAATTCCAACCTAGAATTATATACTCAGCAAAATTTTCCCTCAAAATAGATGGTGAAATTAAGAGATTTCTAGATAAGCAGAAATTAAGGGAATTTGTTAAAACCAGACCAACCTTGCAAGAGATACTAAAGGGAGTCCTTTGGACAGAGAACCAATATAGCAAACAACAACCAACCATTAATACACATGATGGCATAACCCAGAAACCAACCCAGTTATTGAAGTATCCAAAGTAAAATAACCTTACAAGATTGTAAACAGAGAACCAGAGACATCAATTGGCAAATGAGGACAACTACAAAACAAAATGAGGGAAAAAATAGTGTAGTTACAGAATTTCTAAATGGAGAGAAAGTCAAGAGAGTTGCAAGATAGAATGGACTGTTCTAAACTCGGGGAGAAAATTATAAATCACAAGGTAACCTCAAAGCAAAATGATAAGGTGGAGGGTCAACCACAAAGTGGAAAACCCTCAGGTAGATGGATTGACACAGTGGCTGCAATGATGGGCTCAGATATAGCAGGGTTGTGAGGATGGTTCATGATAGGGCAGTGTTTTGTTCTATTGTACATAGGGTCACTATGAGTTAGCAACAGCTCAATGGCACTGAACACAACACATGCATATATATGATTAATAACAACCTTTTTTGGGCTTCAGTGTCCTTTTTTGGGCTTCAGTGTCCTTTTCTAAATTTTAAACAACCTTTTTTGGGCTTTAGTGTCCTTTTCTAAATTTAGGAGGGGGAATTGAGGAGGGTGTAGGTGGGACTAGATGATCTCTAAGTGTCTCTCCAGCTCTCTCTGACAGTCTAAGACCCTTGATCTCCAATGACTATAGAAATAAATTGAGTTTCAATTTTCCAAATTATGAGTGTTGTGAACAGGGGGGAGCTGCACTTTGGTCATCCAAGCATCAGTTTTTTGGATGTGGGAGGCCTTTTTGAAGCTTGAGGGAAGTAGGTTGAGGACAAATCAAAGGAAATTCTTCACCTCTAACTTAATAAACGTATGGCTTTCACTACATACAAGAGTGGTCCAAGCAGGAAACAGGAATAGCTTTAGATGGAACAAATGCCAGAGAATGAAGCAGGAGCTGGCAGTGCTAACCTCTAAAGTCAAGAGGAGGGAAGTGGCCCCTTATGGACCAAAAACCAGCTCTAGGCTTCCAGAGTAGCAGTTCTGGGTGGTGGGGATGTCAGAGAGGAGAGGTCACCAAGACCATCTACCTGCTTCCCCACTTCCAATTCTACTAACTTAGACCCTGGTTGGGTTGTCTGGATCCTGAAAGGGAAGGAGCTATAGGTGGAGGCAACAAAAACTCCAGCTCCCAGCCTCAAGCCACCTTCTCAGGAAGACAGGCTGGCTGTGCCAAAACTCACTAGCTGCTGTGGAAAAAGTCTCACATATAATCACCCTTTCCTTCTGCTTCATCCCCAGCTGGACCTAGTGACATCAGCTAGGAGGGATTCCATGCCTTACACATAACAGGACAATAGCATTGGAAGTTGGTGGGGTTTGATCCTTGTCCCCTCCTCTCAATCCTATCAAAACTCCTCTATTTCTTCTATTCCTGTGCTCTTCCGAAGTCAGTCCTGCAGGATCTTCCTTTCAGCTGGCTGTCAACTCAAGTGTTAGCTGTCAAGAAAGGTGTTAACTGATATCTAAGGTGTTAGCTGATAACTAAGGTGTTAGCTGATAACTAAGGTGTTAGTTGATAAGGCTAAACATCCCCCAAAGGGTATGTGCATTTTGATAGGGGATTGTTGAAAAAAGAATGACCTTCAGGACTCAAATGATATATGCTATAAAGGTGGAATTTCAGGCAATGGAGTTGACTATTGGTAGAAGTGTGGGTTGTTTGTTATTTTGTGCCATCAAGTCAGACCGACTCATAGTGACCCCTCCTTGGGTTTCCAAGGCAATATCACTACGGAAGTAGATTGCCCCATCTTCCTTCCGAGGAGTGCCTGGTAGATTTGAACCACCAGCCTTCTGGTTAG
>NW_006922157.1:1387320-1408516 GCF_000298275.1 Orycteropus afer afer | reverse complement strand
AGGCAGTATCACTACGGAAGTAGGATTGCCCAACCTTCCTTCCGAGGAGTGACTGGTGGGTTTGAACCGCCAGCCTTCTGGTTAGCAGTTAAGTGCCTTAGGCACTATGCTACCAGAGCTCCTAGAAGTGTGGGTAGTCCTCTCTAAATCATAGCATTTTGGTAATCACTTACCCATACAGTCACACACACACACTTACCTCTATCACTTTTGCAAAAAGGTTTTGAACTGTGTGTATATAGGTATACACTTTTATAAAGTGTAGCAATAATAGCAAACACAAGTATTATGAGACAGGCACTGTTCTAAGCACTTTTTATAGATTGCCTTGTTTAATCTCCACAATGACCTTATGAGATAGGTACTATAATTACCTTGGTTTTACATTTGAGGGATCTGAGGCTCAGAGAGATTAAATAACTTGCCCCAAAGCCACATAGGTAGTAAATGTTGGAGCCAAGATTTGTATATAGCCAGCATGGCTCCAGTGTCCTTGCTCTTTACCAAACCAGTTCACACATAGGCGTGCTGTAGTGTGGGTATACCCTAAAAGGTGAGGGTATCTGCTTGTATGAATGTATGTACCCTGAATCTCTAAATCCTGAAATACTCAAGCCAGGTTGAGACCTGTTGGAGTGGGGAGTGATATGAATGGGGTCCACATGTTGGAGTAAGAGCGAGCTTATTGATGGAGAATGTGGGATGTGTAGATCTGTGCATTCACTGCAGGATGTTTGGGGCATATGGATGCAGAGTGGTGGGCTGAGAGAGGGTCTGGACTCACCAGATACATGAGACAGTTCCACAGTTCTATCTACCCTTACATCCTGATCTTGCTTTGACACTCACGCTGCTGCCCTTTGGAATTGCCCCCATTAGGGGACTGGGATCTCCTGGAGGCTACTCTCAAACCACAAGAATCAGCCCCTGGCCAGTTTGGTGGCTAGGGGGGAACCATCATGTGGTGAAAAACATGTGAAACTGTTCACTATAAATTAGTAAGTAAGCACAAGTAGGTTCTTGCTTACCTTGCTTATTGAGTAATCCATCCCCTGTGAAAAGGATAAGAACAACACATAATGAGGGTGGACAGGGGATAAATGAATTTGGGTGCAAATAAAAGGCATCGTTGTAGGGAGGGTAGCATGAGGTGAGTCTTAATTGCTAGAGTTTCTGCCAAGTAGGGAAAGGACAGTAGGAGAAAAGTGGAAAATTTGTGTGTGTGTGTGGGGGGGGGGTAGGACCAAATCTGTTTTTCTCTGTAGGGCCTCAATCTCCTCAACTGTGCAATGGAGGAGATTGGACTTTGTGATGTTCTTGAGTTCTCTCTGGCAATGAAAACACTCTTCCAACTGAGTGATTCCTTTGCTTTAATTATTTTTAGTGTCTTTCTTGGGTGCTTGCTTCCTTCCCTCCCTGAGCACTCTATTTCCATTTGCTCATTTCTTCATTTCTGCCCACCCTCCCAAACTTCCTCTGGCCCACTTCTCCTTGTCTCTCCTAGTGAGTCAGACTGCCAGTGGTCCATGTCCATTTCCCAGCTGGCTCACTGGCCCAGCCCCCCTGTATCATACTATCCCTCCCTGACAAGAATAGTGAGTTCCAGAAGAGACCTGCCATAGACATCAGGGCTCTGGGGTAGTTCTGGCGGTCCAATGGTGACAGAGGCACCAGGCTTTCCTGCCACTGACTGACAGGCAAGTGAGCAGGCAGGCAAAACACTCATTAAGTAGAAACTGAGACCCTGGCAAAGGGCAAGGAAGGTTGAGGTTTCCTTGGGCTTATTCTGAAGATGTGATCTGTCTCAGGAGGTGCTGGCACTATGCAGGGAAGAGTCATTGGATCAGAGGTTCCAGATCCATGTTCATGACCAAGATCTTTGGACAGCTTCTGGTACTTTAGGGACCAATTCCCTGGAATGAATTGCAAACTGAAGTAATCATATATTTCTACAATTCAGTTATTTCATCAAAATGCTCAAGAGGTACATGACTTCAGAAAAAGAGTAAGAAGCACTGTTGTGGAGGTCATCTTGTCCCTCTTCCTGACTCTAAGCAGGAATCACACACACACACACACACACTCTGATCCCAGACACACTTACACACACACACACACACACACAGGTCCAAACACTGGTGATTGACCCAGGAAAGGTGACATCAATATATCTAAGGGATGTGCTTCCCACCAGTCAGTTTCACTAATCACTGTTCTTTTAACCACCACTCAGTGCCCTCTGTCCCATTCAAAGTTCTTTGCAGCAAGTAGAAGTTGCTCAGCCAGAAGGTCAGGTTGGGAGTATCTGCATGAGAGGTAGCAAGGGCTTGAGCATCTGCTTCCTGGGGTCTCTGAAAGTGCCTGAGGACTCAAGTATGTGGAGCAATGCAGATCTGGATTTGGAGAGGATTAGATAATTGACCTCATAATTGACCTAATTAGTGAGTGGCTGTGTGGAGAGCCCCTGGGACTGTTGGGCCCACAGGTGGCACAAAGGCCAAGCAGAAATGCATAGATTTTGAAAGCTGAAGCTTGGGCAGTTGCCAACATGAAGGGGCATTGCATGGAAAGGGGCAGAATTTGGGGATACTAAGCAGGGAATGTAATGGGGGGGTCACTGAGGGACAGGGAGAGGAACAAGAAATATTCATGAAAGCAGGAGTACTGGCTGGGGGACCTATGAGGGGAAGAGTCAGGACCTGGGGACACCAAGAGTGTAGGAGCAGGGTCTGGGGGAGACCTGAGAAGAAAAGGGACAGGGATGAGGATGATAAGGGGAAAGGGTCAGGAGAAGCAAAAAGGAAGACTTTGAGGGCACAAGGGCAGAGGCTAGGGGACCTGGAGAGGGAAAGGGTGAACAGGTGAAGCAGCTAAGGGAAACTTAAGAGGGGAGAAGCAGGGCCTGGGAGAGGGGGATCTGCAGCTGTGAGCCAGCAATGGAACAAAGAATCTGACTTTGTGCCCACATCTGGACAGTGTATGTGTGCGTATGTGCACACATGTGCTCCTGAATGTGTGTGCATGTGCCTTGTGTGCATGGTCAATTTAAACCCATTTGGAGCTGTAAGACAATCTAATCTTGGCAAGAGGGGAGGTGGGTTGTATAGCTTTGAAAACTGGACTGGAACTCCTGGATCCCAAGGCAAGCTTTGGGAAGAACTTTGCACTTCAATGTCCCCCCAAAAGATGCATTGTGTGCTTTCTAGATGCTAGGAAATGTTCTAAGAGCTGAAGATACATCAGGGATCTGACAAAATTGTCTTGGAGCTTACATTATAGAAGTGGAAACAGACAATACATAATAAACATATTAAATAAGTAAATCATACATTGTGATGGCACATAACAACAACAACAACAACACATTGTGTTAGAATGTGATAAGTGCTATGGCAAGGAAAAGAACCAGAGTAAGAAAAATAGGGAATGCCAGGGAAGGGTGGGCAATGATCTGCAATTTCAAATAGACTGGTCTTGGTGGGCTTCATGGAAAAGGTGGACAGAAGAAAACACAAGAGTAAAAATTTGGAAGAGACAGAGTGAGCCATGTAGAGAAGAACCTCCAGGCTGAAGGGGTAGCAAGTGCGAAGGCCCTGAGGCAGGAGAGTGCCTAGTATGTTGGAGGAGCAGCAAGCAGGTCTACATGGCTGGAGGGCAGTGAGCAAAAGGAAGAGAGGTAGAAGGTGAGATCAGAGAAGTAATGGCAGAGTTGGGGAGGAGCACATCCTGTAGTGCTATGGGAAAGACTTTCGTTTTTACTCTGAGTGATGGAAGACACTGCAGGGTTGGCAGAGGAGTGACAGGATTTAACTTAGTTTTAGTGTATCCCTCTGACTGTTATGTGGCAAATAGGCATTGGTGGGGGTACTAGGGGAGGCTGGAGAGCAGTGAGGAGGCTCTGCAGCAATCTTGGTGAGAGATGAAGGGGGTTCAGCCAAGATGGTAGTGGAGATTTGGTAAGCCTCCATGCTTACCTGGCTCTGAGTAGAGTTAGTGAAGATAGAGGGAAGGGGCCTGTCTATGAAAGAATATGATCTGGTTCTAGGAGTTGTTCATCTGGAATTTGGCATATTTGATTGAGAGATATAGCCAGTGATGCTCTGTTGAGAGCTGTCTGTGTACAGATGTTGAACATTGGCACTTGGTGGGCAAGTAACTTACAGGAGAAATGACAAAACCAGTCCCTTCCCCTGGGCTGCTGGCAGTGTTGTTGAGGACACACACACACACACACACACACACACACGCTGAACCTAAAAAAGAGCCTGTTCCTGGCCCTGAAGTCTGCTGGGAGCAGAGGGAGCACTGAGAAAAAGAACTTTTAGTGATGGCTCAAGAAAACACAGGAATACTGGAGCTTTGGACCCATCCATCCACACGTATGTGCACACAGGAGCACAGATTCATATACAAATATGTGACCATCATTGCATATGCAAACAAACTCATGTGCATACTCGTGACTGAAAGCATATGCACACGCTGACCAGAATATATCCCTGACAACATCATATAGGCATGCAGAGCCCTTACCCATGGGGCCCAGCCTACTAATAGCCTCATCATCCACCAGGCCCTGCCTCTCCCCATCCCCACCCCAACCGAGTCACCTTCCTCAAACAGGTGGTGCATTTTCACACCATATCACTGTGCCTTTGCACATGCTCCCTTTAGCTGTATGATCTGCTCCTTCTTTCTGAACTCCTTCAACAACTGGTAGCCTCCCTGCTATAGCACTGGCCCTGCTGAACTATATTGTTTCTGTGCTTATCCCTTTCCTCCTCTGCACTGGGAGCTCTCTGAAAGTTTTGTCTGCCTGGTTCACCACTAGATGCCCAGATCTGTGCCTGACATGGAGTAAATGCTCAAAACATTGCTGAATAAATGAAGACCTCCAAAGAGCACAGTTTCTGAGATGGGTTGAGGGGGTGACAGACCCAAGTTAATGTGGCCAGAGCAGACTGGGCCTCCTCCTCCAAGGAGAGGCAGTGATGGCAGCCTGGAAAGCTTTCTGGAATCCCTGGTGCAGCTCCACAAGGTGTGAGGGCTGGCCTCCCTTCCTTTCCAAACCTAAGGTAACTTCTAGGGACTGAGGGTGGATGGAGGGGAGGAGACAGGGAGAATAGCACATTAATCTGGGGATTAATTGAAGGACTTGGCAGCCTGGTAGCATGTGCTTGGGGCAGCAGCTATAATGGTTTAATCAGATTACAGGCCTTGGCACATGGTCTGTCCCAGCAGTGCCCAGTTTACCCTCGAGAGTGTCCCCATCCCAGGGCTTTCCTGGATGGAGACCACACTCTCATCAGGACCTACCTTGAAGCCTGACATCTTGAGTCTCTACTTTGGAGATATCCTTGTCTGTTAGATCTGATAAGGTTTGGGCTCTAAATGAGATGATTAGAAGTGCATGGATTTGCAGTCAAGACAAGAATAGGTTCAAATCTAAACTCCACCACTTCCTAGCTGAGGCAAGTTATCTAACCTCTCTGATCCTCCATTTTCTCATCTGTAAAATGAATGGTAGCACCTCCCTTGAATTAAACAAGAATTAAACAAGCCATGCAGTGGGCTCAGGTATAGCAAGGATTGTGAGGTTGGCACATGACCAGGCAGTGTATTGTACTGTTGTACATAGGGTCACTATGAGTCGGAGCAGATTCGACAGCACCTAACAACAACAATAACAGCATGTCAAGTGAAAGTGTTTTGCCAAGTGTTCCTTTTGCAAGCGTTGGTAGTGGAGTCAGTCAACCCTTTCCTCCCTAGAGTCAAGTCCAGCTGAAGTCAAAGATGAGGAACACAGAAGGGGCAAGAATAATAACAATAGCAACAATAATCGACAGCAACCCCAACAATCAACCCATATATAGCACTTTAAGGGAGCTCTGATAGCGTAGTGCCTAAGGCACTTGACTGCTAACCAGAAGGCTGGCGGTTCGAATCCACCAGCCACTCCTTGGAAGGCATATGGGGCAATCTACTTCGGTAGTGATACTGCCTCAGAAACCCAAGGAGGGGTCACTATGAGTCGGGTCCGACTCGACGGCACATAACAACAACAACAACGTGGCACTTTAAAGTCAAAGAAGCATTTTTACTTCCATGATTTTATTTCATACCCAGGAATGCCATAAGATGGGGGATGTTGTTGTTGTTGTTGTTATGTGCCATCGAGTTGGACCCAACTCATAGAGACCCCTCCTTGGGTTTCTGAGGCAGTATCACTACGGAAGTAAATTACCCCATCTTCCTTCCGAGAAGTGGCTGGTGGGTTTGAACTGCTAGCCTTCTGGTTAGCAGTCAAGTGCCTTTAGCCACTATGCTACCAGAGCTCCCAGATGGGGGATTAACAGCCTCTATTTGAAAGAGTCCTGGGGGTACAGTGCACTCAGTTGCCAACCAAAAAGTCAGTGGTTTGAACCCACCTTGGGAGGAAGATATGACTGTCTGCTCCCAGAAAGATTACAGCCTTGGAAATTTTATGGGGGAATTCTACTCTGTCCTATAGGGTTGCTATGAGTCAGACTTGACTCGACAGCAATGGGTTTTATTCAAAAGACAAGAAAGCAAGCAAGGCCAAAAGAAGAAATAATTTGCCTCCGTCAGTGACTGGAGCTACACCCAAGGAGGGAGTCATTGGTAGGATGCTGGTAGGATGGCCAGGTGTCAAATAGTTTGGGAACTTCCAGGATGAACTCCTGGATCACTTGACAGCCTGAGAGTGGGGTCACAAAGCCTTGCTGCCTCTCCATCCCACTGAGATTTATCCTAGGCAGAGCTGGGCTGAGACCCTGAGGGTTTGGTGAAGGTGAGAACCTCAGACCTGGGGACATCCCATGGTGTGAGGCCTGTGAACCTCAGACCTTGAGGCTGGGCTGAGTGGTATTGGAAATGTACCCCTTCCTGGCCTCCTGTAGGAAAACCAATGGCTGTCCTGGGAGCCAGGCAGGGCAGGCAGACTAGTGAAGGAAGCAGCCAGGGTGCACCAGGGAGCAGATGAACGTGTTGTTCAGGGAGCACTCTGGCTTCCAGCTGCCCCTCCTCTCATCTCCTAATAAACTAGAAGTAATTCATTAAGCTGTTCCAACTTGTCAGCAGCCACTTCAATGCTTCTGCCTCCTGCTTGATTTTTGGAGGGGTCCAAAAATGTCAGAAGCTGAGGGGTGGGAAAGAGAGGTGAGATTGTCTGAGAAACAGGCCTCTGAGGGAAGGGGTCACACAAGCCTCTTCCCATCTTGAAGTCTCACCTCCACAGGGTGCCAGATCTGAAGGTGAGAGAGGTGGAATAATTAATCCCCTGCCTTTGTGCCCCTCTCTCCTTTAGCTCAGCTCCAGTCTAAGGCTGGCAGGGGTGGGGTATGACCTTTAGTGGCTAGAGGTGGGATTTAGCTAGTAATGTTGTTGGTGTTGTTGTTATGTGCCATCGAGTCGGACCCGACTCATAGCGACCCCTCCTTGGGTTGCCGAGGCAGTATCGCTACGGAAGTAGATTGCCCAACCTTCCTTCCAAGGAGTGGCTGATGGGTTTGAACCACCAGCCTTCTGGTTAGCAGTCAAGTGCCTTAGGCACTATGCTACCAGCCAGTAAAAGAGGTAGATATGACTGCGGTGGGGGATTGGAGTGAGAAATATTGGGCCTTAGGCTGTTTTGTGGTGCTTAGCCTAGGCAGGATGTCAGGAAGCTGTGTGCAAGAGGAAACTAGATAGGAACAGAATTGTATGCTCAGGAAGGTCACATTGTACCAGGAACAAAGCTTTAGGTTTCACTTTGCGGTGTCTCATTTCATCTTCATTACCATTTCATTTTACAGATGGGGAAACTGAAGTTCAGAAAGGTAAAATGACTTATGAGGTAAAGTTCACACAAGTTAGAAAGTGAAAGAGCTGAATTCAAACACAGATCTGCTGGTCCCAAAGTCTTCAGAATACCTAGCGCTATTTTGAATGAAAAAAAAAAACAAAGTCAATTTGGAAAGGGGGAGCAAAGCTTGTTAGCTTTCCAAGACTTTGCTACTGACTAAAGCCTTGGTTTCCCATCTCTACAAGAAGTGGGAGATTTACTGGAGAATCTAGAAGATAGTCCAGAATTTTCCAGGTTTGGGTTTTACTCCTTGCTATGTCCAGTCTGCCAGTCAGTTAGGGCTAGGGGTAAGGAGGCAAGTCTGGGAGAGCTCTCTCTAGTCACCAGGAGATGAGAGAGACATGGGGGAGGGGATTGTTGCTGAGAGAACCAGGCTCATAGTCACCGACCAGGTGTGGCTTTGAGCAAGATTTGGCAAGAGGAGACAGGTCTGAGGTGAGGCTTGGCTCTTAATCACTGCTCCCCTCCCTTTTGCACACCTAGCCACCCTCCAAGGAGCTGGGCACCATAAGGGGGCTGGGAATGGAAAGGGCTTGCCTGCCACATCTCCTCACCCTGCCCCTGCCCCATGGGCTCTGGGGGAAGCTCATTAGCTAGAGGGACACCCTGGCCCTCCCCTCACAGCTTGTCACACAATTAGCCACCCTCTCTGTACAAGTTGCTGTGTAATTATTAGGTCTTGGCGGGCTCAGGGCCATGTAATTAGCCTCCCCCAGACTCCAACCAGATCTCAGGGTCATTAGTGGGCCCACTGGGGGTGGGCGGGCAAGGTATCTGCATGACAATGCACACATTGTGGCGCCTTTGCCTGCACCCAGGGCAAAGGGGCAGCTGTGCCATTGTGTGGTTCAGCTCCTGTGCACATCTGTCCCTTACCCCAAGCCCCTGTTCAGAAACACCTCAAACCTGTTCTGGCCAATCATAAGGGTACAAAGCCTTTTCCACTCTTTTTCTTCTGTGAGCTTCACAACAGCCCTGGGAGTCATCTTCATGTCACAGATGAAGCAACTGAGGCTTAGAGAGGGACCAGAACTTTCTTAAGATCACTCAGTTCAGATGTGGTGGAGTGAGAATTGGAATTTAGATCTATCTCACTCATTCTCCCCATCGTGAGCCTGGGAACAGATTGACTCCTGAGGGTGAGTACTTGATATTGAGCTAAAGGCTGCTCTGAGGTGCCATGCTTGCTCTCAGGAATTTGTAGGGGTAACTTTTCCTGGCCTGATGTCCTCTGGCAGCCTGTTCATAGGCCAAGTCCCCACAATTTCTTCATGGTCCCTCCTTCAGGAATTCTCCTCTAAGCCAGCAAGATGGGTGACTCCATTAAGCTTTCTGACTTTCAAGGGAAAAGCTTCCAAGACCACCTTGGTACTTGTGACTGCTTCTCTACTGTCCGCAAAAGTATCTTACTATCTCCTGCCCTAAACTTCAGTCAAGAAGTCTGGGCTGTGCTGCCTTCCTTTAAGTCCTTCTTTCTGGTTGGTGGAGGTGGGGAGGCCTATATCAAGGGTTCATGGATGCTTAAGACACTGCTTCTGCTTTTACATGACTTGAGGTACATTTACCACAGATGCCTTGCCTGGTTAACAGCTCCTCATTCTGGATATTTCAAGCTGAGCATTCTCGAGGTTCTCTAACCTCTCTGAGCTGCCCAGGGTTTGTTGTGAAGATTAAATGACAGGACTCTGGCAAGTGCTAGTGCAGGGCACAAAGTGAGAAAGTGAGTTTCCTTCCCAGTTCCTAGCAACTATTGGCTTCTGAAGCCAATCCCGTTTTCCATTTCTCCCAGGGCTCTGAACAAATTCCCCACAGAGCTGCAGTGTTCTGCACATTGTCCCCTCCCCTGCTGCCTGCCCCTAGTGACCTCCAGCCACCTTCTAGCTCCCTCTGAACCCTCTCCTCATTTTGAAGGCTGTATTATCCTGGCTGCAGGGAAATTAGTTGTTCCCTTGAAACCCCCCTGCCCCACCCTCCCTGTCCCCCCTTCCCAGGGCTGGTGACAAGTATGTGGGACTTAATTGGCTGGCATGAAAGGCAGCACTGACATTAATTGGCTACATTTGGCAGGCAGGCCCCCAGCCTCCCCCTCCTCTCTCCAAACCCCGACCGCTTCCCAGGAACCTTATCAATCCCACCACAGGGACCAAGAGCTTCAAGGCCCCTGCCAATTAGGCACTTTTTGCTCCTTTTCTTCCCCTGATGGGGTTTGTTAGAATTTATGACACTCTATAGGCCTAGGGGTAGGGGGGTGGGAAGCAGGAGATGGGAAGGTTGAAGGAGGCCCATTCCTATGGAGAACAGGATGGGGTAGGGGAGTGGGGGAGAGGGGTGGGGATGTGAAAAGGACACTAGGGATTAGGCAGTAAAGCTGAAGGGGAGAGGGTCTTCGAGGCAGGATGTGGGGCTGACAGGGGAGGGCTCTGGCCAGGACAAGAAGACTGATTTAGTAAGCAATGCATGCACACCAACCACTCCTCAGAAGGGAGACTGGGTAATCTACTTCCATAGAGATACTGCCTCGGAAACCCAAGGAGGGGTCGCTATGAATTCGACTTGACGGCAATGAGTGTTTTTTTTGTTTTGTTTTGTTTTGTTTTGTTTTGTTTTGTTTTGGCATGCACACTTGGAGGGAGGTATGTAAAAGTTTGAGGCAATCTGGTAAAATGGATAGAAGACAAAGGTGGGAGGCAGAAGACCTGGTTTTTCTTCCCAACTCTCCTTGTGCTCTTGGATCAATCACTGGCCCTTTCTGGGACATGAAGGGATGGGTCAAGATCCCTGGCTCCCATCTCAAGTCAATGTCATTGAAGAGAATAGTTGGAGAGGAGTCTGAGAGTCAACCACATTGCTTTAGAAAGTCCATCCTTGATTTGGGATATTTTGTCAGTAATAGCTTGGTATGTTCTTAGCCAATCTCATGCTAACCATAAACTTGGATTGGCAGCTCAGGATGTCCTTGTGCACTAAAATTATGGAGACAAATGAATTGTTACTCCATAAATTCTGTGTGTTTGGGAGAATAAATCTTTCAAAACCTAAAGAAGCTGGTAAAAGTGGTTCTTAGTGGTGCTAAGGGGGACTCACTGGCCTGGATAGACTGGCATGGGATGGGGGAAGAGGTAGAGATCAGGACAACCTCTTGTCACCCTTTGAAATGATCCACGAAGCCACCATAGCTGCCCTGGTGGAAAATAGGGATCATTGAGGAAACATTCAGCTCCCAAGTACACCTGTGCACAAATGTGCTTTTTTGGCAAAAGAAGGCCTTGAGCATTTCAGATCTGTACTGGCATTTCTAGTATCACCTAGAGAGTCAGATACTATTCTAATAGGTTTGCGTCATTCACTACTTTCACATTTGCTTGTTTGTGTGTCTCTTCTTCCTTTTCTTAAAACATATCCCTGCTTCCAACTCTCTTTTCCCCCCTCTCTTCCAGGCCACACATGAAACGCCCATTCTTCTTAGAGTTTTGGAATCACCTTCTCTCATATGGCACTGTCCCTGAATCTTTGCCCTGGTCTCTCTGAACTCTGTATCCCCATCCAGGATTCATGACTGTGCTCAGCACTTCCTCCTGGTAGAATCAGCCATGAGCAGACCCACTTACTTCCTACTAAGGTTCTGAGCACTTTCTCCACCCCAGCTAGGTCCTTCTTGTGAGTCAGAATCAGGTCCAGAGAATCCACTGTGCTCATCCTATCATTTGTCCTCTGAGAGGTTTGTGGTCACCATGGGCTGCCAAGAATGGGGCAACTGTTCCCCTTCTAGTAGCAGAGGCCCGATGCTCACAACAATCTGGAGAGGGAATACCATTACTGCTCTATTTTTAACTAGAAAAAGAATAAAACAGGCCCTGGATCCCCAAAGTTTGCAGTTCCATCATCAGGATTTCATGGTCACTCAGGACTCATTCTAGTTTGTGTCTGATGGTCTCATTGGCCCCCATATGACTTGGCAGGACTGGGTTGGCTTGGGAGGGCTGAGGAATCTTGGCAGGCTTCTCTCAGGCACATCTTGAATGCAACTCACCTCTCACATATGCCCCTTTGTCTCCTTGAACAGATGTTTCCCATTGCTCAAACTAATCTCTTTCTACTGAAGAGGACACTACTGCCAGGACTATGACTGATATTAAATAATTATATTAACCACCATTTTGAGGGCTTACTGTGTTCCAGGCATTGTTTCGAGCACTTTATTTTGTATTAACTCATTTAGTTCTCACAACAACCCTATAAGGTAAGAACTATTATTATTCCCATTTTACATATAAAGAAACTGAGGCTCAGAAAGGAAAAGTCGCTAGTCAAGGGTGACGCAGCTAGGAAGAGGCAGAGACAGGTTTCAAGTGCAGGTCTGTCTGACTAGGAATCCTGTGCCTTTGCCTTTGCGAGATGCTAGAGAGCAAAGACTGCAGGTCCAGATGCGTGCTGGAGAGTGTCCATAGAAAACAGATATCCTTTCTTTGTTCCTTGATTCCATGATATTCATGCCCCTCCAGCCCCTTGGACCCTCTTTATTATTGTGTAATTTTGTATAATATTGTATCCCAACTAAGAATCTGGGATCTCCTTAGATGATGACTTGTATCCCATCTAAGAAAGTGGAATCTCCTCTGTGGATCCTGGGGGTAGGGGTGGAAGGGGAAACCAGCAGAACACACTCTTGGCCACAACCTCAGGCCTGAGAGCAACATGGCCACCGGAATTGAGTTTTAAGACCTTTAGAAGTCTTAAGCTCTGAACAGACTGCACACCCCCCACCCCCCACTGGCTATATATAATTAAAATTAAAAACAATACTAACCCGTAAAATACGTGTAAGGAAGTCCAACAAAGTTTTGATTTTTCCCAAGATACTCCTTTGATGCTTGAAAAATATATAAAATTCTTTCAAAATTTCTCTCTCTCTAGCTTTCTCCTGAGTGTGTATGTATGGGCATGCACATGCACATGCACATGTGTGCAACCCACTGCTATGCTGGTGTTTTAAATGCAGGCTGTCTGCCCATCCTGGACTGTAGCACTGTTGTCCCCACTTTACTGGCAAAGTACTACATTCTCACATTCTCTCTGATTCTGCCTTTCTGTTGAACTTCTGGCTCCAGAGCCCTGTTCTTCCTCTCCTGGTCTGCTGACCTCTGCTAACCTGCTAACCTGTTGGGGAGGCTTGTTAATTAGCTAAGCGTCAGCCACTCCTCTAATCTTTCCTACCTAAAGTGTGGTCAATGGAGCAGTGGCGGCAGCAGCATCACCTGGGAGCTTATCAGACATGTACAATCCAGACACACCCTAGACTTGTTCAGTAAGAATCCACATTTTAACAAGATCCCCGGGTGTTTTATATAAAAATTAAACTTGCTGCTCTAAGTCAGTGGTTCTCACAGTGTGGTCTCAGAGACCAGCACATCAGCATTAACATCACTTGGGAAATTGTTAGAAATGCAAATTCAGGCCTACTAACTCAGAAACTTGGAGGGAGGGAGGTGGCAGCAATCAGTGTTTTAACAAGCCCTCCAGGTAATTTTGATGCACTCTAGAGTTTAAAAGAAGGAGTCCTGGAGGCAAAGTAGTTGAACACTTGGCTGCTAACCGAAAGGTTGGTGGTTCAAATCCACAAGGTGCTCCATGAGACAGATGTGGCAGTCTGCTTCCATAAAGATTTACAGCCTTGGAAACCCTATGGTCAGTTCTAGTCTGTTCTATAGGGTCGCTATGAGTCAGAATCGACTCAATGGCTATTGGTTTGGTTTGGGTATAGAGTTTAAGAAGGTACTCTAAGATGCACAAAGCTATCCTTCCCAGAAAAGTATCAGGCTCTTACATCCTATCTCTCACCTCCCACTGAAGATGGCTAAGATGCACAAAACAACCATTCCCAGAAAAGTATCAGGCTCTTAGATTCCATCTCTCACCTCCCACTGAAAATGGCTACCAGCCAGACTGCAACCTCAGAAGGGATTGTGCCCTGCCCCAATGATTATTTAAGCATTGGGAGCTGCCTCTGGAAAATGGTGCAAAGTGTCTATGGGGCTTCAGTAAGCTGTCATTTTTGAACACTTAGCATGTGCTAGGGACTGCCTGGCACATTCATAGACGTTTCTTTATCTAATCTATAAACCATCCTGTGGGTGGATAGTCATTCCCGCCACACACTTGAAAGATGAGGAATCTAAGACTCAGGTCAAGTGAGAAATGAAGGGTTTACCCCCAGCTCTTTCAGAGTCCCTATGCCTTTTCCATGGGAGCTCTGGTAGTGTAGTGCCTAAGGCACTTGACTGCTAACCAGAAGGCTGGCGGTTCCAACCCACCAACCACTCCTCGGAAGGAAGATGGGGCAATCTACTTCTGTAGTGATTCTGCCTTGGAAACCCAAGGAGGGGTCGCTATGAGTCGGATCCGACATGACGGCACATAACAACAACAACAACATGCCTTTTCCATAGAGCTGCCCAGGCATCAGGGGCCAATTACCCAATAAGCAGGGTAAGTACAAGCTTACATGTGCTTGCTTACTAATCTGTAGCAAACAGTTTCACTTGGTTACATGGGAAACTGTTCACTACAGATTAGCAAGGAAGCACACATAACCCTATACTTTGCTTACTGGGTACTCCATCCCTGTCAGGGATTGTAAATTTGAAAAGCAGCTTTGATCCTGTAGGAAGGTGCTATGGAGTAAGGGGAGAAATAGATGCCAGCCATATCAAGAAGCAGAATTTTTGATGTGGTGAAATAATGCAAAATTGTTCACTACATGTTAGTACGTAAGCACAAGTAAGCCTGTGCCTACCTTGCTTATTGGGTAATCCTATATCAGTGTCTAAGGAATCTGATTGCTAATCAGAAGGTTGGTGGTTCAAACCCACCAGCCACTCTGTAGAACCAAGACTAGGCAATCTACTTCCTTAAAGATTTACTGCCTTGGAAACCCAAGGGGGGTGGCTGTGAGCGGGAATTGACTCGATGGCAGTGGGTTTGGTTTATACTGCCCAGACAGTAGTTTTCTAGAAATGAGTGCTTACATCATGGAGGGACCATAAGTGTTTTATTAGGATTAAGTCATTTAATCTTCACAACAACCCCATTTTACAGATAAGGAAATTGAGGCACACAGAGATTAATTTACTTCTCCAAGATCTCACAGCTAATAAGTGGCAGAGCTGGGATTCCAACCCAGGCAGAGTGGCATCTAATGCTTCACCTAAAATCCAGAGTTAATTTGCTGTTCTTTAGAAGTCAACCACAGGTCAGGCAATGGGAACAAAAGAGTTTTCTGGTCTTGACAGGTTTATTGAGGTGGTTTATGTTTGATTTTTCCAATTTCCAGCCCAGCTGCTTAACTCAAATCCCCTCCCTTCCAGGCAGTATCAGCCTGGGGCTGCAGACCTCTCCTGCTCAGTCCTTTAGGTCCCCTGTGGCAATCACCCCAGGCCAGGGTTGGCCAGATGGGCTTCCTGCCTAGCATCCAGTTGGACAGCATGGGCCCCCCAACCAGTTAGTAAGACAAGAAATAGGACTCACACAGTCCTGGAACCCCCAGGGGTTGGGGTTAGATGAGAGCCAGATGGATGCCTTCTCTTGGATCCTATTATTCCTCATCCATCCCTCTCCCAGTGTTAACAGTTTCCCGCCCCATTCTCCATGGGAGCAAACAAGTTCTCAGCCTGGCATAGGTCCTTGGTGGCCAGTTTCCTGTATTGATAGGTGGGAAGATAGACCACTGGAAAGCCAGACAGCTGATGAGTAAGCTGGCCTTTGTCAGAATGCCTCAGGGCCACGGCCATCCTCTCCAGTGGTAATGAAATGCTCCCAGCTGACATCTCTATGGTGAGAGAAAGCCTTCTTAGAGCATTCTCTCAGTTAATCCTCACAAACACCCTGTGAAGGAAGCATTCTTACACCAGTTTTTCAGGTCAGAGAATGGAAGCAGTTCAGAGAGGCAAAGCAACCGGACAGAATCGACACAGGCTGGGTTACACTTTCCTCTTCCACTCTGGTACTTGTTCAACTCAACCAAAAAACTCAACCTCAATTCTGTTCAGGAAATATTAGGGCAAACTTCTTGACAGATGAAATGGAGTGGCTGGCTGGTACAGCTGGGAAATCTCCAAGAAAAGATGATGGGAGGAGGTTTGACATGCTTCATGCGGTCAGAGGCAGGGATCCTGGCAGAGCTACTCCCTTATATCTTTCTTCTATCTGGGTCTGATGAGAATGTGGGTAAATGAGTGTTGTGCTCATGCTCCCAGAGGTCAATTTCACCTCCCTGACTCCCCCCTCCTTGAGCTCTGGACCTGACACCTACAGGAGCAAGGACAAAGTGTTGTTTTAGGTGTTACCACAGCCTCTTCTCCATATCTCCCAGGTCTGATCTTACCCCTTCCCTTCACAGTCTTTGGCTCTTCTCTACAGAAGTCTGTTCTGTTTTAAACAGAGCCACTATTTCCTATCTTTTCTCCAAGAATTTCTTCCTTTCACCCTCAGACCAGAACTGAAACCTTGAAAAACCCTTTGACAACTCCCTCTAAAGGGTGCCCTGCTTTTGTCTTTGCCATATTTGGTTTCTAGGAGCATTAGGGAGGCTGCCATAGCTCTAGTTTGCAGCTGCTATTTATGATTCAAGGCTCCTGTATCTATATTCAATATCCCCTCTTTCATAGAAGGCCTTGCTATTGATTTGGAACCCCTTTCCCCTTTTCTCAAGGAGCCCTAGTGGCACAGTGATTAAAGAGTTTGACTGCTAACCAAAATGTCAGTAGCTCTAACCCACAAGCCGCTCTATGGGAGAAAGATGTGGCAGTCTGCTTCCATTAAAGATTTACAGCCATAGGGCAGTTCTACTCTGTCCTATAGAATCTTTGTGAGGAAATTGACTCTATGGCAGTGGGTTTTGGGGTCTTCCTTTCTCAGCTGTGCTGGCTTTCAGAATATTAACTGCACCCCCCCCCCAGTTTCCAATGCACCAGACCCCAAGCCTTTCTCCCCACCCTGGCCTGTGATGTGTTCCTCACTGGCCTCAGTATCTTCAAGGATGCCCTGTTTTTCTGAAGGCCAGCCATCCTACAATCACTATAACTTGAATATCCTCTCTATTGAAGCTGCCCACTAGTTTGGCCACATCTTGAGTCTTCTCATTACTCAAGATCTGCTGCAAGATCTGTAATCCTTAATGCCCCCACCCTAAGATGGCTGCCTCCTTCATTTCTCCTGAGCCGGTCTTGGTCCCACTGCTTTGCACTGGGATGCCCCTTGTTGAACATTCTAATTTCTCATCCTTATCCCTCAACCTCATTCCCCTAGCCCTCATCTGCTTTCAGGTCTTCCTCACTACCCTGCTTTGTCAATTCTAAATCTTGGTGCCAGTCATGACCTTCATGATTTGAAGCATTCAAGCTTTGCACACCTTCTGCTGGTCCTACCTTCTGCTGTCCCCAGCCCTGGCGTTTTGGTTATTTCATGCTTCTCTAATAGAAAATACCACACATGGCATGGCTTGAATAAATAGGAGATTATCCTCTTACAGTTCGGGAGGCTAGAAATCTGAGTTCAAAGTGCCAAGCTCTAGCGGCTGGGTGAGAGCCCCTCAACCTTGGGCTTCAGCTCTGCCTCTTGCTCCCAGCCCACTGAAGTTGGAAGCTTTTCTTCAAGCAGGCAGCTGCTGGCTGCTGAAGATGACAAACCCAGGGTCAACAAGTAACAGGCACAGTCCTGATATAAACAAACCACATGGCACAGCATTGATTCAAGTCCATTAAGAGTCCCAAGATCAGCAGAAAACATGGCAAGATGTTGAACAATGACTCAGCTACATGCAGTGTCCAAGTGTGCCACAAGCTAGAGACCTTCCTAAAAGCTGCTTCTTATATACTCGAAGCAGACCACATCCCTAAAGCAGCTACTCAGCTGCTCGTGGCATATTCCACCATGGAGTTGATTTCCAGTCTCATCATGGAGAATAACTAACACCAGCTGCCCAGCCAGCCCAGCCTCAGAAGGAAGGTTGGGCAATGACTTCTGTAGTATCACCTTGGAAACCCAAGGAGGGGTCGCTATGAGTTGAGTCCAACTCGATGGCACACAACAGCAACAGCTACCCAGCCACTCAAAACCAGGACCAGCCAAGTTGACATATAACTTTAACTACCACACCTGGCCAGTTAGCTTCTAGCACTTATTAATTTGCCAGCCTTAGTAGGAAGTGCTTGCTGATCCAAAATCCTTTAACTCCTCCCATAGAACCTTAACTTCCTAACTTCTTAACTTCCACTTTTCTTATGTTCCAACTCGAACACACCTCTTAATACTTAGCTTCTAATTTTGTTAAGTTCAAAGGCAGTTTATCTCATCTCAGAATTTCTCTGTATGTCTTCCCTCTCAGTCTCTCCCTCCCTTCTTCTCACCCTCTCACTCTTCCTTCTCCCTTTCCTCCTGTCTCTTAAGGAGACATGTCTATCCTCCTACACCTAACCTATCTCTATCAATTATTTCCCTTTCTCTTGTATTGCCATCTCTACTCCTACTCTGAGTGCTATTTCCTCCTCAGCCTAAAGGATTCTCAAGTCTCCCCTTCATCCTTCCCCACAAAACAAAAGAAAACAAAACAAGGTCTCCCTTGACCTTGCCTCCTTCTCAAGCTATCGCCTTCTCTCTTCCCTTCCCTTCTTAGCAGAACTTCTTGGAAGAGTTGCCCACCCTCACTCTCTGTTTCCTCACCTCCCACTCTATCCTTATTCCATTACAATATGTCTCCTCCCTCTCTCACTTGAAATTGTTTTTTACAATTTCAATAACTTCCTTGTCACCAGATTGGGTGGCCTTTTCTCATCCTCACATCTGACCCTGCTAACTATCCCCTTCTGCTTGCCGTTTTCTTTTCCCTTAGCTTTGGAGACATTGCATGGATCTAGTTCTCTTCCTGAATTTCTTTCTGTTCCTTGAAACTCCTTTACCCTTATTTTATTTTTAATTTTGGACCATATTAAAATCAGTTTTGCTCTAGCTTCGGTCTTCAGTCTTCTTTTTTCTCTACAGTCTCTCCGGAGCAGTAATGTCCCCTCTCCTGCTTTCAGCCGTTGTAATGAGGTCTCATTCTTTATAACTAGACCCGATCAGTTTCTTCAGTTCCAGACCTCTGTCACAATGTACCTACTGGAAAGCCCATTTTAGTCATGCAGGGACGGTAAGCTCAGTACATCAAAGTGAACTCATCATCTTTTCCCCAAACTGGCCCTTTCTCACATTTCCCAGTTTAATATGTGGTACAATCATCCACTTAGTTAATAAAGTCAGAAATCCAGGAGTTATCACCACCTCCTTCCCTACATCAATCAATCACTGAGTCTCATGGTTACTTCCTCAATATCTCTCCAATATATCACCTTCTTTTGAGCTCCATTCTTTTGCTTAATTTATTCTTTCATTCAACACATGTTTATTGAACTCTTTGTAAGTGACAGTCACTGTGTCAGACTCTGAGAAAACCATCGTGAACAAGACAGTCAAACTGTCTACCCTCATGGAGTTTACATTCTAGTGAGGGAAATAAAAAATAAATAAATATGTAATGAGATATGAAAGGAATAAATAGATTGCTATGGTAGAGAATAATAGGGGAGACACATTTTAGATTGGAAGTTCATTCAAGCCTTTTTGAGGAGATAATATTTATGAATACAACTCATAGTTACCCCTCCTTGGGTTTCTGAGGTGCTATCTCTACAGAAGTAGATTGCCCAATCTTACTTCCAAGGAATGGCTGGTAAGTTTGAAGCCACCAGCAGTCAAATGCCTTAGGCACTATGCCACAAGAACTCCTTAAGATCTAAAGGCTGACAAAGAAATTAGCAATGTGAAGAGCTAAGGGAAAGGATTTCCAGACAGAAGGAAGAACAACTGCAATGATCCTGAAGCCAGAAAGAGCTCAAGTGTGCTCAAGGAACTGCTAACCAGAAGGCTGGCGGTTCAAACCCACCAGCCGCTCCTCGGAAGGAAAGTTGGGCAATCCTACTTCCGTAGTGATAACTGCCTCGGAAACCCAAGGAGGGGTCGCTATGAGTTGGGGCCGACTAGACGGCAAATAACAACAACAACAACAACAGCTGAAGTGGAGAGAAAGAAGGGACTCATGGAATAAGATATGGTCAGAGAGTTAGGTAGAGATCATATCTTGGGAAGAATTTTAAGCCAGAGTAAGATGTTTGTGTTTTATTCTAGGTACAATCAAAAACCATGGAAAGGTTTTAAGTTAGAGACAGTCTGGATTTCATTTTGAAAATAATATTCTGGTGATTATCAGAATAGACTGTAGGAGGGTAAGAGAGGAAGCAGGGAGATTGGAGAGAAAGCTTGTGCACTTGTCCAGGAGAGAGAAGATGGTGATGGCAGTGGAAGTGGAGAGACATGGATGGAAGACATACATTCAAGGTAGAACAACAGAAGCTGTAGACCAATTTAACATGGAGAGTGAAGGAAAAGGATAAATCAAGGATGACTTCCGGGGTGTTGGCTTGAGCAACTAGTAAACTTTGGCATTTGCTAAGATGGACAACACTGAGGGAGGAGGAGGTTTTAGTGTGAATCAAAACTTTTTCTTTGGATATGTTAAATTTGGATTATTTTTAAGCATTCAAGTGAAGATATAAAGGTTGGTCAAATTGGTCTGGAGATCAGAGAGGCCTGAGATGGACATGGACCTTTGGGAGTTGTAGACATACAAATGGCATTTGAACTCATTGTAATGGATGAATGGTAGAAAGAAAGTAGAGAGGAGAGAGCCCATGATGAGTGTCTGAGTAATTCCAGTGCTTGTAGGTTGGATTAGAGGATGAGTGAGCAGAAGAGCCAATGATGTAGGAGAAAAACAGGAGACTGTGTTGGGACAGAGTTAGAGAGAAGAGACTTTTTCCAGAAGGAGGGTGTTGGCCAAAATTGGTGGAAGTCTACTGAAAAGTAAAGTCAGATGGAAGCCATTGATGGTGCTAGACCATATGGAACATCTGCTGTGTGCCAACCAGCGTGGTAAAGCACTTAACATGTATTAACTCATTTAATCATCATACCTATGAGGTGAGAGTTATTATTCTCATCTCCATGTTCTGGATGAAGAAATGCAGTCTGAGAGAGATGATTAAGTATATTTCTCAAGGTCATGTAGTTGGTTAGTAGGAAATCCAGGGCTCAAACCCAGGCAGGCTGGCTCTAGAAGACCTGCTCACCAGCCTGGAAGTTGTTGGTGACCTTTACAAGAATGATTTTAGTAGAAAGGTTTGGGGTAGATTCTAGGATGTGGTGGTTGGTGGATAAATGAGAACTGAGGAAACAGAGACAGGG
>NW_006922157.1:1376225-1387155 GCF_000298275.1 Orycteropus afer afer | reverse complement strand
TGAAAAATGACTCAACAGAGAAAAGAAGGAGTTCCCTTAAAAAACCTTGGGAAGGTGAGAAGAGTGGGCTCCTGAGTAGTTTGAAGGGCTGGTCTGAGATAGAAGAAAGGCTTCATTCTTTATTGTAACAGAAAAGAAGAAGGGATAATGGAGGCAGATTAACAGGTATGACAGTAGACTTGGTGGGTATAAAAGAAAGTTCCTATCTGACAGCATCTGCTTTCCTAGTGCAGCATGGGGTAAGATTAACAATGGTGATTGGTGGAGAATAAGGACAGAGAAGGACTGAAGTGTCTGGTTCCCATGAATTGCCCCTTGACTATTGTAATACTGCCAACAGGCCTCCTTGCTTCTAGATTTCACTCCATCCTACACACAGAAAACACATTAATATTCCTAGAGATTAGAAAAGTTAATCCCTGCCTCCAAAACTTCAATAGTTCCCACTTGTCTGGCACCTACTTTTGTCTCCCCTACTTCTCCACAGGAAATCTGTCTATTGTTTGATTGAAAATTGAGCTATGGGAGGTCAGTTCCAGATCCAAAGGGTAACCAAGGGTCATAGTCTCAGGGGTTCCACCAGTCTCTATCTGACCGGTAAGCCTGGTCCTTTTTTATAATTTTAAGGAGCTCTGGAGTTGCAGTGACTAAGGTATTTGGCTGCTAACCAAAAGGTCAATGGTTTGAACCCACCAGCTGCTCTGTGGAAGAAAGATGAAGCAGTCAGCTTCAGTGAAAATTTACTGCCTTGGAAACCCAATGGGGGATCATTATGAGTGAGAATTGACTCCATGGCAATGAGTTTTTATGATTCTGAGTTTTGTTCCACATTTTTCTCCCCCTCTACCCAGGACCTTCTAATGTGGTCACTTTCAGTGCACTGTAACCTACTTTTACAAGCCTCTGGATGAAGAGGAATGGCTTTTGACATGTATGTCAGCTTCTGCTTGCATCAGCCCTTCCAATAAATAATAATGGCCAGTATTTGTTGGGCACTTATTATATACCATACTAAGATCTTTGTATTTGCTTATTTAATCCTCACAACAATCCTAGAGGTAGAATTTTACAGGTAGGGAATCATGTTTGGAGAGATTAGGTAATTTGCCCTATGTCACACAGTGAGCAGGGCTTGGATTCTAACTCAGGGCCTCTCTACTTTCACAGTTCAATCTCTTAACCACTCTGCTGGATGCTTACTACTAACAGTGGTTCTCGAAGTTGGCTTCATATTTGACTTACCTAGGGAAATTTAAAAATTATTCATGGCTGGATCCCCATCCAGAGATCCTCACTCAGTTGGTCTGGGGGATCAGACTTGTCCTTGGGGATTTTTCAAAGCTCCCTTAGGTAATTGTGCAGCCAGGATTGAGAACCACTAGCATGAAGGCCCAGCACCTAGGTCAGAAGATAATGCTCAGCCCCACTTTAAAGATTTACAGCTTTGCAAACCCAATGGGGGTCACTATGAGTCAGAATCAACTCGATGACAGTGAGATATAGGCTGCAATGCCTGGAATTGGGAGAGAATCCTGGGTCAAAGTTGTGCTCATTGGGATTTCTTTGCCTCCTCCAGCCATATATGATCCCAAACTTTATGAGCTGTTGTCCAGCAGAGCATGTCCCTTCCCCACAGTGTTGACCCTCTATCCTAAAGCAGTTCCCTTCATTGGTCTGCATGCTATTTCCTGCATGCTCAAGCCCTAGCTGGAATGTCCTTGTCAATGCACAGAGTATCTGGAATCCTACCATTCTGTTGCCAACAGATTGTCTCCCACCTCCTGACTCTCTCATCACAGGGCCTGCCCCAACACTAACCCTGACCAAAGTCAGGACTAACCTTCCTGCCCTGGAATCAGGTTCCTGGCCCCAGCCTCCCCAGGGGCTGGCTTCCTCCTTTCCCATCAACTATGGTGACAAAGGTCACAGTATGCCCTGTGCACCAGCCCACCTAGCCTATGACATGATGAGATCAAACAACTTCTTTCAAGAGAGGCATGGTGCTCTGTTGAGGGCAGTTCAAGGCTGAGACAGCCCTGTGAAAGTGGCCTCCACATGCCTGTGTGCCAAGGGGTCCACCCCTGAGGTGGAACAGGCCTGGTTGGAGAAGGAAGGCTGTGAGCTGCTGGGTGGGTCAGGTGGGTGTGGAGGAATTCTTTGTCCAGCTGCACATCTTTATTCATAATGCTTGATTGTTCCTGGCTAGATAGCTGATCATGCTGTGTGTGTGCTGAGGCGGGGGGAGGAGGGAGCCCCTGAACAGGCAGACAGTGGGCTTACCCTTCTTCCTTCTTCTGTAACAGCAGCAGGAGTGGGGGCAGCCATGAGCCTGGGGCTTTCAGGCTGCTCACAGCTGGTCTCGATTTGCGGACAATGGGAACCCAGCTCACAGTGCATCCCATCCAAGCCCCAGCTCAGTCTGGGATTGCTTGACGGCTTGCACAAGAATGTGGGGCGGAAAAGCTCAGAGGGTGTTCTGCAAGAGAGGCTGCAAGAAAAATCCCTGCTAGAGAGGAGTAAAGAAGGGGAGGAACAGCAGGAATGAGGCATGCCAACTGACTTTGCTGCATTGGGCTGTGACCTTTATCCCTCTGGTTGCCTGGATTCTTTGAAGTCTTATAGCAGTGGGAGACTGCATATCACTGATCAGGGAGAGGGTGTAGACTGAGACCCATAAAGGGGCAGGACTCCCATGGGCACATAAGGTCCATGGCAAAGTTGGGGCTGGATGCTAGGCCTCCTGATCCCCAGCCATGCCCTTCCTGCTGCTCTTTCTGCTCTTTGCCTTAGTGCCCAGGCAACCTGAGCCCCACGAGAAACTGGCCTGCCCAGGCCTGCCAGAGAGCACAGGGAGGAGCCCCACGATAGATCTGGGCCCTTTCTGAGCAGGGCCTCCCACCACTCCTCTGCCACTGCCAGACATAGGGGCACTTGGGCTGCTCTGAAGAGATTTGGGTCTGGACTGGGCCAGATGGGGTGGAAATGATGTGGGGAAATGGAGGTGGAAGGGCTAATAGTAACAGTCCAACATATTGAGCATCTACTACATGCCAGGCCTGGAGCTAAACACTTTGGACACATGATCTCATGACATCCTCTCAGGCACCCTATGAGGTAGCCACGAACCATATTTTGCAGAGGAGCAAATGAAGGCTCATAAAGGATAAACATCTTACTCAAGGTCTCATAGTTAATGACTTTCAGAGCAGAGATTTGGATCTAGGACCGTCTGACTTTCAGAGGAACAGTCTTGCCACTAGGTCATTTTTCTGAGAGAGCTTTTCAAGTCATGCAAGAGTATAAATGCCAAGACACAAAGGCAAAGATTGAAATAAAATCTTTGAAAGACTTGTCATGAACTGGAGAGGGTCCTCTCATTGTAGGTGGGGTTATGTACTGTCCTGTCTGGAGGTGGCAACCCCTGTCCTGGGATGAGGAGCTAGGGCTGGAGGTTGCCTCATTTTGCAGATGGGAAAGCTGAAAGTCAGTAAGTGAGGGACAAGGTAGACATTCCAAATCTGGGCCTTCTCCTTTACCCAGGCCTGGCTGAAGTGGTATAAAAGACAAGCTTGGCACTGAGATGGACTCCTGCCTCGGGAGACGTGAGTTACTAAGAAACCAAGAATTCTGAGAAAGTTAGAGTTAGTTCCCTGGACATTTGGGATATTTGTGAGCTGCAGAGGCCTCCCTGCCCTGGGCAGCATTGTCTATTGCCAAAGCAATAGTCCATTAAACAGGTTTTGGGTGGCTGGTGGTGGGGCACACCTACAGAGGCAGGAAGGGAGGGAGGACAGTAGGTCCTGAGCTCCAGAGCCACAACACCCCAGTGCATGCAGGAGGTGATGAGAACAGCTCAGAGTCAGCAAAGCAGCCAGGTCTGATCTGGTGGAGAGATGGGCCTAGGAGGCTTGCTCCTGAGCTGAGACAGTCCTGAGTAAATGAACCTCTCTGTGCCAGCACTATGCTAGACTCTACATAGAGCTTCCTACCAGCTTGTGAGGTTCGTCTGGTGATTCTCCCCATTTGATAAATGTGGAAACTGAGGTTCTAGGAGGGGAATTGAGTGACTGGAGGTGATAAACACAGCTACTGATGAACTGAGCCAGGATTTGCATCCCAGCTGCAGTCCTGCAAAGCCTGTGCAGCCTTGGCACCGGAAGGAAAGCACTAGGTTCTGTGCCAAAGTCTGACCCAGACAGGCTGGGATAGGGCAGGGCTGAGCATAGAGAGGCACGGGCACAGGCTGCCAGAAGGGAGAACTGTGTGTCTCTGAGTCTTTTTGTGGGCATGTGTGTGCCTGCGTGTTTCTATGTGTGTCTCTCCCAGTGGCTGTTCTGCTTCCTCAGCAACCTCTTCCCTCCCCCTCCATTTCATTTTTCTTTTTCTTCTCCTTGTTCCTTATTGTCGTTGTCTTCTTTTAATGAGACTTAATTAGCTTTGAGTTCCTCCTCCTGCTCCCTCTCTGTCCCCTCCCCACCCCTGCCCTTCTCTTCTTCCCCTCCCTCCTTCCCGAGGTACAGGCCAAGCAATCTGACAAATGCACTTGAGAACAAAGCATCAGGCTAATTTCAGGGCCTGCTCAGGAAGCAGGAGCTGAGCTGAGATAATGGGTCTGAAATAGCCCAGCGCGATTATGCTTCCTCAGTCTGTGGCCAGGCAGGCGCAGGCTCAGGCGGGCAGCTCAGGCCTCTTAGTGCCGCCAGTGGGACCATGCCCTGTTCTAATCCCTTCCTTAATAAGCTCTCTATATGCCCAAGGTGGTGAGGACCCCAAGCCAGTCCTCCTCTGTCCATCCAAGCAGCTGCTGTCTCTACCTAGGGGCCTTTAGGTTCCAGTGGAAACATTCTAAGGGACAGATTTTTGACCACAGTGACCTAAGTGGTTGATAGCAAAGCTGAGTCAAGAATCCAAGAGGCCATACTCCCTGACTTGAGTTCTTCTTGCTTTCTCATGCTGTCCCCAGCCTACCTTTGAGTGAATGGAGTGGAGCAGGGGATACAGAGCAGAGTCTGAAACCCCCTCACAGTCAGGGCCCTCTAGGAATTTGAGTACTGGGAAGAGACAGAACCCATCAGGATGGTTAGGGAAGAAGAGGAAGCTGGGACTGTTCTGGCATTCCAAACAAGAGAGGACATTGACGTGGTGCCCACCAGAGGGATGGGTCAGATGTCACTTGGATATCATCTCCCTTGGTTTTCTGGAGCTTGTTCAGAGCTTGAGGCTAGACTGAGGAAGGAAAAGTCAGGAGGATGGGCCTGGGAGGAGCAGGAATCACCCTCCACATGCTATCTTCCCATCTCACCTCCCTACCCCTACTGCCACACCTTCATTTAGATTCCAGAAATGGCCTGAAGCCCTGCAATGAGTATAGTCATGGATCTTTACTCCCTGACCCAGCTGTCAAGTTCAGTGTCCTGAGACTCCAGGACCAGGGCCTGTGTGTGAACATGTAACCATTTTTGCTTCACTCACTCACTTGATATATATTTCTTAAGACCCTCAGTGCCAGGCCCCAGGGACTCAGAAAAATCAGAGTTCCTGCTCTTAGGAGCCCTTCATCTGGTGGTGGTGATGAAGAAACAAAAAGATACAGTGCAATGTGATCTGTGTGGTGACACTTGAAGTCCAAGAAGCTGTGGGAGCTGAGACTCCCACATGTCTTGGCATGATAGCCTTCAGGGAAGGCTTCACAGAAGAGGTGATATTGAGGTAAGTCTTGAAAAATGAATAGGGCTCTGCCAGGGTAAAGATGGAGGGGGGTAGATATTTGCTCCCTTCAGAGCACAAGGGAGCTGGAATGTGAAAATTCTAAACAAATATTTGATAATGTTCTAATGATTATTTATAATCTTGGGATCCTGGTGCTAGAAGAAGGCAGAAGAACAGGAACTGTCTGAGCCAGAGAAATGGACTCTTTTCTTCCTCCCATGAAGACCTGATCACCTATCACCCACTGTCCCCACACCTGATAGCGACCAGAGTTAAGGCAAGGCCATCAGCATGTGGGACCTACAATGCTGGCCTTCCTAATCCTGAATCAGATCCTCAGCCCTAACCATTTGGAGGTAATCCAAGCCTCAGCCTGGTCTTCTGTTCTCTAAATAGAAACACCCTCTCCCATCTTACCCCTTTGTTTTTCACTATGAACTTTGTTTCTGACTCCATTGCTCCAACCTGACCTCAGTACTGGACCTACTTTCTAACCACCAGAATTACAGAGCTCCTTGACCCCTGTCATCTGCGTGTTTGCTTCAGATGCAGTCTATTGCAGAGCAGATCACCTACCTTGGTGCTTTTCCATTTCTTGAACTGTTCCAAGGGTCCATATAACCTTCCCAGCTTTTCATGCAGTAGGATCTCTACAGGATCCCAGTCCAGGTTTTTTGAGATGCATTAGAAGGCCCAAGCTGGGAGGCTCAGGCTGTATCTTACAGAGTAACCATGTACAGTTGCCCAGGTTGTAAAACTGAACAAGGGCGTCTGGCTCAGAATGTGAATGGGGGCTGAAATCCAGCCTGCATTTGTCATACCAATATTGTGCACACTAGTGCAGGCTGCGTCTGCCTACAGAGGGTGCCCTTTTCTAATTAGCGAAAAGGTGCTGAATGGATTGGAGTGGTCCTGGCTTTCCTCCCCCCTCCTACCCCCATTACAGGGCCCTAGAGGAAGGGAACTGGAAATGATAAACTCTGCAAGCCTCTCCCAGCTGAAAAGCCTGGGTTTGTGAACTGCAACAAATATCTGGTGAGCAGAGCCAGCTTTGGGACAGAGGTTGTTCCGGGCTGTGCAAAGGGACTGTGTGTGAGGATTACTGAGAGGAAATGAAAATTGGGGATGGCTCTCAGGGGAACCAACTACAGATGATGTCAGAGATGAAACTGCCTCCTGGAGAGCAAGGGACCCAAACGGCTGCAGAGATGTGGAGGGGGGAGCGGGGAGGTGTGGGAAGGAAGGGGCTATCTCCACTGTCCCCAGCAAATGTGCAGGCAGCCACCTTCAGGGTCCAGGCCCCAATCAGCCCACCTGGCTTTCTGAACCCCAGCTGCTTCCTAGCTCTGCTGGTGCCTCAGGAATTGACAGGGCACATTCCTGCTGATAGCCTCCAAGGATTCAGGGTGGGAGGGCAAGGAGGAAGGAATCATCAGAACAGTCTTACTTCTTGGCAGCATACTTCACAGGTTGCAAAGGGACTCGCTCCTCTAAACATGTTCACCATAGATTCTCTTGACCACTTTGTGAGGTGGGTATAGTTATTCCTATTTTACAGACAAGGAAACTGAGGCTTAAGGAGATATGAAATGACCTAAAGTTGCTCAACTAGTATGTTGCAGAACCTGTATTTGAACCCCATTCTGTTTGACTCCAATCCCCAGGCTTTCCCCATTCCACCACACTTCCAATTATGGACAAGAGCTGAGGGCCAAGTATTACCTGTTAATTATTATTTCAAAACATCAAAACATTCTGTTGAGGCAGAAATAGTTAGCCCCATTTTTTCAGAAGAAAAACCCAAAGCCACACAGCTAGTAAGTAGAAGAGCTGCCAATGATGGCTTGGGGGATGTGTGTGTGTGTGTGTGTGTGTGTGTGTGTGTGTGTGTGTGTGTTTATAGGGCTCGGGTGCCTGGGATGGAGCACCCATGCCATCTGGGCAAAGGGACAGAGATGTAAGGGCCCAGCTAGAAGTGGCTTTGGTATGAGTGGCAAGAGGAGTGGATAGTATGTGGATCTGGTGTGTGGTTGGAAGATATGAAGAAGGGCAGGCTTCATTTGACAAGATTTTCCCCTGAATTAGAAAAAAAGTTTTCTTCTTTTTCAAGGAGGCTGGAATTTTTCTCCAAGGCTGTGCCTCCTCTATGGGGGCTCTGCCTGCTCCCAAGTCCCCAGCTGGAGCCCACAGCCCTGCTCCATAATTCCAGGGGGGAAGGCAGCATGCCCACATGCCCAATTGATTCTCCCAAAACACACAGGTAATTCATCTCAGCTTCCCTTCTAGACCCCCCACCCCCAGATGTGTAGCTTTGCCAGCAGCCAGAGGCCAGCTCACCCCACCCATATCACCGGCCAGCTGCAGCCCCTCACTTCCCAGGGAAGAGAGAACTAATAAAGGACAGTCTCTCAGCCTGCCCCCCTTCCATTCTTTTTGCCACAGCCACCCCATAAAACTGAGGGGAGCGATATAAAGAAACCAAGTGTGAGCAAAGATAGAGTTTCCATCTGAGGAGGGGAATGGAAATGCGGGGATGTGTGCCTTGTGGGCAAGGGGTAAGACAAGAATGGGACTAAGTCTCAGGCCTAGGCAGAAGTGGAAGCTCTTATTCACAGTCACTTTGGCCCAGAGGCCAGCTCCTAAGGAAGGGAGGAGGGTAATATGGGTAGGAAACAAAGGATAGTAAATATGGTGGTTAAAGAAGAGAAGGTGTACCCCTCCTCAGAGGGAGAATTCTGAGAGGCATAATTTCTGCCTTTCCCATATCTTCTTTGATCCCTCCCAGAGCCCCAATAGGAAAGTCAGGAGCTCTGGGCTCTGAAGCTAGCTCTGCCATTGATTCATGAAGTGATATTGGTCTAGCTCCTTTAGTTTTCTCTCCAAACCTTAGTCTCCCCAACTATAGAACGGGTTTCAAGTACTCTGCCCATCAGACACCCTACAAATCTGAGTTAAGACTAATATTTGCTGTTAATTGTGCTCTGGGAACACATGGGAAACCCCCTTATTTCTCACTTCTCAGGCCTAAAAGGGCCTTTTGGGGGTACCAGCCAGGTGCCCTGGAATGAGCACTGAGTCTGAACTCTGAAGGAGTATGCCTTCTCTTGTTCTTCCCAGAAGAAGGAGATGGGCAAATCCTCTTCCCCCTTGCTCCTGATATAGCATTAATTCACTCATTTATTCAATTCAACAATTATATATTGAGCACATTTGTTTATAATTTTTTGTGTGTGCCAGACACTCTTTCAGGCACAGTGTACAAAACAGACAAAAATCCATGTCCTCATGGACCTAAAATAGTAGGGATATATATATATATATATATATATATATATATATATATATATATATATATATATATATATATACACACATACAGAGAGAGAGAGAAAAAAAATGAATAGGCATATTCTCTTCTATAAACCAGAATTTGGGGAATGGAACAGGAAGCAAAGTTAGGGGTCTTAGGGACATGCTAGGCTCTCTCTCCATTGGCATTGCTCTCAGATAGAAACACTATGCCCTTTCCCCACAAAACTTCATTTGTGAGCTCTAGGCCAGTTTTGCCTGGACCTAGGAAGTTAGCAGTAGTGTGCAATGATCAATCCCTTGTGTCCGGGTTATAGAAGGAGAGCAGACCATTTTCTGGAATGGGAACCCCTTCCTACTCTACCCACTGAGTTCTACCTCCTGGTAATGGAATCTAGAGTTGCAGCCTGAGCTGCCCTGGTGTAGGCCAATGTCAACCTTCCCAGTCTCAGAGGGTCTGCACTGCTTGGGTCCCCTGATGTCTCAAGGCATAACAGAAAGAGTTTTGGATCTGGAGGTGCATGACTGGGCTCTATTCTGCTCTCTTCCACTAACTTACTAGGAGACAAAGGGCATAAGATTAATCATGACTTACCTTTGTTATTAGGAAGATGGCAAATGGGACAATGGATGAGACAGTACTTTGTGAACAGTAAATCTCTTGCCAGATATCAGAATTTATTAATGTTTGTCTTTGCATTTTCTCAGGTCCTTGCTCAAAGTGCCAACTCAGTAAATATTTGTTGACTGAGCCCCAGCATTAGAGAGTTGTAGAGCTGAGAGCAACCTACCAGCTACTTTGTCCAGTGCTCCTATGGCCCAGGGAGCAGAGTTGAGACAGTCCAAAGCAGCTGCTCTTTTTCACTCAGTAGTTTTTAACATTTCTCTGCATCTGTCATGTACTGGCTGCAATGCTTTGGGCCAAGTCCTTTGACTTTGTTAAGCTCAAAGTCCTTACATATAAAGCAGGAGGGAGAAGATCCTGCTTTTTTTCCCTCAGAGGTTTTGAGTGGGAGACAGATGGCACTAACTTATAGGTCCACAGGTTCTATGCCATGCCAGGACCATGCTGTCATCCCAGTAACTCTGAGATTCTCAGAGCCTGACTCAGGAAGGGTCTGGACTGAGGATGGGAGGGATTTTCCAAGCACAGACTGAGCCTCTACCCCTGGCTCAGCTTGGATATCAGACATGAGTCTGGTGCTATGAAAATGTCACCTGAACCTGTTCCTGATGCCCCTACTTACTCTTAGGGAGGGGTTGGGATGATGAATGTCTTCAGCCTTCATAGGAGGTTGGAGAGTGAGAGAGAAGAACTCAGAGGTAAGGCACAAGACCCAGAGACCAAGAGAGAAAAGAACGTTTAGCAACTGAGAGAGACAGAGAGAGAGAGAAAGTGAGAGAAACAGGGAAAGATGTGGCAAAAAAGAAATAGTATGAGAAGTAGACTCAGAGAATAAAAGAAACCAAGACAAAGAGCCTGAGAGAGTTGGAAGAGACTACCAGTGCATGGTGGCACAATAAGTAAGTACTCGGCTGCTAACTGAAAATGAGAAAGATGCAACAGTCTGCTCCTGTAAAGATTACAACTGAGGAAACCTAATGGGTCAGTTGTACTCTGTTTTATAGGGTCACTATGAGTTGGAATTAACTTGACGGTACACAACAATAACAAGCAAAACATGAGAGACAGAGAGAAAGAGATGGATATTGTATGTGAGCTAGCCTGATAGACTGAGAGACAGAGAGATGAGACAGTTGTGAGATGGAAAGAGAGAGGGTGAGTGTGAGTACTTTTATAAACCAGAGGCAGAACGCAATTACAATGGTTTTTCTCCTGCTGTCTGACTCCCGAACCAAGATGCCTGTTGCAGAAGAACAGTGCAAGACTGGGAGAGAGATACTTGGGTTG
>NW_006922157.1:1374321-1375055 GCF_000298275.1 Orycteropus afer afer | reverse complement strand
AGAGAAACTAGGACTTTTATCAGGCCTGAGGCTTGGCTGCTATGAACATAGTTTTCCTCCCTGCACTGAGTTGTCCTGGCTGGCTGCCAGCCCTAACAATTGAGACCTCAGTCAACAGGGTAAAGGAAGATGGTGGGCTGGTGTTGGTTCTCAAGAATGGGCCAGCTG
Organism: Orycteropus afer afer; assembly: GCF_000298275.1. Lineage (NCBI taxonomy): Eukaryota > Metazoa > Chordata > Mammalia > Tubulidentata > Orycteropodidae > Orycteropus > Orycteropus afer. Next base: position 1,374,887 of record NW_006922157.1, on the reverse strand, counting down.
GAGAAAGGCAAACAGCTAACACCAGAACCTTTTTGTTCAGCCATGTTGCTGGAGTGGGGCCCACAGAGATAACACAGCTGCTGTTCCAAGTGCCACGGACACGGAGTGTGGCAATAAAGATGACAGAACATTTGCCTGGCTAATGAGTTTGGGGGAAGTGAGGAGTGGTCCCAACCAGACTTGTCTTTGTTAGGTAGTGCTTAGCAGAAATATTACAAGCGGATAGCTTTAACAAAGAGAAATGTATTTTGTCACAGTTTAGGAGTCTAGAAGTCCAAATTCAGGGTGCTAGCTCTAGAGGAAGGCTTTCTCTCCCTGCAGGCCATGGGGAAATGTCCTTGTCTCTTTTCAGCTTCTGTTCCTTGGCTCCTTGGCGACCTTGTGGCAAGGCATCTATCTTCCCCCATCTCTGCTTCCTTGCTTGCTTAATCTGCTCTTTTACATCTCAAAAGACATTGATTTAAGACATATCCTATACTAATACAGCCACATTAACATAACAAAGACGGTTCATTCCCAAATGGGATTATAACCTCAGATATAAAAGAAAAGAAAAAAAAAAAAAA
>NW_006922157.1:1372495-1373951 GCF_000298275.1 Orycteropus afer afer | reverse complement strand
TTTTTTTTGTATCTCTGCAGAAGTAGACTGCCCAATAGGGGTTAGGATTTACAATACATATTTTGGGGACACAATTCAATCCATAGCAAGACCCTTTCCAGCATGCTCTGTGCTTGCTCCTTTTCACCTTACCTTGCCAGCCTGCTTTCCATTCCCACTCCTGGAATCCACAGGACCTTATCTTCAGGATGGGGGGTATGTCCATGGCATGGTAGGAAGGCCCTGAAAGGGGAATGAAGACTTTGCCTAGCCTCAGGAGGCTCACCCCCTCCTCAGCTATATGGCACAGGGTTTGATCTAGTCACAATACTCTAATTCTCCAGATTGATAAACTGAGGCCACAAGGAACAGCAACACCCTTCCCTTTCTCTTAATTTGGCAGGAGAAAGTAATTCTGGTCAAGACCGAGGGTCACCCCCTAAGCTTGCTTTCATCCCAGCTGCTTTGTGGATTAGACTGTCAGTTTCCTTTACCTTTGTTTTCTAACTTCCTTGAGACAATAGGAGAAAAGTTTGTTCTACAACAAAGATAAGATATCATAAGTATTTAAGGCTTAGAGATCCTGGATGACTTGTCCACATTCACATAGCTAATAAGAGGTGCAGCCAGGAGTGAACTTCTTCTAGCAAGTCCAGCTTCAAACTTAAGCCTATTTTCTTGGTTGGTGTGTTTCTTTCATTTTCTTTGTCATTTTTTTTGGGGGGTGGTGGTGAGGAGTGATGAAAAGGAATACATATTATAGAAAATTTGAAAACACAGAAAAATATTTCCAAGACAACTCCAACTATTATCCCACTAATGATTAATTAAAACCATTATTAACACTTTGCTGTCTTCCTTTCTAGTTCTTTTTTCCTCTGCACGCACACACACACACACACACATACAGATATATGCACATGAAGGGACAAACACACAGAATTCTATTCTTTGCACATACAGAATCATACTGGCCATTCTATTTTGCGCTCTGTTTTCCCCATGTGTCACTGAACCATAAGAATTTCTCCATATCATTAAAGTTTCTTGGCATTGCCCTTACCTTACCTTGGGGAGCTCTGGTGGCATAGTGTCTAAGGTATTTGACTGCTAACCAGAAGGCTGGTGGTTCAAACCCACCAGCCACTCTTCGGAAGGAAGGTTGAGCAATCTACTTCTGTAGAGATACCGCCTTGGAACCCCAAGGAGGGGTGTCTATGAGTCTAATCTATTGGAGGGCAGTGAGTTTAGTTTTTGGTTTACCTTACCCTGAAGGCAGCAATTTGAGCTCAGAGAGCCATAAAGTCCAGCCAGGCTTCCTTCAGTGACTGGTATATCAGCAGGTCTGGCAAGGGTTTGTTGTTGTTGTTAAGTGCCGTCGAGTCGTTTCCGACTCATAGTGACCCCATGCACAGCAGAACGAAACACTGCCCGATCCCGCGCCAGCCCCACAATCCCTGCTATACTTGATCCCATC
>NW_006922157.1:1365151-1371657 GCF_000298275.1 Orycteropus afer afer | reverse complement strand
ACTCCCTTCTTGATTTTAAACCATGTAGTGTCCCCTTGCTCTGTTCGAACGACAGCCTCCTGGTCAAGGTACAGATTCCTCATGAGTACAATCAAGTGCTCGGGGATTCCCATTCTTCTTGGCAAGGGTAGGGGTGAGAATATATTCAGTATAGGCCCTGGAACAATAACGATTCCAGCATAAATTCTGGCAGCAAAATATCCTAGGTTCAAACCCAGATTTTGCCACTTCCCGGCTATGTGACTTTGGACCTGTCAGTTCCCCTCTGAGCCTTGGCTTCTCTTTCTATTAAGTGGGGATATTAACAGAATGTATTTCAAGAACCTTTTGTGTAGTCTCACTGAGACTACACATGCCAGGACCTGCCCCACAGGGAGTCCCCCTTGAACATTAGCTATTATGATTGTGGGAATGTTAGGAAGTCTGAGTAAGTTCTTTCTCCTGTCTCTGGTCTTAGACTCCCCCATCTGTGCTACGGGGGACTGTACTGTATGTCCCCTGTCAGCTCTTATTTTCTTGAGTTTTCTGTGACTAGAGGTGGAAGGAAGGTAAATGATAGCTGTGAAGATGGGAACTCCTCTGACCTCCTTGTTTTTGATTTCTTGACCCTTTCTTCTAGCAGACCCTTTCTCCCTGGAGCTGAGGCCTGGTCCTGGCTTACTGGAGCCTCTGGACACAGCATGGCCAGCTTGGGCTACATTGCTACAGAGAACTCTGCTGTAACCTTGGGTTGTATCTGTCAACACCCTGGAGAATGTGACCATTTTATTTTGGCACCTGTTGAGAGAGTCATAGGGAGGGGGAGACCAGATGCCTGGGGTTGGGATTGGGCAAAACTGGGTTCACCTTGTCCCAGCTTGGAACCACCTATCCAATTTCGCTACATAAAAACACAGACAACATCAATATGGGGTTCCTGCTATCTCTCCTCTCATGTTATAGATGAGAAGACTATGGCTCAGAGAGGGGAAGAGACTTCCTTGAGGTCACACAGCTAGTGAATAACAGTCAGGTTGTAAAGGACAATCACCTGGTAATTGAGTTATAATCCTTGAGTTTTACCTTACCTCATTCCACCCCCAGGAATTCTTTACTATTGTAACCATACCCACTAAGATCAGTCATTGAGACTAGCTTTCTTCTGGTTACAAAAGGAATTCTTCCATGGAAGAGTCCTCAGAAAATATTGAATCTAACTCAGAAGTTATATAGATGTATATATAGATGGAGATTCTGAGGCCAGCAAGAAGGGACTAATCCACACTGCCCATCTCTTCCATGTTAATGGGTAGAATGCTAAGATCAATTTTGCTCTAGGTTTCCTGGAGACTGTGGATTTAGCAGAACCAGAGAATACATGGGTCCTAGGTTAGATAAGTGGATGAATTTCTCTGCAAGCTCCTAAGCTCTTAGAACCTTAGAGTGTCAGAACAGAAAGGACCCATGAGAAGTCATTCTAAGCCAATGGTTTTAAAACTACTTTTAGCCACATAAACTGCATCACTCGAAACCTGGCTAGGGAACCCAATCCCTGTATCCTCCTGTAACAGCAGCCCCAGACACACCTACAAAGAACCCTGGAGGGTTTCAGTACACAGATTGCAAACAGTTGACTATTCCAATGTCCCATCCTACAGAAGGGGATTAATGCTGATGCTCAGAGAAGGCAAGTGATTGGCTCCAGGTCTGACAAGAAGGCTCCATTTTGAGTGTCCTTCCTAGGACACATTTTGCCCTTCAGTTAGTCCCCTTTGGCCTTCTCTCCTGCCAAAATGCCACCTCCCTGGGGACCTTGGCATATGTCCCATCATGGTTGCAGCTCCATGTTGGCTGCCTGAGTCTGTGTGAATCAAGGAGTTTAGGACAGGAAGGGAGAAGGGCAGAGCAGCTTGGCAGAGCCAGGGCCCCTGACAGCTGTGACCATCTGCCTCCAGATGCTGGAAAAGGTCTGCCCCAGCAGCAGCAACCTGGAGCCTTTCTTCAGCAGCTCCTGCAGGCCCAGGAGTTTCCCGGAAGACTCTAATGCTAGTAATTAGGTCAAAGGATGTACTATCAGGGGAGAGGACAGTCCATCCAGCCTCTGACTCTCGGACCCAAAGCCTCTCCTGATGTCTAAGCAGGTGGGGGTGGGAAATGCTATACATTAAAGCCCAAAGCTGGGAGTGGGGGATTCCATAGCCTCCTGGATCCATAGACCCAGTTGAGAAGCTTCTCTATTTCTCACTCAACTTCATTCAGTTTCCATGTTTGGTAATTCCTTCTTGGGGTCCAAAGGTGGCTAGGCCTCTCTCTCTGGACAATAGTAGCAAGGAGGAAGGGGTCTAGGTTCATGAATTGAGCAACTACCATGTGCCAGGCATTAGGCCAAGGATTTCTTTTACATTATTTTATTTAATCCGCAAATGGCTCTATGAGGCAGGCATGCTTATTCCCATTTCACAGATGAATAAACCAAAGCGCGGAGCAGTTGTGTGACTCCTCCCCAGAAAGCCATGCAGCAAACCTGAAGCTGAGCTGGGACTGGAGCCTATGTCTGTCCTTCTTGAGCTGATGCTCTTTCTATGGGCCCTATAAGCCTCTCAGAGAAACTTAAAAAGCTGCTGGGAGCTGGGGTAGAGTGTGGAAAAAAAATATCTAAGAGGTGGAAACTTTCTGGGAACTCTGGAGCACTATGTTGCCTTTGAATCCCTCCTCTCCCCTGTTCTTCTAAGCTCTCAGACTAGCAAGCTGCAGGGAGAAAAGGTGACTTGGAGGGGCAGACTGAGGCTAGGAAAGCAGAAGAATCTGGAGAATGCAGAGAAATGCCCCTAGCCCTAGGAACTCCCTGCTTGGCCCCCTGCCAGAGTGGGGCAGATCCAGAGAGACCTTCTGAGAATAGAGAGAAATTCATTAGCGGATGTTTGAGTCCCAAACTGATTAATGATTTATACTCAGCTCAAACAGCAGGTGTTTAGGTTTATTATCTGGCTTAGCCCAAAAGCCACCCAGTTCCACCTCTCCCTCCTTCGTTCTCTTCTTCCTGTGATCCTCAGGTACATGCAGCCTGATGTCCTTTAATCCCCATAGCCTAGGCCAGTTCCCAGGAGGGAATAGGCAGGAGATGATAGTGGTGGGGAATGACGTGTAGATGGAGCAAGGGTGTTGGGGGTTACCTCCTAAACAGGAAGCCTATTTTCTATTTGAGCTTTGTCTATGTAAAGGACCAAAGAGGACTCATTTCCATTTAGGGGAAGGACAGGAGGAAAGAGAGTGCAGCAGGAAGAATGGAAGATAGATATCAAGGGAAACTTCCAGTGTACTAGAGTCTTAATTCCTGGGCTGGGATGAAAATATAGTATGGCTGTGGGAAAAGGGCTACGATAGAAATGACATAAGCTGAGCCTTTAGCCAAAGGGAACTTCCCCACAGAAGATGCCGCTTAAAAGTGTTATTAAACCCTCAGGACTTTTAAAGTAGAGAACAAGGTAACTGTGAACACCCTAAAGAGATATGGAAATTCCCAAGAGAGCTCTGTGTCTTTCTCACTTCTCTCTGCCTTGAGATGGAGACATTGCTCCCCCACCTGTGTCATTACCACCCACCTCTTCTCTGTCCTTCAGCCTAACTCCTACCCATCTTGAGCTCTGGGCCCAGGGGCCAGGGGCCAGGATTGATTTCTAGGATTTTTGGAGTAAAAAACAGAGAAGGGGCCTGGATTTGTCAACTTCAGTTGGGTTCCGCTCCTTGGGTAGCTTTAGACAGAAAGAGGCCAAGTGGTCCTGAGTTTCCACCTCTACTCAGCAGCCTCAGTCCTTGGCTGGGAATATTCCCAGGTTCTATTAGCTCCACACTAGTATATAGGAAGTTAGGTGAATTGATCTCCCCCATGCTGGGACCCCCCTCCTTGCTACTGAGCTTAGGATTACAGGTGCCAAAACCACTCAGCCAGCCCTTTTCCCAGCTCTGAATATTACTCCTCCATCCTTCTTTGAGATTCCAGTTCTCCAGAGCAGGAGATTTCAGAGTCATCTGAATTGCTGCTTCTGTGAGGTCCCACTTTCAGGAAATTTTTCTAGGTTTCTGGCCTTAAGCCTTCCTGCTGTAACTAACTCACTTTTTCTGGTTCTGTTCATAGATTGTGAGGGGAAGATTTCTTCCTTAAGATCACACTGTGAATGCTTAGAAGACTGGGAAGCATAGGATTAATCAGGACACCTAAAGGGCTCAAAGTCTAGTGGACCGTAGCTGAGGTAGTTGGCCCTTTCTTCTTGGTTGCTCTAGAGATTCCTCTCCCAGCCCCATGAAAAGAAACATTATAGGGTGATGGGAAAGGGCTTAGTAAAGTCTCTTTCTTGCTATCTGAACTTGAATGGAGCTAGTGTTGGAGCTTTGGTCATTTGGTCTGTAACTCACACTTTCTCCTGGTAACTTTAGTCTTGACTGTTAGTCAGTAAAGGGCTGTGTGCTCGTCCTAAAGTGAGGCGGTGGTTGGGGTGGCTCTAGCGTTGACAGGAATGTGACTGACACAGCCAGGCTCTATCCTTCAGAAGCTCCCAGCCTAGCAGCCCTTTCTGGGATCACCTCCACCTTGATAAACAATCTGGGCTGATGGTGGGGGCTAGAGGCACTTCCAATCCATGTGAATTGGATAATTAAAATTTCTCCTCTTCCTCTGACAGATGACCTCCAATGTCTGTTCCAGCCCTATGATTCCAGCTGAGGGTAACCAATTAACTCTTGTCATGCTTGACTGGGCTTCAAGGGCTCTGGTATGGGAAGGGATAGGGACAATTTAGAGGTCTGGGGAAGGTTCATTCCCAGTACACACCAGGATTCTTCATCCTCTCACTCCCTTCTCCGGTCCCTACCATGCCAGACAGTGCTTACTAAGCATAGGCCCTGGAATCAGAATGCCAGAGTAAGGACAGGATTCTAGGCCACTACATCTCTCCAGCCTGGGCCTGAGGGTGAATGGTTATTTGAAGAAGGCCTTTAAGGGCTGAGGGAGGGAAAGGTGAGGAATTTGGAAGAAAGATAGGGGTGGGAGCAGGATCACTGGCCAGTAAACAGGTTACCAAGAAGCCTAACTAACATCTTGGGTAGTGTCTCCCTACCTACTCAATGCCAGGGCAGGGCAGCATCCTTCTGGTGATATATTCTGGCAATCTTCCAAGGGCATGAAGTTTGTTTGAGTAAGGTTTGAAGCATGGTTGTTGTTGTTGCTGTTATGTGCCGTCGAGTCGGCCCCGACTCATAGCGACCCCTCCTTGGGTTTCCAAGGCAGTATCACTACGGAAGTAGGATTGCCCAACCTTCCTTCCGAGGAGTGGCTGGTGGGTTTGAACCGCCAACCTTCTGGTTAGCAGTCAAGTGCTTTAGCCACTATGCTACCAGAGCTCCTTTGAAGCATGGTAGTGGAGCCAAAAGTGTGGTGATTGTCAGAGCTGGTGTGGGTCTTAGAGACTGCCATAAACCGGCATGTTGTGGGCCACTTAAGACTCCCAAAGTGTTTCTTTTGGCTCACACATTGCCACATTATGAAGGAATTTGTTGTTAGATGCTGTTGGGTTGGCTCTGACTCATAGTGACCCAAGGTATAACAAAATGAAAAATTGCCCTCTCTTGTGCCAGCCTCACAATCCTTGCTAAACCTGAGCCCATTGTTGCAGCCATTGTGTCAATCCATCTTCTTGAGGGACTTCCCCTTTTTCATTGACTTTACTGAGCATGATATCCTTCTCTAAGGAATGGTCCCTTCTGACATGACCAAAGTTGTTGTTGTTGTTGTTGTTCTTAGGTCGAGTGGTCTCCGACTCATAGTGACCCAATGCACAACAGAATGGAACACTAACTGGTCCCGAGCCAGCACCATGATCCCTGCTATACTTAAGACCATTGCCACTGCCACCATGTCATTGAGGGTCTTCCCCTCTTTCGTTGACCCTCTGTCCTAACAAGCATGACATCCTTCTCCAGGGAATAGACCCTTCTGACAACATGACCAAAGTATGTGAGATGAAGTCTGGCCACTCTCACCTCCAAGGAGCATTCTGGCTGCACTTCCTCCAGGTCAGACTTGTTAGTTCTTCTAGCAGTCCACAGTACTTTCAGCTTTTTTTGCCAACACCACAGCTCAAATGCATCAATTCTTCTTCCGTCTTCTGCATATGAGGCTATTGAAAATTCCATGGCTTATGTCAGGCACACTTTAGTCCTCAAGGAGACATCTTTGCTTTTCATCACTTGAAAGAGGTTCTTTGCAGCTGATTTGCCCAGTGCTGTATGTCTTCTGATGTCCTGAGTGCTGCTTCCATTGGCGTCAATTGTAGAACCAAGTAATGTGAAGTCTTTGCAATGTCAATCTTTTCTCCATTTATCATAATGTTGCTTATAGGACCAGTTGTGAGGATTTTTGTTTTCTTTATATTGAGATTGTAATCCATACTGCAGATTGTATTCTTCAATCTTCATCAGTAAGTACTTCAAGTCATCCTCACTTTCAGCAAGCAAAGTTGTGTCATCAGCAT
>NW_006922157.1:1353970-1364351 GCF_000298275.1 Orycteropus afer afer | reverse complement strand
CATTATAGTAATTGGATTTGTTTGCTTGACCTGCTGTTTGAAATCTTCTGCTCAGCTCTTTTATCTTGTCATTTCTTCCATTTGCTTTAGCTACTCTTCACTCAAGGACAAGTTTCAGAGTCTCTTCTGACATCCATTTTGGTCTTTTCTTTCTTCTATTTTTAATGACCTCTTGCTTTCTTCATGGATGATGCTCTTGATGTTATCCCACAATTCTTCTGGTTTTTGGTCATTAGTGTTCAATGCATCAAATCTATTCTTTAGATGTTGTCTAAATTCAGGAGACATATATTCAAAATCATAACTTGGCTCTCGTGGACTTGTTTTAATTGTCTTCAACTTCAAGTTGAGCTCTCATATGAGCAGTTGATGGTCTGTTCCACAATCAGCTCCCGGCCTTGTTTTGGCTGAAGATATTGAGCTTTTCCATCTCCTCTTGCCACAGATGTAGTCAATCTGATCTGTGTACTCCATCTGGTGAAGTCTATGTGTATAGCTCCCATTTGTATTGTTGAAAAAAGATATTTGCAATGAATAAGTTGTTGGTCTTGCAAAATTCTATCATGTGATCTCCAATGTTATTTCTGTCACTAAGGCCAAATTTTTCAACTACCAGTGATTCTTCATTGTTTCCAACTTTTGCATTCCAATCACGAGTGATAAGCAACACATCATGATTGCATGATTGGTCAATTTCAGACTGCAGAAGTTGATAAAAATCTTCAATTTCTTTATCTTTGACTTTGGTGGTTGGTGCGTAAATTTGAATAATAGTAGGATTAACAGGTCTTCCTTGTAGGTGTATGGATATTATCCTATCACTGACGGCATTGTACTTCATGATAGATCTTGATGTATCCTTTTTGATGATGAATGTCATGCTATTCCTATTCAATTTGTCATTCCCGGTATAGTAGATCATATGGTTATCTGATTCAAAATGGCCAAAACCAGTCCATTTCAGCTCACTAGTGCCCAGGATATCAATCTTTATGTGTTCCATTTCATTTTTGACATCTTCCAATTTTCATACATTCATACTTCATACATTCTATGTTCCAATTATTAATGGATGTTTGCAGCTGTTTCTCCTCATTTGGAGTCGTGCCATGTAAGCACATGGAGGTCCTGAAAGACTTACTTTTTTCCATATCATTAAGGTATGTTCTACTCTGATGAGGCAGCTCTTTCTCAGTCCTATTTTGAGTACCTTCCAGCCCAAGGAGCTCATCTTCCTGCACTGTGTCAGACAACATTTCTGAGCTATTCATAAAGTTGCCCAGTAATGTATCAGACAGTGTTTCTCTGCTATTCATAAGGTTTTCCCTGCCAATTTTTGAGAAATGGATGGCCTCCTCCTTCTTCCTAGTCTGTAAGCTGTGTTGAAACCTGTGCGCCCTGTGCAACTCTGCTGGTGTCTGAAACACCAGTGGCACAGCCTCAAGCCTCACAGCAATGTACAAGCCCCACAAGATGACAAACTGACAGACAAGTGTGTCTCCCTTAGCTGCTGGAAACCTCTGAGCCCTCCCCTTACCTAATTCCTACCTGCCACTTTGTGGTCCCTGGTTGCTCCCTCCCTTTCCTGGCTCTAGGGGGCTTGGGGCCTAGCCTTGCCTCCTGCTCCTTTTTACCTGGATATCCTTTGTTCTGCAGGTCCCTGGCCTCTCCTGCTCCCTCCCTATCCTGGCTTTAGGGGGCTTGGGACCTAACTTTGCCTAGAGAGTCTAGAGGTACTAGATGCATGGGAAACCCAAGGAGGGGTCACTATAAGTTGGATCTGACTTGATGGCAGTGAGTTTGGTTTGATTTTGGTGTAGAGACTACCTGACTGTAGGTAGTAAGAAAGAATCAGACCAACAGACCAATATGAAGAGAAGAACAGAGGCAAATGGGGAAAAAGTTTTGAGTTGCTGCTTCCTAAGGACTTGGTTCCTGAAGCTCTGGCCATTCTTGCTTCCGAGGAGCATTCCAGCTGCCCTTCTTTCAGGACAGATTTGTTAGTTCTTCTGGCAGTCCGTGGTACTTGAAGTATTCTTTGTCAACATGATAACTCAAAAGCATAAACTCTTCTTCGGTCTTCCTTATTCATTGTCCAGTTTTCACATGCATATAAGGCCATTGAAAATAACATGGTTTGGGTTGGCACACCTTAGTCTTCAAAGAGATATATTTGCTCTTCAGCACTTTAAAGAGGTCTTTTGCAGAAGATTTTATCCAGTGCAATATGTTGTTTGATTTCTTGACTGCTGCTTCCATTGATGTTTACTGTGGAACCAAGTAATATGAAATCTTTGAAAAGTTCAATCTTTTCTCCATTTATTGTGATGCTCTTTATTGCTTCAGTTGTGAGGATTTTCATTTTCTTTATGCTGAAATGTAACCCATACAGCAGACTCTAGTCTTTAATCTTCTTCAGCTGCTATTATTTAACATTTGGGAAATTTTTATATAAAAATCCACGTTTATAACTTCTAAGATATCCCAAGATCTAGTGACACTGTGCCCACATCCTCGCAATCTGGAGCTGAGTGATGCCAGTCCCCTTAGGCAGAGCATACAGTCTTCTTCACCATGGCTCCCACCTACTCGATTGTACCCTACATGGGACAAATGGGGGAAACAGAGACCCAGAGAGGCAGGAGGTCACTTGCTCAAGGAAAACCAGCCAGGGTGAAGGACAGAGCCAGGATAAGAACCTAAGCCTCCCACCTGCTGGCCAGCACCAAGCCCTTTCCCTTGCACCCCCTCCCCAGTGCTCTTCTAGAGGCCAGAAGGATCCTCTGCCACTGAGCTTTATTGCCCACAGTCTGGCAAGCCTCTGTCCAGGCTTTGTCTCACCACCTTCTTACCTTCCTGTGCAACTCCTTCAGCTGCCTGAGCCCCAGCTCAGGGCCAGGCCCCCTTCGGGTGAGAGCAGAGGCACTTCAAGGCCTCTCTAGCAGAGCCCCATCTCCTGCAGCTCTGAACAAGAATCTTATTAAGTGCAGGAGATGGCTGCTGCAGGGCCTGGGGCGCCCTGGCCACAGAGCTGGCTTCCTTCTGCAAAGAGCCCCAGCTGGGGCTAGGCCAGGCCTTTGTGTGTGTGTGTGGAGAGGGACACTGCTGCAACCCCTATACTGCCTCCCCTCAGCTCTCTGGCTATCTCCTACTTTCTTTCTCACCAGTCTGTCTGACTACCCCATCCCTGCTTCTATCTCCCCTCTATTCCTTTAATTCACCTTTATTTTTCTCTCTTTCTTCTGGTCTTTTTTTTTTTTATTTTTCCTTCTCAGCCTGGCTCTTTCTGTCTCTTTGTGCCTTGGTCATCATCTCTGGCTCAGCCCCTATTGTTCATTGTCTGGTTTCCCATCTCAGCCTCAGAGTCTCACATTCTTCCCTCTCTGTCTCCATCATCCTGCATCTCCATATTGCTGTCCTAAAGGGTTGCACCCTTAGCTTCTGTCTCTCACACTACATCTCTGAGCTTCACCCTCTATCTCTCCTCTCTTGACTCTCCTCTCATTTGCCCTTGGGTATCCCTCACTTTGAACTTCTATATCACCTCACTTGGGCTTTCTGGCCTGCACTAAGTCTCTGTTTCTGAAGCTGCCACAAGGTGTGTTTAGGGATATTTGTTGTACTAGATAAACATGTCCCTAGCAGTAGAATGGAGAAATGTTGCTGACAGAACTTTCCTCTGGGGCTGAGGAGAAGCAGTGTGAGCTGGTAGCCAGGGGCCCTGAAGAGACTACATTGTCCTTTCTATGCCAGCCTCCCTGCCTTCTGAGTCTCTCAGCCAGCTCCGAGTGTTTCCTCAAACTGGAGAAAAGTAGCCCCAAGGGGCTACTCACCCAGCTAGTTCACTCACCAATACCCCACCTCCCAACATGCAAACACTGACCTCCAGTACCTATGGCCTAGGGACAATTAAATGGAATTCAGTCCTGTGTTTCTCCTGGCCTGGCTTACCTAGACCTCAAGGGCAGGGGGTCCGGGGGGAAAAGCAACACCAGGAGCTTTTGAATCAAGGTGTTGGGTGTGAGGACCCATTCATCATTACATTTATCTCTTTGCTGCCAGACTGTATCATCTCCTTTGCAATAGCTCTATATTTAAAATCTCTACCCTCAGAGAAAAAGTTTATCAATCTCCTCCTTACATATTCTGAGACTTCATCTCACTGTCAGAAGTTTGCTGAGGTCATACGAAAACACATCCTGCTGAAATTCAGATAAATAGTGTGGTGTATGGTGCAGCTGGCGTGGTGGTGTGAGTGGGTCTGTGTCCTAAACAAAGTGGAGAAGAGATTGTTGATTTGTACATGTGGCCAGGGGAGGGGATGAAACAGGATGCATGGAGTTCAGGAGAGAGGATGGTACAACAGTCCAAGGGAGAGGTCCTGCCTTAGGGCAATGGCAAAGGCAAAGGGGCTGAGGGTGGGAAGGCCTGATAGCATGGTAGAAACTGTAGACACAATTGCTGAAGAAGGGGACATAGAAGAAGGGATTGAATGGCATGAGTCCAGAAAGCTTTCTTCAGAATAATCTGGGGCAGATTTGTGGGAAGGGGCTTTCGGACTGAGGAACATCAAGTACTGTAGAGTTACGTGAAGATGCAGGAAGGTCTTCAGAGATAGGTAGAGGAACCAGGAGCAAATATTTAGCCAATAGCTACTATCAGGGTGATTATCTTATCCCAGTTTACCCAGGACTGCTTAGGTTTTAGCATTGAAAATACTGCACCCTGGGAAACCCCTCAGTCCTGGGTAAACTGGACAGTCAGATGCCCTACTTATTATGCACTGTGTAGTGTGTGTTGGATGGCTCATTTCAACCTCAGAGCAACACTGCAGGTAGAGTGTATTATCCTTATTTTACAGATGAGAAAATGGAAGCCATGAAAATTTAAATAACTCGCTTTAAGGTCACACAGTGAGTGGCAGATTTTAACTCAAAATCTGTTGTTTCAGTGCATTGGGTTGTTTTATTGTACCTTCAAAGACAATTTAGTCACCCCTCCCCCAAATTCCAACCTCAGACAGTGTTTCAAAGTCCTAAGATGAGGCACTGTTGTTTGGACCTACTGCCTTAGTTCCACTGGGCTGGAGCTGGGAGTGGGGGTGAGCTAGAGGAAGGGGGTTTTATCCCTTTCAGCCCAAGGCCTGCCAGGGCTCCACTATGGACTGCCACTTGTTGATTTTTTGGCTTCTTCCCCAGCTGTGGGCAGGACCAGCTGTTGAAGGGTGGGGGCAGGAGGCGGAAGTTGAGGGAAGTGCTGGGGGAGTGTGTCTCCAGGGTCTTGCTGGGTTCCTGGGCTCCAGGTGGTAGGTCTAGGGAGGGCTGGCCCAACATCTGAAAGCAGGCTGGGGGTTGGGCCCCAGGAGTCCCACACTGCTGGACAGAGCCTCCGGTGTGCTGGGGTGTGAGGAAGTGTCCACAGAGCAAACAAACAGAGCCTGTGAGCACAGGAAGCAATTATGGACCACCCAATCTAGCTGCTGAGGAGCTCAGAGTGGGAGGGGGGTGGCAAGCTGAGGTAGTGATACAATGCCAACTAGGTGTGATAAGGTAGGGTGAATAGGCACTGGGCTGGTGGAGTTCTTAGAATGTGTCCTCCTCCTTTTGGGGAAATATCTCTCACCTCAGCAAAAGAGCTACCTTTATGGGCATGGTACAGATTCCTGGCCACGCAGCCTTAATCTTAGTTCTGGCTGTGGCACTCCTGTGCTTTTTTTGGGGGCCGTCCCTTCCCCTCTCTGGGCCTCAGTTTTCCCACCTGAATAATGAGGTGGTTAGAAAAATTGACTTTCAGCAGCCTCCTGGTCTGATGGTCCATGAATACTATGTTGTTGTTGTTGTTGTTGTTGCCATCGAGTCGGCCCCGACTCTTAGCGACCCCTCCTTGGGTTTCCGAGGCAGTATCACTACGGAAGTAGGATTGCCCAATGAATACTATAAAGTTGCTGAAAGCTAAGGTCTTTCTAGTTTACAAGAATTTATTGAGTGTCAGCTGTATGCAGACCTTAGGGCTAAATGGTAGGCTTGGGAAAAGGAATTCAGAAGTTTAAGACCTGGACTCTATCCTTTAGGAATAATATTATCGTAAAAAATAACATGTATTAAATGTTTGCATGTGCTAAGAAATTTATTTAAATTTTCTCATTGAATTTCCCTACAATCCTGTGAATAGGTACTATCATTATTCTTCCTATTTTATGGATGCAGAAACTTAAGACTAAGGCAAGTTATGTGATTTCCCTAAGGCTAAATAGTGAGGAAGGGAAAGAAGCAGAATTTTACCTAGATCAGTCAGACTCCAAAGCCAGTGCTCTCAACCATGACTGGAAATTGCTTCTACCAATAATTACCAATAATTGCTCACATTGAGTTTATTGTGCATTTCTAGTCATTACCTTATTTCAACTTCCCAATAGCACTAGTGATATTATCCCCACTTTTAAGAAAATGAAATTGAGGCATAGACATGTGAAGTGACTCAACGCTCTCCTGCCAATGCTAGATGTTAATTGGGGATCAGTCAAGCTCCGCTCCCATCCTGTCTTGCCTGGACTACAACAGAAAGTCAGAAACACTCCTGCAGTAGCCAGGAAATGTCTAATTTTGTCACCCACCTGGGGGTGGGTGGGCGAGGAGCATTTGACCCTTTGCTCTGCTCTGGGTTTCGGCAGCCTTCTCTTTTCTCCTTCCCCCAATGGTTTATTGAGCACCCATGATATTATAAGCATTGTGCCAGGGATTTCAGTGCATTCTCTCTCTTAATCTTCACTGCTGTTCCATGAAGTAATTTGAAACCTCATTTTGTAGAGGAGAAAAGGGAGGCTCAGGGGCTTTCAGAGAGAGCCTCTTTATCTCCAAGGACTCAATGCAGGGGCTTCAAGGGCCTTGGGAGCCTATGCTTACAGTTCTGGTCCCTTCCCTGCCTACCCCCCTTTCTTGAACTGCCTGGCCAAGGCCAGATATTCCTTTCAGCTCCTGGAAGCAAGGCCAGGTTCAGCCTGTCTCACAGTTCCCTCCTTTTCTCCCTCCCAAATCCAGCTACATTTTCTGACATGCCTGGAACTGGAGCTCAGGCTTTCTCAGGCTGAGGCCCCTTTGGGGCCCTAGTCTCAAGTGTTCTTGTGCTGCTGATACCTCAGCTCATAGGTACCCTTCTAAGCTTTTTTTTTTTACCACCAGAATGGCCTAATTTATTTGTTGCTACAATCCATTGAGGTAAATACTATTATTATCATCATTCCTATTTTCCAGATGAGGAAAGTGAAGCACAAAAATGGTAAATGTCTTGCCTAAGGTCATGCAGCTGGTAAATGGCATAGCAAGGATTCAGACCTGAGCAAGCTGATGCAGAGCCTCTGTGCCTAGCCACACTGCTCTTCTGCCAATATGTGAAGGTCTTTCAGTGCCATTCCTAAGGAGCATGGCATGTTGTTGCTGTTGTTATGTGCCGTCGAGTTGGCCCCGACTCATAGTGACCCCTCCTTGGGTTCCCGAGGCAGTATCACTATGGAAGTAGGATTGCCACTATGCTACCAGGCTAAAAGCACTTGACTGCTAACCAGAAGGCTGGCAGTTCAAACCCACCAGCCACTCCTCAGAAGGAAGGTTGGGCAATCCTACTTCCGTAGTGATACTGCCTCGGGAACCCAAGGAGGGATCGCTATGAGTCGGGGCCGACTCGACGGCACATAACAACAGCAACAACATGCCATGCTCCTTAGGAATGGCACTGAAAGACCTTCACATATTGGCAGAAGAGCAGTGTGGCTAGGCACAGAGCATGGCATAGGAGGGACATAATCTACTCTGCCTATGAGAACAATCCCTCTGCCAGCAGTGAGGTGGGGGAACTTGGAGGGCCAGATGAGAGGCAGGGATATTAGTGAGAAGGCCCAGGCAGTTAGAATTCCAGGCAGGATGATAGTGGCCTGGCTTAAGGCAGTGGCAGCAGACATGGAGGGAAGAAGACAGAGATAGGAGACTTTTTGGAATTATAGGCAGAGTCGCTTTATTCTCTTGTGTGTGGAGAAAGGACAAGTGAGGCCTGGGGTGCTGCTCACACTCTTTATGCCAAACTGTGTGCTGTGTGTGTTGGTGTGAACACTCGTCTGCCCTCAAGGAGTATTCTTTTCTAATTTGTCTGTGTAGAGGGGATGCCTTTCGTGAAATTGCTCTAGGCACTGTATGGGCTACCTGGCAGCCCTGATTGAATATCGGGATGAAAGAGGCCATCACAAAAGAACCTGCTCCTGCTCTGACTTTTCTTCTCCTGCTTCTTATTGTCCCCTGGGGCTCCCTGGGGGCAAATCATAACAGTGGGGGAAATAAAACATAAGTGTGTGTATGATTATAAAAATGTAGATGGATAGACACCAAACTAGAGATTAATGCTAGGGAGGATATTGAGAGTGAGGAAAATTTAACTTTTGCTTTGTGCACCAAAAACCAAACTCACTGCTGTGGAGTCAGATCCAACTCATAGCAACCCCTCCTTGGGTTTCTGAGGCATCATCAGTATGGAAGTAGATCATCCAATCTTCCTTCCGAGGAGTGTGGCTGATGGGTTTGAACTACTAGCTTTCTGATTAGCAGTCAAATAAATGTCTTAGGCACTAAGCTACCAGAGCTCCCTTGCCTTATGCATTTGTGATTTTTTTTTTAATATAATAAGCATGTTTAGTTTACTGTTTAGAAGTATTTTTAAAAAGCATAAAACCTTAATGCTCAGTGTTTAGGGACATATCAATTGAAATAATGGGCAGCAATATGCACATTGAAGAGGAGTTGTGATAAGTGATTAGTAATACCCCTATCCCCTCCAGAGAAAAAGGAAAAGCCAAAATGTCCCAGGGCTGATTGTTTACAGGCTTAGAGCCCTGACTAGGCTGAACCCTGGGAAGTAGGTGGTCAAACTCAGCTGCCCTGAGCTCCTCAATGGTCGCCCTTATCCTATCAGCTCCCTGGGGCCAAGACAGAGTTTGCACAAAAGGGAGCTTTAGTTGTGGTCTTTTGCTGTGGCTCTGGGAATTGTGACAAATTGAATGGGATAATAAGTTAATTAAAGCTGTCCCCTGTGTGAGGCATCCCAGGGCAGAGAAAAAAGACTTGGTCAGGGAGTCAGAGAGGGCACCTAGACTTCTGAGCCTTGAACCCTTGAGGAAATTTAGGGCAGTCCTTCCCCTTCTCTAGGCCTCAGTTTCTCCTTCTACACAATAAAGACTGGCAGACATAGTCTCTTAGGACTGTGGCAGCACTAATGCTCCAAGAGTCTCTAATCAAAATTGTCCCCTGTGTATTAATTTTCTCGTCAAGTTTTAATTAATGGCTGATGGAGCTAGAGGAGATACCAGCTGCCACCCCCTTGCTGGAAGGCAAGAGACACTCACAGGATGCTTGACCTGATAATTGCTGCTAAGTGGCCTTTATCTCCATCTCTTCACCCCAGGCCTCTTCTCAATGCATTTTCCACTACACTACATCACCTAAGATTTCAGGGCTGATGTGTGTGTGTTTGTGCGTGTGTGTGTGTGTGTGTGTGTGTGAGTCTCTGGGTGATACAAATGGTTAACATGCTTGTCTGCTAACTGAAAGGTTAGAGGTTGAATTCTGACCACAGATACCTCAGAAGAAAGGTCTTGTGACTTACTTCTGAAGATACTGTGGAACACAATTCTACTCGGACACACATGGGGTTGCCATGAGTCAGAACCAACTCAACGATAGTTGGCATTCTGATCTGGGCAGCAACCTAAGAATCAAGGACTGCATGGGCAATTGCCCTGATGGCTGAAGTCTAGAAAGAAAAACAGCAAATAAGGAAACAAACAGAGATGTGGTGGACTGTTGCTGTCTTGAGGGTGTGGACATTTTGAATATTTACAAGCAGTGTGGCCATTTTGAATATATGGGAAGTGACCTTCTGATCCAGGTGGCAACCTAAGAATAAGCTATGTTTGCCGAGAACTACATGGACAACAGCACTAGAAGCTGATGACTAGAAATGTGACAGACAGCAATCATGTCCACAACAACCCGACTATACCCACACTGCCTTTAGCCCCACCCACTGGATGAGGGCCACCACTTGCTTCTGCACCAACTGATCTATGGTAGATGGTACCAATACCAGCCCAACTCACCCTCACCTGCTCTTCACAAGCAGCTAACAGAGATATATTCCATATTCTCATTCCCAGAATCCTAGAATCTGCAAAACATCACATAATATGAATGAACTTGCAGGGCACTAAGCTGAGTGAAATAGCTAAATCACAGAAGGACAAATATCATATTAGTCTACTATTGTAAAAAGTCAAGGAAAAATTTATGAATGGAAGGTAACTTTCTTTGTTGGTTACCAGGGGTGGAGTGGAGTGGAAGCT
>NW_006922157.1:1352754-1353284 GCF_000298275.1 Orycteropus afer afer | reverse complement strand
GGCACATAACAACAACAACAACAACACAGACTGAGGTAGGAAATTTGAACAGACCCATAACAACAGAAGAAATTGAATAGGTTATACAAATATTATCAACAACAACAACAAAAAAATACTGGAGGTAGTTTCACTGAAGAATTCTACCAATCGTTCAGAAAAGAGCTGACATGAATCCTATTCATACTATTCCAGAGCATAGAAAAGGATGGGATCCTCTCAAATTCATTTTATGAACCAAGTAAAACCCTGATACCAAAACCAGGCAAAGACACCATTAAAAAGGAAAACTGTGGACCAATATGTCTCATGAATATGGATGTAAAAGTTTCAACAACATCCCAGTCAATAGACTTAAACAACATTTGAGAAAAAATAATACACCATGACCAAGTGAAATTCATACCAAGAATGAAAGGATGGTTCAACATTTGAAAAATAATCAACATAATCCACCACATAAATAAAATAAAGGAAAATAAGCACATGATTATATCAATTGATGCAGAAAAAGGCTTTATAAAATCAAA
>NW_006922157.1:1350529-1351967 GCF_000298275.1 Orycteropus afer afer | reverse complement strand
CATATATGGGAGGAAACTTTCTTTGTTGGTTACGAGAATTGGGAGGGCAGGGAAGGGAAAATTGCTAGATAGGTAAGAGACAAGTATTGATTCCAGTGAATGGAAAGGCAATATACCAAAACTGAGTGACTAACACAATAATATGAAGGAAAAGAAAGACACAGAGACATTCACAAGAGGTATAGACAACAAAGATAAACACTTTTATGTACACTATACTGCATTACCAGTAATAACCAACATTAATCTATGGGTCTATACATAGGTAGGCAGGCTGAACAATCAGGTATATCTAGGCAAAATAAAATACACCCCTGACCAAATGTAAGTTTGGCAGACAATATTTCTACATATGTATTTGTATGTGCTATTAGAATGTACATATAAATAGAACTAACAGGGGACAAAGTTATGATAAGCAAGTCAAATGCATAGCCAGGGGTGAGAACCCCTCACCCCTGGCTTAAACTAATCAAGATCCATCCCCTGAGCCCAGCCTCCCATGTGCATGGTTATACTTGGAGATGGGTGAGCAAAACTGGGGTTCCTATAAAAAAGAGGAAATGAGGGTGAATGGTTGCTAGCTAGCTACACAATATCCATACACATTCTTTGTCTCATATTAGTACCAGGAGTGGGGATTGAATCCATTTATATATGTGTCCTCTAGAGAGATTTTCTACCAGGATTAGCCCTACCTTTAGATTGCAGTGCTCTGTCTGCCCTAAATCAGTTGCCTCTAAACCTGGCTGCACATCAGATTCTCCTGGGATACTTAGAATAGAGTACCCATTTGCACATGTGCACATGCACACATACATATCCTTGCACACATATTTGTTGTCTTCAGGTGATTCTTAGTCAGGTCATCCATAGAGTGGTGCTTTAAAATGACTGCTCCAAACATCTTCATGGCTTGTTATGGTGCCTGAAAAACCACCATTAGGATCTATCTTAGTTATCTAGTGCTACTATAACAAAAATACCACAAGTGGATGGCTTTAACAAACAGAAATTTATTCTCTCTCAGTTTAGGAGGCTACAAGACCTAATTCAGGGGACCATATCTAGGGGAAGACTTTTTCTTTCTGTTGGAAGGTCTTTGTCTGCTTTTAACAAGTATGGGCCTTGTGTTCCTTAAAAATCTCCATGTGGCTTGGCATCAGTCTTCTCCTGAGTTTAGGAGGTTCTCACTACAGTGACACCCAGTCCAAAGGATGCACTCTGTTCCTGCCTCTTCTTTCTTTCTTTTTTAATTGTGATTTGGGTGAAAATTTACAGAGCAAATTCACTTTCCATACAGCAGTTCACACACACTTTGTCTCATGACATTGACCACAATTCACCACAATGCAACAGCTTCCCTCCCACTACCTCCTGACAGTCACCTCTTCCCTGTGTCCATCCCTCCATGCACCCCTGCCCCCTGAGCTGTCTC
>NW_006922157.1:1347125-1349869 GCF_000298275.1 Orycteropus afer afer | reverse complement strand
TAATTTATGTATAGTGAAATACACAAAACTAAAGTGACATGGGTCAATGAATTTTTTTATTTGCAGTGTTTCCCCCTCTCCCCTCCCACCCATGGTAACCAACAAAGAAAGTTTCCTTATATATAAACCTTTCCTTGACTTTTTACAATAATGAACTAATATCTGCTCACTTTTTCATCTCTTTTATATTTCAAAAGAGATAGACTCAAGATACAACCTAATTCTATAGATTGCATCCTGCCTCGTTAACATAACTGCTTCAAATCCTGCCTCATTAACATCACAGGTGTTAGGATTTACAACAAATAGGATAATTACATCTGATCACAAAATGGAGGATAATTACATAATACTGGGACTCGTCGTCTAGCCAAGTTGACACATATTTTTGGGAGACACAATTCAGTCCATAACAGGGTCACTTTTGTTAGTTAAGTCTTCATCTCTATTATTTCTACTCCATAAGTAAAATGTGTTACATTATTGGTTGGTAAGACAAGGCATCTGCCAAGTCACTGAGTGTTTCTTGGCTTAGTTTCTTTTTTCTGAAAATGTAAGGAGTCCATGAGACAACAGACCAAAATATACTACAAAGGAGTGGTGTGAAAATATCTGGACTAGGAGAATGGAGGAGCTCTGGTGGCACAGTACTTAAGGCATTTGGTTGCTAACCAGAAAGTCAACCCACCAGCCACTCCATGGGAAAAAGATGAGGCAGTCTGCTTCCATAAAGATTTACAACATTGGAAACCCTATGGGGCAGTTCTGTGGGACTGCTGTGAGTCAGAATCGACTTGATGGCAGTGGGTTTGGTTTTAGTTTTGATTTAGGAGACTGGAGGTTCTAGTCCTGTCACTGGGTGAACTTGAGCAAGACCTTTCTACTCCCCAAGCCACCACACCTCTATTTTATAATTTGTTTTATACATGGATAGATTTTTTTTTTTTCAGCATTCTTAATGACAACAGTAAGAGCCTCTTCAGAGAAGTAACTTAGTAATTTAGCAAGTCACTATGCCATGTCCTGAGAGGTAACACGCAAATCCTCTGCATTTGGCAGGATGAGGGTGGATAGAAAAGTCTGTATTATGGGAATTCTACTCAGGGAAGAAAGGCCTGAATGAATGGATGTGCAGGATGACATCTAGGACAGCCTGAAATGAGTAAGGAAGACTTCCAATGACCCATGTCTGGGGCCTCAGAATTTTCACTGTGGTCTATGAATACTTAGTTTTGCTCTCTGAAGCTTTTAATGCCCCTACTTGAGCAGAGACTTGCTCACTCACTCACTAAACAAATATCAATTGAACACCTACTATGTACCAGACACTGAAGGGTTTTTGAGGTCTGTGGGCTCCAAGCCCTGGGATTGGGTTTTGCATTCCCCCTCCAGTCCAGGCCCTGAATTTCTTTCTCCTACTTCCCTTTGTTCCACATCTGGCTCCAGGTCAAATGTGGTTTTCCTACAGCCAGCAGACCTGAAAGTGTCCATCTGTGGATCCTGAGCCAGAGCCAGTCCAATGAGGAGTTCATCCATCAGCTAAACCCAGGGCTGGGGCTGGGAAAGAAGATCCTGGGTGTAGGCCACCCAGGATGTGGGAAAAACAGGGGGGGCTTTTGGATATGTCAATGAGGTTTGTTTTTGCTGAGACAGTCTCAGGAGTGGGAGGATCCAAAACAGGGAGTAAGGAATCCTGGATTCAAGTCCTCTGAGTACCACAAACTCTTTGTGTGACCTTGAGCATGTCTCTGCCTTTCTCTAGGCTTCAGTTTTTCATCTGTAGCATGAGGGTTGAGTTAGAATCATACAGTCAAGGAATCTCTGGCTTGGAAGTTCTCTACTTCCAGCCCCCATAAAGCTTTAGTCCTCACAGCAGCATCCTGCACATTGGACATCTCTAGTTATGGGAAGCTTCCTTCCTTCAATGGCATTCAGCATAGCTGGCTGTTAGAAACTTGATCTGAAATTGATCTCCCTGTAGTTTCTATCAGGGGATCTTAGCTCTGTTCCCTAGGGCCACACACTTTGTCTGCCCTCTGACAGTCCCTCAGAAGTCTGAATCTACTTCAGCTCCAATTGCTTTCACAGAAGCGGTTCTATGAACCCTTAATGTGTGGGGCCCATAACTGGACACAGGCCCCCAGGTGGGATCAGCAAGGCTGTAGAAGGGCAGAATATCACCTTGCTCCTTCCAGACACAATATTTTGTTCATATGTATGGAGCTCTGGTGGTGTAGTAGTTAAGGATTTTGGCTACTAACCAAAAGGTCAGTTGCTCAAACCCACCAGATGCTCCATGGAAGAAAGATGAGTCGGTCTGCTTCCATAAAAATTTACAACCTTGAGAACGCAATGGGTGTCACTATGAGTTGGAATTGACTCCATGGCAGTGAGTGAAAAAAAAAAAGTTGTTATGTGCTGTCGAGTTGGACTCGACTCATAGCGACCCTTCCTTGGGTTTCTGAGGCAGTATCATTACAGAAGTAGATTGCTCAACCTTCCTTCCGAATATATATATATGTATCTGACTGCTTTTTCAGGTTGCTTTGAGATAAAACTTTGCCTTTTACCAAAAAAAAAAAAAAGTAATCAATATCAATTTCACTGAATTGTATATGTAGAATTTGTTTAACTGGTGTATGTTTTGCTCTGTACATTCTCAACAACAACAAAATAAAATTATATATATAATATATGTTGTTGAGAACGTACAGAGCAAAACATACACCAGTTAAACAAATTCT
>NW_006922157.1:1333248-1347025 GCF_000298275.1 Orycteropus afer afer | reverse complement strand
AATTATATATATAATATATGTTGTTGAGAACGTACAGAGCAAAACATACACCAGTTAAACAAATTCTACATATACAATTCAGTGAGATTGACATTGATTACTTTTTTTTTTTTTTGGTAAAAGGCAAAGTTTTATTTCAAAGCAACCTGAAAGAGCAGTCAGATACACCATGACTACAAACTGGTAGAAGGGAGCAGCACATGGTTATATGTCCATTTGGCAAGGTCTCAGTCAGTAGTGTCCCCAGTTCCTGCTAATTGACCAACACCTACCCAGTTTCCTTTTTAGGCTAAAACTATAATGGTAGGCTTGAAGGTGCCCATGATGTGTTTGTTACCCAGACACACTCCCATTTCAGAAAAGAGCACACCCTGGGTCAACACTGAGGGATCTGCTAAGTTAGTAAGTATAGGAATTGAGAGTAAGATTAATTTAGTAACTTTCTTCACATTTTCAAAAGAGCCACAAAGATTTCATTCACCTTTTAAGCAGTTGAGTTGGTAATAATCCTGTTTTCATTTTGTAGGAGGTAGGTTACATCCAATTACTCCTTATAGCAGCCAACTGGTATCCAAATAAATGAGATTTCTGTGTAATACATGCTTATACTGGAAGCACTTGTTTGCTCTTCTTTGTTCTAATACTCCACCATGCAGCAAATAAGCTGGTCATTCTCCTCCAGAAGCTACTAAATAGTCTCTTGATTCACTTCTAATTTGTCCTGCAGCTAGTCCTGTAGGAAGACCACTGATATCCTGGGGAGCCTGGGCAGACCTGGGCTTCAGGCCCCACAGTGAGGTCAGAACCAACCAGCAGTACCAGTGGCAATACCACCATCACAGGAACCCATGGTAGGTCAACATTGATTACATTCTTCAAGTCGTGTGACTATCCTTACCTTCCTTTTTGGAATTGTTCCTCCCTCATTAACATAAACTCACTGTCCCTTAAGTTTCCTATCTAATCTTTTGAGTTAGTGTTGTCAATTTGATCTCATATAGATAGACCTTAAAAGAGCACAGTGCTCAAGGCAGACATTCTTTACTAGTTAAACTAACACAATTCTCTGAAGTTAAACTTCAATTCCCATTTGATTTATTATCAATAGGGTCTCCATCAGCTTGTGAGCTCCATGAAGGTGGGGATATTTCTTAACTCTTTCTTTTGTCCCAGGGCCCAGCTCAGGGTCTTGCCCAGAGTTGGCATTAGTACTTATATGTTGAGGTAGTTGAGAGCGAGGACTGCGTGGGTATGTGTGTGCATGTGAACATGTGTGTGCATATGTTGGCCTACACCTTGGATGCAGACTGAATTGGGAGAATGGGTTGGGCTGTGGATGAGCCCAAATTATCCATATACTTTCAGGCAGACTTTATCACCCTCTGCCCCCTACATTTGTCACTTAGTAAGGGCCTGGCATGTGGGCCTGGTGGTACTGGTGTTCATCAGTGCCCAAGTGCCAGGGAGGATGCTATCTGCATCCGTAGCTTCACAGGGCTCCCAGGAGCCCTGCATGTAGCTAACAGCTCTGTGTATAACCTGCCAATGTTGTGTATATATGTGCTGCTGGAGGTATCCTCTGGTGTCTAACAGAGACAGAAGGAAGTGGCTGTGTCCCATCCATTGGCAGGGGTGAACTGGGGATCCAAGTGAGGCAGTTGGACATTGAGGAGGAAGTAGGGTGGTGACTAAATTCCATCACTTGACAGGGGTATTTTCAGTGGTCTGCATGACAAGGGGTAGGTCAGTGCCCTGGTGGGTGGTCGGGGTCTCCTGCTCATGCCTGCTCTGACATGGCTCATCTCTCTGTGAGTGTTCCCCTGCCATTCAGCTCTCATAGCCACAATCACCACAAGGGAATTCAGCTCTGCCAGAACTGAAGGTCAAGGGAAGGTCATTTCAATTATTTCATGTCATATAGCGGGGTCTCAGTGAAGTGGACAGCCACTGGCTAAAGGGGTGGCTGGAGGGAGTGCATGCCAGGGAAGTATAAGACAGTTAAGGGAAAAGAAGGAGGGCTATGAAAGGAATCCATGGGCTATCTTGAGCTAAGGAGTCCAGCAGAGGACTCTCCAGACACATAGTTACAGCTGGGGCATTTTTAGAAACCTTGTGGAGTTGTAGGAGTGGTAAGACCAAACATAAGTCTGGGAATTGGACAGAACTGGGATCTAGTCCTGGCTCTGCTTTCTGGCTGCCTGACTATTTTCTAATCTGTTAAATGGAGGATGTTGTGCAAGGCACCACGTCCTGCCCATAATACATACCCAGGAAAAGGAAGGCCCCTTCTTCCCTTCCCTTCTTTCTGTGGCTATCTGAGTGAGGCAGGTGCTGGCTGGCAAAAGCAGGAATAGGAGCTGCCTTTGTGGGGCCTCTACCAGCTTGTCCTGGGCCTGAACCAGAGTCTCTATTCTTTTGGCCCCTTTCCCTTGGCTAGGAAGCCCAGTTGGCATAGAAAATAAGAAGGGGCAGGAGAGGGAAGAGGCCAGAGCACCTGTAAGTGACTCCTTGGCTACTTCTGACTTCTGCCTGGGGGATTCCTGGCATCCCTCACCTATGGGGTAGTTCTAGAAACCCAGCAAAAAGTTCTTCAGTTCTTTTCCACAGAGTCTTTTAAGACTCTTCTTCTATCCCCTTTTTAGAGGGGAGGATAGGTTTTGTTGCTGATGAAGAAATGAAGCTCTATTCAGTGACTTGTCCACGTCATCTAGCTGTGGGGTTGACACAGGATTCAACCCACCATTCCATACCCACTGTCCCTTTAATCTTATATATTATCAGCCTACCTCCCCAACCCCAACCCCAGCCAGCATCCTAAGCTCTGGCTGTGACGGACTGAGTACTCATGATTTCCAAAACACTCCCTGCATTTTCCTGCCTCTATGTTTTTCTTCACCCAGCTCCTCTGGCCTGGAATGTCCACCCCACCCTGCCCTGCCCCACTCCTCCCACTTCCACCCCTTCCCATCTCCTAGTCTGTGGAAATCCTCTTTATTCTTCAAAGCTGTGACAACTCTTCTGACTCTTGAAAGCTGTAGGACTTCCTGTGTTCCCAGAGGGCTTTGCTACACTGTTGTCTTATGACACCAGGAGCTGTGCCCACAGAACAAGATGGTCTTGGAGATCCTTGAGCCAAAACTTCTCAGTGCTCCAAGAAGGAACCTAGGAGAACGAGGGAGAGGAAGGGACTCTCCTGCTTTTCTCCTTACATCTCTGGGTGCTGCTTCTTAGTCTCTTTCCTGTTGGGAGGTCCTTGGGGCTTTAATTTAGATCCTTGTTCCTTCTTTCTTTTTGTGTCATCTTCAGCTTTCTCTCCCTGTTGTTGTTGTTGTTGTTATTTGCCGTTGAGTCAGCCCCAACTCATAGTGACCCCTCCTTGGGTTTCCGAGGCAGTATCACTACGGAAGTAGGATTGCCCAACCTTCCTTCCGAGGAGTGGCTGGTGGGTTTGAACCGCCAGCCTTCTGGTTAGCAGTCAAGTGCCTTAGGCACTATGCTACCAGAGCTCCCTTCTCTCCCTAGGGGAGCTCAATTTTGATTATGGCCTTAATGTGATAATTTCTATTTGTCTCTGGTAATCTACACCAGTGTGTCCTCCACTCATCTCAAACTCAACATGTCCTTACTGCACCCATCAGCGGCCACATGCTCTTCCAAACCTTCCCTTCTTCCTGTGTCCACTCTCAGTGAATAGTATTAGCACACCCCCGCCAAAATCCTGGAATCTTTCTTGACACTTCTTCTTCCCCTACTCCCATAACATCCAATCAACCACCAAATCCCACCCATTCTGCCACCAACACAGGCTGAATCCACCAATTTCTCTCCATCTCCATAACCTCCACCCCAGTCCAGGCTGTATCGTCTGTTGCCTGTGATTGTCTCTTCCCTACTCTTCCGTGCTTCCTATCTACCATTCCTTCTGTCAGTCCCTTTATCATAAGGTAGTAAGAATAAATGTTCCAAAAGGCAAATAACACCATGTTACTGTCCTACTCATACCCTGCTCAAACCCCTGAAAGGTTTCTCAGGATATTAAGAATAACATTCAAGACCCTATGGGATCTCACAAGGAGCTGTTTTGGTATAATGGTTAAGGCATTTGGCTGCTAACCAAAAGTTGGTTTGAACCCACCAGCTGCTCCGCAGAAGAAAGATGGGGCAGTCTACTTCTGCAAAGATTTACAGCCTTGGAAATCCAATGGGAGTTGGGACCGACTCAATGGCAGTAAGCTTGGTTTGGTTATGTGGGATCTCACCTTGCTTTCCTCCTCTCCTACATTTTACTTTTTCTGTCATACTGAATATGTCATGCTATCTTCTGCTCCTGAGCTTTGTCCAGGCCACTCATTCTGTTCAGAACATTTATCCCTTCACATTTCCCCTGGCTAACTCTTCCTCAGCCTTTGAGTCTGAGTTAGACATTACTCTGTAGATACCCTTTAGGATTTAGCTTAGGTGCTAAGCTAAGCTTAGGTTTCCTGGAAGCCTTCCTAGATTCTCTTACCCCAAATCTGAGTTATATGGCCCTATTAATGGGTTCTGATACCCCACTACCAATCTCTCCTCCCACCTTGTAGATCACTACCATAGTATGGCTCACCATGGATTATAAATACTTGAATACTTGTTTGTTTCTTTCACTAGTCCAATAGGGGCCAACAAATTACCACCTGTTACAAAATCTGGTTTACCACCTGTTTTTGTAAATAAGATTTTACAGAAACACAGTCAAGACTATTCATTTACATATTGTCTATGGCTGTTTTCATGTTACAATGGCAGAGTTGGTCGTTTTGACAGAGACTGCATATCCCTGAAAGTGCAAAATAATTACTATCTAGCCCTTTACACAAACAAACAAACAAACAAAAAGCACTTGACCATCTGCCCACAAAGGCAAAGACAGTGCCTATCTAGTTCATTGTTAGGCCCTTGGCACCCAGTACAATGGCTGGTAGTTGGCAGGTAGTTGAGAAACATTTGCCAAACTGTGGTTAAAGTATACAAGGTCACACAGCAAGCCTGAGGCAGACCCAGGGTCCCTGGACTCCCAAGCAATTTCTGACTTTTGTTTTCACAGTTCTCTGTCTCCTACTAGATGAGAAGTTCCCAAGGAAGGAGGATGAATTCAGATGCCTTGGGTGTTCCTACTCTTCCCCAGAACAGGGTCAGGCCTAGAGGACTGAGAGGGTTGGTGTCTGCTTGCTGATTAACTGGCTATCTGAGGACTCAGGGAAGGAAGGCAGGGTTGTGGAGCTGCTGAAGGGGCCCAAACCCTCTCTCAGATGCACTCTTCCAACTCAAGGCTCTCCCTGCCGCTAAAGCAGTGATTTTCTATCAGGGTGATTTTGCCTTCCCCAGGGGCATTTGGTAATGTCTGGAGATATTTTTGGTTGTCATATATGGGTGGGGGAGAGAGCTGCTACTGGCATCTAGTGGGTAGAGACCAGGGATGCCATTAAACATCGTACAATGCACAAGGCAGCCTCACATAACAAAGAATTATCTTGTTTAAAATGTCAGTGATGACGAGGTTGAGAAATTCTCTAAATCAAGGTTCTCAAACTTTCATGCTCATTAGAAACACCTGAAGAGTTTTTGAACACTACTTGTACTTTGGATCTAGCCTAAACCAATTCAAACAGACTCTCTAGAGCTAGAACCCAGGCATCAGCAGTTTTATAACTTCCACAGGTGATTTCAATGTGAAGATAGAGTTGAGAACCACTGGGCTAGAGCCTACTTTCTGGGGAAAGTTTCCAAGGACAGGCCCCATAGGCATCCTCAAAGTCACCCAAGATAGTATTTGCTTCAAATATTTGGCCCCATTGCCAGGCCTGCAGGTCAGTTTGGCAAATCTTGCTACTGAACTTCTGGGGTATCTCTGAGTTCTGAGGGGCTAGCATAGCCTCTCTTACGCCCATTCCTCCTTCTGTCCATTTCTGAAGAAGAAGGGGTGCTGATGGAGAGCTCAGCTGGGATTCCAATCACCTCCAACCACAAAAATACACATCAGGCTATTTTACCCTTTTCCCCTTCCGCTTGGCTATATAGAGAAGCATCCTCTTCTTAAAATCAAAAAGGAACCCAGAGCCCCAGAGCTGATGAAGAGAGGAGCTCAACAGTGTGGATGTTGGGAGGAGAGGGAGCCTCCAATGTCCAGAGCTAGGATGTGTATGAAGCCCTCTGCATCTCTTAAATTTGATTGGGCCCTTGGGCCTGAGTAGGCTCCCTGGCCAGGAAAGAGAGCATAGGATTGTTGAGGGGAAAGTGAGTTTCTCCTCCATGGGACAAACTTTACCCTCCTTCTAAAACAGCAACTCCATAGGGACAGATCCACGCTGGCTCCCATGCCCCTTCCCAAGATTGAGCTGGGTGTCCATACCAAAGTGTAGGCCTTCCTCTCCAGAGAGAAGCCCTGATAAGCCCCTATTTCTCTCCTGGACTGGGTAAACATCGATCACAAGCTGGGAAATTCTATTCAAAGCTGTTCATCCACTTGTGTGTTAGGAGAAGGTAACGCCTCTTGAAAGCGGGGCCAAGCTTTAATGGAGTTTTCTGACTAGGAAGATTTCCCAACCTCAGTGGCTTCTGGGATTTAAGAGATTCTAGAGGCCACAGTTCAGCCATTGTCTGACAGTAAACCTGCAAGGAAGGAAGCTGGATTTCAGGGCAGATTCCCAGGGCCTACGTTCGGAAGCTGTATCCACAGAGACATAGCAAAAGCAGAAATAGAATGAAACTGAGTGGCAGATTCATATTGCATGTAGTTACCCTGGTGAAGACAACTTAAAAATACATTCAAGTCTCTAGATAGCACCAGGATTGAGATGCCAACTATTCTGCTTTGGTGAGGAGAAAGGAGGGAGATTGAGATGTGTCACTCAGAATTGGACCTTGCAGCATGAAGAAGAAATTGCAGAAGATAAAGAGTAATCCAGGGGGACAACAAAGTGGAGGCAAAGGGTTAGAGGGATGTCATGCTTGGGACCCAGTGGGTTGGGCTCTGTGAATAAAGCACACAGTGTGCAGGTGGAATGGAACTGAGGCCAAAGAGATGGGTAGGGCTCAGATTGAGAAGGTCTGTGTGTATATCCAGATGATGAGAACCCTGACTTTATCCTGAAAGCTATTGTAGCTATGCATGTCCTGGAAAAGGCAGAGTAGAGGATATGAACAATTTTTGTTTATGTATCATTTATTGGTCCATCTATCTGTCATTCTACTTATTTAATATATCTATATCTATTGTTTCTCCCCTAAAGGTGGAAGGTTGGTTGCAATATGTTAAGGTCCCAGGTTGCAAGATGAGAGACCATTTAGAAGCTGGTGAAATCATCTGGGTATAAGCCCTTGAGGATGGTGCCCAAATCCATAAAAAAGGGTTTGAGAGCTATTGTGAAGCTACCCTATAGACCAAATGTCAGGATGAGTTAGCCTGAGCAATCTTTTTGAAATCCACATTAGAATTTCATTTGCTTACTTAAAATATCTTAATGGATTCTCACTGCTCTTAGGATACAGTCTAAACCCCTTCCAATGGCCCAATATTTCCCTTTCCTCTGGCCTCTGCATATGCTCTTCTCTCTACTGAAATAATCCAGCCCTCACCCTACCCCTCATTGATCCATGCACTAGGCTAGGTCCTGCTCACCATTCAGGCCTTAGCTTTCTGGATAGTCTTCCATTTTCCCCACCCCCAGGTTGAGATCAGATACTCCTCCTATGTGCTCCCTCAGCACCTTTTGCTACTCCTGTCTTGGCTCTAAATAAACTCTATAGTGATTTTGTGGTTACTTGTCTGACAAGTCATGCTCTCTGCTTTCTCCTAGCTCCAGGCACAGTGCCTGGCACATGATCAATCAGTGTTGAAGGAAGAAAGAGAAGGATGCATCAAGGACAATGCCCATTTGATGGGTGGGGAGAGATGAATTTAGTTTAGGCCAAGGTGAGCTGAAGGTATCTGAGGATCATCCCAGAGGACATGTCAAGTAGGCTCCCTGGGCCTGAAACTCAAGGGAGCAGTTTGGATTGGCTAAAGCTATGAAACTTGATGCTTTTGATTCCTAAGTAAACAGCCAGCCAAGAACCAGTATATTTTGAAACGTTGGTGGCCAAGGACATGACAGGAAGAGGTAATGGGAGGCGGTAGGAGGTGGTGCCCTCCTCCTGTGGGGTTGAGGGGATCCCTCCTTGGGAACTGCCCCAGCTGTCACACAGCTCTACATGGAGAGAGAGCATTGATTGGGGTCTGGCTTGGGAAGGAAGACTGAAGAGAATCAAGGTCCCTCTGTGGTTCTCCCTTCCTCTCTCACCCTCCAGATAACCCTGATGCTCGCTGGGTCTTTAGCCCAGGCCAGAGCCTGTGGATTCTGGTTTAGTATGAATCTACTATCTCCATGGACTCACCAACATCCCCTTCCCTACCGCCTCTTCTCCACCCTAGGCCGGCATCTGTAAATCAATGCTCCTGCTCCTTCCTTGACTAGACCCAGGAACCCTGCCAAACATTGTGCTTCATGATCTGAGGATGACTCAGGCCTTCCTTCTCCAGCACCACTGCACCATCAGCCCCTGAGTCATACCATTATGCAGAGAGAGGAGCTGTGGGGCAGTTCAACACCAGGAGCCAGGGTGCTGGGGAAGGGGCTGAGGTCCCTGTATCTGACCCCAACCAGATGTTATTCCAGTGTGGGGCATGAGAGAGAGGGACAGGACCGAGGATATTTCTTCAGACAAAATGTCAGGGCTGGGGCTTACTGGGAGTCCTGGCAGTCCGGGAGGCCTGGTAGTCCAACATGATAGTACCCTAGGAATCAATGGATCAACAAATACCCATTGCGTCTCAAGGTCAAGCCCTGTTTGCAGCTGGCCATGCCTTCTTACTTCTAGCTTCAGAGGTCCTCACTGAAAATAAAGAAGCCACATGAGGGTTCTAGACAGGCCTGACATCAAATCCTGGTGCCACCTTTTCTTGTTGGGTGACCTGGAGGAAGTAAGTCACATTGCTTGTGTAAGCCTCAGTCTGCCCATGTGTATAATGGTGATAAGAATAATCCTCTCCTCCCAGGGTTGTTGGGAAGATTAAATGAAGAAACATGTATAAAGTGCTTTTGAACAGTCAAGCACTGCTGTCGAGTCGATTGTGACTCATAGCGACCCCTCCTTGGGTTTCCGAGGAGGTATCTCTACGGAAGTAGATTGCCCAATCTTCCTCCTGAGGAGTGGCTTTTGGATTTGAACCACCAGCTTTCTGGTTATCAGTCAAATGCCATAGGCACTAAGCACTGTAATGAGAAGGGTGTTATATTTATCTGCATGTGTAAATGATAATTTTTAAAAAATACAAACTCACTGTCATTGAATCCAACTCATAGTGGCCGTATAGGAAAGAATAGAACTGCCACATAAGGTTTCCAAGGCTGTAAATCTTACTGCCACATCTTTCTCCCATGGAGTAATTGGTGGGTTCGAACCACTAACCTTTTAGTTAGCAGAAGAGAGCTTTAACCACTGTGCCACCAGGGCTCCTTTTATGGCTAGCATGGAGAAAAAGAAACAGGTGGCAGCCAAGCTCTCTGATTTTCTGTCATCTAGGGGCACATTCCCCAGTTCTTTCCACTTAATATGACGGAATTCCTTGAGGCCTTGGCCCATGGAAGGTCAGGGCTCAGCACTTTGGTTTCATATTTTGCTGATAGACCTTCAACAAGTGGCTTTACCTCTCTAAGCCTCAGTGGGCAAAGGCAAGGAGGATTTCTCATCTTCCTTTGCCCTTTCAGCTTTTCTCCTTCACTGTGATTGGTGTGGTCATCAAAAGAGAGGTTCACAGAAAGGTGAGGCCCAAAGGCCCAGCCCCCTTCTCCAGATGTGGTGTGTGTGTGGTGAGGTGTATGTGGTGAGGGACAGAACAAATGTGAACATGTGGAGGGCTGGACCAGGGCTGGCCTCTGTGTGTGTGTGTGTGTGTGTGTGTTTGTGATCAAAGTCTCAGAGTGGGGTGGGCCGGGGTGTGTGGGGTGAGTTCTTTGCATTGCTAGCATTTAGCCCTTTCTCTTGATTGCTTCATTGCTTTGGTATTCACCCTCTCTTCCCAGTGTACACTATGGGGCTATCCCTGCAGCCCCACTCAGGCCTAAGTGTGAAAAAGGAGCAGGCCACCTGCCTGTTGGACTATTGGGTGGATTGGTGGACTGCTGGCCTGGTGAGCTGTGTAAGAACCTACCTAGCTGATGGCCACCTTACCTGGATGTTGAGGGTACACCCATAGACTGCCAGTTTCCTGGACTCACTGTTAGAGGACTGCACTAATGGCAACCTGCCCACAGCCCAACTGTCTGAGAAAGTGTCCTACTGTCCCTACTGCCTGGTTTTGCCTGGCTTCTGGTATACATGAGAATTGACAAGTGCTGTAGGTAGATTTGAACCTGTGAGACTCTTGGCTCAAGATAACAACTCCTGTGTGGCAGTGTGGGTGTTATACAAGCCTATGCTCTGTCCTGGGCAGAAAGGGGAAGAGTTCTTCCAGAAGATGGAAGCAAAAATACTGGTTTTGTTCATGAGAAGAGGAAGAAAGATGCAGACCCTCCTGGGACCATCCCAGTATCCAAGGAGCTCTAGCTACCAACTTGACTAGGAAATATAACTTCTAAACAATGTCTAGGCCAGCCTGTCCTGAGCCCTACTTCCCATCTTTGTCCTGGAGGAGACATCCCTAACCATGATTCCCAGAGACAGCTCACAGGGTCAGGTCTAGGCCAGATTGGAATCCTCAGCCCCCATACCCTGGGAAGATGCACATGATATCCCAGAGAGTCATCTCCTCCAGTCTTTGCTCTTGGCTGGGAAGGCTGGGCAGGCAGCCATTCGGGACATCAAGAGGGAGTAGATAGTTCTTTTTTTTTCCCCCTTGGGAAGAGTTTATGAGATGTAAACTGAGGTAGGGAGCAGACAAAACCCAGGATCATGGCACCCTGAAATGGAAGGGACTGCAAAGTTTATTTATTTGATATCTAGGTTTTAGCTCTTTGTAGTTACTTTGTTATGTTCAGGGCTGTATCTTCAGCACCTAGAACAATGTCTGGCACATAGTAAGTGCTCAATAAATGTTTGTTGAATGTAGGAACCCCACTGATTTCCCATCTGATGCTCCACTCACATAATTGAAGGCTGCAGTGCTACTAGCACTCTCAACTAGCAGACAAAACTGGGTTCCAGTTCTATTGATGTCACTTTCTAGTTAGGTGATCTTCAGCCTCAGTTTCTTTATCTGTAAAATGGAGATCGTTATCCCTACCTCAGAGTTGTGAGGATTTTTTTTTTTTTTTTTTGAGATAGTTTTGGGAGCTTCCCTGGCACAAAGTAGGTACTCCTTACAAGTTAGTTCCCTCTCCCTTTCTTGTCAGAATCTTCTCTTCTTCAGGCAAAACAATCCCAACAGGTATAGACATCACTTATTGTCTTGTTTGATCCTTAGGGAAATATACTTCTGTAGTGATGCCGCCTCAAATCCCAATGAGGGGTCACTATAAGTGGGATCTGACTCCACGGCAGTGAGAGTTTGAGTATCAGGTGTAGTGTTGTCATTATCCCCATTTTATAGATATGGAAACTGAGGCCTAATGAGAGTGATTCTGGTCACACAGTAAGTGGTAGAGTCAGGATTTGAACACTATTTTATCTGGTTCCTTGACTTTTTCCTTGTGTAACACTTGACTGTTACCATGGATAATAGATTATTTCTGACATTCTAACTGTGTGACCTTGGGCACCTCAAGATATCTCTAAGCACCTTGGCTTCTTCAACTGTCCAATGGGACTAATTATCTTGGTTTCCTTGGTCTTTATAACTATCCAGGGTGGTTGGATATATCAGCAGTTCTTCACCTTTCCTCTACTTCTCTCTTTGTGATTGGCAGCCAACGTGCCTCTGACCACAATCCTCTCAGGCATTCCTGGCAAGGCAGCTAAAACTCCAGCCCTTTCACTGTCTTTCCAAGAAACATATTTCAATGCAAGTGGGTGAGAGGGGCATTATTAGAGGGATAACATTAGGTCAACTCTAGTTTATTAAAATAGCAGTGAATCATTCTAAAAACTATTAGCAACAAATGACTTTGAACCACTGTGCAACTGATTATGACACTCCAGTAGGTTGTGACTTCTCGGGGAGAACTTCTGGTATTTCTGATAGCTATTTTTACAAATGTGTAAAGTCTCATGGAAATACAAGCAATGATTAGTATTGTTATAACAATTATCATTGTTCTCATTCTGGGAGGTCATATAGTATAAAAGTTAATACCATGGGTTTAGGAGTCAAATGCTTGTGTTCAAATATGGCTTTGCTACTTTCTGGCTGAACAATATTGGATAAGTTACTTGTGTGCTTCAGTTTCTCCATCTGTCAAATAGAAATAATAACAATAGTAGTAGTATCTACTTCCCAGGATTGTTTGAGCATCAAATGAGATAATGGAAGTAAAGTACTTAGCACAGTGTCTAGCTCAAGGGTCAGAAAACTATAACCTATAGACCAAGTCTGGCTCACTATTTGTTTTTGTAAATAAAGTTTTATTAGAACACAGCCATGTCCATTTATTTTCCTATCGTCTAAGGCTACTTTTGTGTCACAACAGCATAGTTGAGTGTTGTGACAGAAACTGTATGTCCCACAAAGTCTAAATTATTTACTCTCTGAAGCCTTACACACACACACACACACACACACTAATATGCCAATGCCTATGCTAGTTCATACAGGAATTTCTTGATAACTGTCAGATATTATCATTATTATGTAATTTTGTTTTATTCTTCCAAGAGCTTCTTTGGAAACATGGATACACAAGCCTAGAGAGGAGAACTGACTTGTCCAAAGTCACACAGCTAGGATGGCACAAGTTTGGAGTGGAACTTTCCAGTACATGATACTGAACAAGGGTCCCCTGTGCATGAGCTCTTGTATTCAACATTCCTACTGAAGGACGTGTAAAGTGCTGGCTTCGTTCTCAGTCCAAGAGATGGCAGTTTCCTGACCCTTGAACATCTCCTTCTTCCCCATGTCAGAGGCTTTTCTAGGTCATCAGGAACAGAGCAGCTTCCTCATACCATACAGTGAGGGATGCATGACGTAAAGGTCCCTATGGGACCCTTCTCTGACCTCATAACTTTAAGTCTATTTCAATGGTAGGCTGGGCTTGGGTCAAAGCCTTGCTGGGTGATGTTTCTGACTCATGTTCAGGACTTTTTTTTATCTGTTATTGGCCTTTCCCTTGCTCTAGTAATGGACTGGTTGGTGTTCATTTACATTTATTTTAGTGTGCTAAGCTGCCTAGTTAATCTTTAATTTTCCGCTCATGTCCTCATGTCCCTTATTCGAGAGTTAAGTCAAGCAAAGTCAGGCCAAAACTGATGAGGTAGCATAAGAAAGCTCATGGATGTTAACCCTGAGTCCCTGGATCCTAGAGGTATAGCATGGGCTCCATAGACTGTGGAGGCTGGCAAGATACACCACTTCCCAGTCTGTACCTCTTCTTACCTATATGAATTATTGGTGTGGGACAAGTAGAGAAGATCTTGGAGGTCCTTTCCTCCAGCTTGGCCATTCCAGGATTTTTGAGACATAGTTTTCCCATCTGTGCAGTTGGCTCAGTAACCTCCAACCTCTCTATCTACCCTAGGTGTTGCTGTTATGTGCTGTCGAGTTGGACCTGACTCATAGTGACCCCTCCTTGGGTTTCCAAGGCAGTATCACTATGGAAGTAGATTGCCC
>NW_006922157.1:1319731-1328993 GCF_000298275.1 Orycteropus afer afer | reverse complement strand
ATAGGTAACAGCCAGTTTATAGACTGAGACAGACTAGGAAGAAGGAAGAGGCCGTCCACTTCTGAAAGAATTGGCCAGGGAAAACCTTATAGGACGCCTACAAGGAAGACCCTATAAAACATAGTGGGTACAAATGCCAAACTCACAGGAATGTTGGAGCATTAAATATGATAATGTAATTAAAACTCTAAGCATAGGAATGGGAACATGGAAAGTATACAATAGACAAAAAATTGTTGATGTTTATGATAATAATTAATATATGGAGAGCTTGGCTGTCAGGGATGTATGTGCTGTGTGGAGAGTGTGAGAGTGTGCATGTGCATGCCACTGTAGGTTGAAGTGTGTGAAGGAAGACCTGATGGGAGAGGCTGGAAACTTGGGGCAGACCCTGATGATCCCTCCCTGGAAGGGAAGCCTAGAAAGCAAGGGGAGGGGCATCAAAAGCTACCTACATGCACAGATAGAGCCAAGAGAAGGCTGGACTCCTGCAGAGTGATCTGATTACTTAATGGGCTTCTCCCCCCTTTCAGCAGCAGGATTAATGGGATGAAAGTGGGCAAAATACAATTTAGCTGGAGACTTAAGAAATATCTCCTGAAAGGCAGCCTATTAGATTAAGAAACAGTTTCTCCTAGGACCTTCTGTGGCTTTCACTCAAGGCAACCCAAACCCCTGCCTATGAAAAAGAGAGAAGAAGAAGGCTGGGGAGGTAAGGAAGAGAGAGAAGGAAGCAGGCAGAAGACACTACAGGCAGGCTGGAGAAGAGATTGGGAAAGGTGGAATGTTTGTAGAGGATCTTGGAAGAAAACTTGGAAGAGGAAGGTTTTCTGAGAGTAGGGGAAAGAAGAACAAAGGATCTGGAAGAGAAAGGAAGGTAGAGGAAAGAGGAGTCCTGGAAAATCCACCTCCTTCTTTCCCTGAGCAATGTGGAATGCCTTCTGAGTCAGTAATTGCATCTTTTCAGTGAGCCATGGGGACAGTTTTAGGGCTATTCCATGCTCCAATGACTGAACTTGCAGCTGGAAATATGGAAGGTGAACAAAATTTCAAAGTGATTGAGTGACACCTGGATATGTGAAGGGAATGCTCTTTAACTATATTGAGTCTAGGAGCAAGATACCCTACAACTGCCTAGTTTTCCTTCATGGCCTTTTCAGGTTACTTACATGTCCAATCCTTTGGCTTCTGTCTCTTTGGCCAGGGTACCACCTAACCTGGCCATGAACCATAGTCATTTCTGAGGCTCACCTGAGGCTTATCTACCATCTATACTGTGAGTCAATGACCATCTGCCCTTACCATTGCTATGGTAGGCCTGGAGTTTTGTCCTGCTCTCTGCCACTTCCAGAATAGTCCTGCACACCTGACCAGGATGTCTTCTTTGTACACAGATTAAATGGACATCTGGGGACCTTCATATTCCTACAGTTTTGGCCGCTGCTTTCATTCTCTATACTTTCTGCCTGAGGATCTGTCAATTATTTGTGGCCCTTGAGGGAAGAGGTCACAACAGCACATTTTGTTCATCATAAAAATGATGGTAGTGATCATATTATTACTGCTAATGAAGATGTTAGGTAACAGTATTGATGGTGGTGATGGATATATTAATAATAATATCAGTAATGGTGACAGTGGTGATAAAGATAATGGTGAGGATAATAGTAGAGGTGGTGGTAATGACAGGTAGCAATGGAGGAGATGATGGTAATGGTACATGCAGTGATGGTAATGTTATTAATGGAATTAGTCATGGTGATAGAAGTAGTGATGATGATGACAGTGGAGGTGATGATTATTATGTTAGAGTTAGAAATGGTGGTAAGGAAGAGGATGAAGGTGATGATAATATTTGAGGTGGTAGTAATGGTGATGATAATGAAAGTAGAGACAGTAATGCAGAGCTACTCATGGTGCTGATGAAGGTAGATACTGACATTTGATGATGGTGGTGATTGATAAAGATGTCAGTGATGTTGATGGTGAGAGTAACAAATGGAGTGATGATGATAGTAGCAGTGGAGGTGATGGTGAGATGCTGATGCTGATGGTTGTGATAGCAATAAGAATGGCAAAGAAGATGGAGGTGGTAGTGGCAGTGTTTATGATAATGGTAATAACAAAGACTGAGACAATTAAAGATGGTGATGCTGATGACAA
This sequence comes from Orycteropus afer afer, assembly GCF_000298275.1. Lineage (NCBI taxonomy): Eukaryota > Metazoa > Chordata > Mammalia > Tubulidentata > Orycteropodidae > Orycteropus > Orycteropus afer. The sequence goes on along the minus strand of NW_006922157.1, from coordinate 1,326,830 downwards.
TTATGATAGCCATTAGTTTTAATAGATCTACTCTACTTCTATTATCTTTTATTTTACTCCTGACTGTTCTTCCAGTGCTCTCCATCTCAGTCTCACCTTGCTTCCCATCCTTCACTATTTATTGGGGAATTATAAAATTGAACCAACCAATAGCGACACAGTGGAGCTCTTGATTTCCTAAAGAAAAGCTGGGTCCTTAGTCTCATTTATTGTTGGAAGAGTTATAATTCAGTTAGTGATTTCCTCCCATTTCTACTAAAGTCAAAACAGAAAAGAATTGGCATGAGAAGCCAAAGTTAGGTACTAAGAAAAGGCTCCTGATGTTGAAGAATGTAATGCTGGAAAGTTACCTGAGAAAGGTTATGGAGTGTCCTACCTTTGAGATAATAATAATAATAACACCTTTGAGATGGCTCAGGAAAAGGAACCTACTGTCCCACATGAATCATATCTAAAGATAGGAGGATGGACAAGATGATTTCTATAGATCAGGAACAACTTTAGGAGGATGATTCTTTGGCTTACTAGGAAGAGAAAGGAAGTGGATTTGTCTACTGGAACCTAGGGTTCCATCTAGAAGCTAACAGTAAGAAAGTGAGAAAAGGGGAGTAGACAAGAGATGAGGTGATGCAATCTAGTGGTTTAGAAAAATATTGGACTTCTTGTCCAGATTCCTTGTGGTTCTCACTGGGAGGTGACCCAGGATGTGGGCCTCTGTGGAGCTGCCTCTAGACCTGCATCTGCCAAGAGGCCACCCTTCCGTGATACTACTCCCATCCCCCAGCCAGCCTGTGGTAAGAAGGAGGTGGAGGGGATGGAAAGAGGGAGGGAACACTGTTCACAATTCCCTGGAGGAATCAGGATTTTCCCACAAAATCTTGGAGCTCTTATTTCCTCTGCGATTCTTCTTTTCCCTCCCTCCTCTCAGTTTCCTGATTTCTAAAGCCCACTAACAGAAGCCTGGGACAAGTTTCCTGTAGTAACTGGATGGGTACCCAGGCCAATAGTCACATGCCAAGGAAAAAGGGCTCAGAATCTTGCCCAAATAACATGGGCTTTAGAGTCAGAATCAGGGCCAAGTCCTTACTCCATTACTTAATCACTATGTGACTTTAGGCCAGATGATGTTACTCTCTGGGACTCCGTCTTCTCCTCTGTAAAATGGGAACCTATTTCACAGAGTTTTATAAGGATTAAATAAGATAAAGCACTTAATATGCTATCTTGCACCTAGTAAATGTTCAAGTAGCATTAGTTTCCCCCCCTCTCTTACCAGTCCCATTCAGAAAGGGAGAGAGTAGCCATAGCTTAATAAGCTCCTTACCAGGTTCTTTGCACATAGATCCTTCACATCTCATTGTGCCATCTGAGCCTCCCCTCCACATTCCCTCTGAGATAGAGAAAGTCTACATTTTAAGATTAAAGGATCCAGACATCCCTTCTAATCTTGGTGGTGGATTTAAAGTCAGAGGACTTGCTAGCAGTGTGTCTTTGGTAATTGTTTAATTTGTCTGGACCTCAATTCTGTCATCTGGAAATAGGGATAATAATCTCAGCCCTGCACACCTTGCATCATTGTTATGAAATTTAAATGAAAATGTGTTTTGAGGAATGCAAATTCTGGACACATGTGGAGGTTATTAGCTTTCTCTGGGGGGTGGGCAGGAAGGAAGGGCATTCATCACAGAGACTAGGTCAGGGCTCAACTCAGTTTTTCCCCTTTAAAGATACCAGGACCAAAGTATTCCAGGGCTCAAGGATGGCGGTGGACATAGAATTGGAGCCCAACCATGAGGCAATCCATGTTTGGCTTGGATGGATGGGTGATGGGGTGGAACAGGAGAATTCATTTATGTCTTCTAGAATACCCAAAACACACTGCCATTGAATTGATTTTGACATGTAGTGAGTGACCCTACAGGACAGAGTAGAATTGCCCCATAGGGTTTCCAAGGCTATAAATCTTTACAGAAGCAGACTGCCTCATCTTTCTCCTGTGGAATAGCTGGTGGGTTCAAACCACTGACCTTCTGGTTAGCTGCTGATTGGGCACAGGGGAAGTGGGTGCGGGCCTGAAGGTGCTGAGGAGGTTGGTGAGGGGAACACATGAAGGGAAGGAGAGGAAAGATGGCTGTGTTGGTCTATGAGTCCAGAGCAGATAGAAGATGTGTGGGGTCGCCCAACTCAGGACAGGTGTCAGAAGGAGGGAGGAGACTGGCAGCAAGCAACACTCACTACCACCACCACCACTCCTAACCCCCACAGGCTCTGCAGTAGCAAGGAATGCATGGTGGAGGAGAGAGGTGCCACCATACCACCCACATCCCAAGATGTTCTTTGTATGGCTGAAAGGTGGTGAGCTGTGGGGGACACACCTGAAGATGGAACACAGCCCCCAACTCTCACATAGTGTCTGGCCTTTGGAACCTAGCCATATTGAGAAGTAAGGAGGGCTCTATGTCAATTATGAGGTTTGAGCCAACTGCCTAGAGACTTCTTGAGCCAAATTGTAACCCAAAGTGTCCAAAGGCCTCCTCCCTTTCTTCGTCCTACTTTCTGGTTCTACTGAGGTAAAAATCTGAGTTGACCAGTGTCTGAGGTTGGCTAATTCTTCCCCACTTGCCACGGGAAGCTGTGGGCCATGCCTTTTTGATAGACCTGAAGAGTAAGCTGTTTGGCAAGTTTGGAATTCTTATGGGGTGTAGTACCCTTTGTCGGCAAGACTATGGGCCCAGTGTCTGAGGCCTAATGTCCCTTACTAATAAATAGCTCTCTTCTCTCTCATACATGGCCTTGTCCTTTGTTTCCCTCACCAATGGCCCACTCTTATTTCTTGTATTAATGGCCAACGTCCTCATACCTTATGCTCTCATTAATGAGTCCTCTTCTTCCTGACCAATGTCCAACTTTCCACCCCTACTTTTGAGCAGCATGAATTCCCATGTCTGCCACATGTCCCAAGTTGATTATATAGTCACACAACTGCTCCAAGTGCATTTCTTTGCATTTGCTCCCTGCCCATCCCCTCTCCAGTAGTAGGAGAAGAAGAATAAAGAGAGAAGGAAAAGAAAGGAGAGAAAGGGAGAAGGAGGAAAAGGAGTGACAGGAGAGCGATGCATGGAGATATAGTAAACACAGTGAAGTCAGAACTCCCAAGACCAAGTTCAGAGGCCTGTGGAAGAGTCCATCAGAGGGACTCGTTTGACCTGGAGAGCCAGGAAAGACCTCTTAAATAACGTGATGTCTTGCTGATATCTGAAGGTATGTGTGTGAAAGCTTCTCTGGGTTTCTGATTCCAGTATGTTGGAACATTTCCATTTACTTTCTTTGTCACTCAGGCTCAAATTTGGGAGGTTATCTTAGAATTATACCTCTTCCCCTATATCCAATCCAATTGACACAGTGGGGACAACAATGGGCTCAGGTATAGCAAGGATCGTGGAGCTGGCACAGGACTGGGCAGTGTTTTGTTCTGCTGTACATAGGAAGCTACGAATTGAGATGGCTCAATGGCACCTAACAACAACAACTACCCATATCCAGTCAAATTGACAAACTTTGCAGTGGCTCATTTATTTAATCATTCAATCTACAAATAGTCACTGAGTCTAGGCTCTCAAGGGAATTGTGTCAGGTCCTGGGAATTCATCAACAAACAAGCTGGACTAGGTTCCTGCTCCATTAATTTTACCTATTCCTCACTGTTGTCCTTTCCATTGACACTGCTCTAGGTTAACAACAGCCTTCAACAACAGCCTTTTCATTGGTCTCTTCACTTCCAGACTCACCCCTCCAGCCTACCATTCCAACTGTAGGCAGAGCAGCTCTCAAAAGATAGTGGTCCTACTGTGTGCCAAGTACAGTTATAGGAACTTGGTATACATCAGTGAACTAGACAAAGTTACAGTGTAGAAGTAACTAACTAGAAGTAGAAGTACCTAACAGTGTAGAAGGAGGATAAAGATAATAAACAATAGCATAATAAATAAACTATAAATTATGTAGTATGTTGGAAGGTGGCATGTAATTTTCTTTATTTATTGTATTTTGGGGGCAAATTTACAGAGCAGAATTTGTTTTACATTCAACAGTTCATGTACATTTGGTTTCACTTTCCGTTTACCACCCCCAACCCTAACCCACTCTCCTCCTCTCCCTTCTTTGTGACCCACCCCCCATTCCTGTGCCCTTCTTAGTTATGCACTCTTGTCTGTCCATGTGACTGCTGCCCCTTTGGTGCCTCATGGCCGATTTCTCCAAGGGGTGTTTTCCATAGGGTAGGTGAGTGCATCACTATGGGTTAGGTGTTCTGCACATAAGTCTTTCTACTGTTGGGCTGAGAGCCAGTCATTGGGAGTGAGTCTTATTCTAGGCCTGAAGTGTACCCCCGGGCCATAGTCTTGGGGGTCCCACCAGACTCCATCAAACCAGTAATTCTGGTTGTTACTGTGTTTTTTAATTTTGTTCCACATTTTCCCTCCCACTCTATCCAGGATCTCCAGTTTTGATCCCTTTCCAGGTGGTTGACATTGGTAGCTGGGTACCATCTTGTTATTCTGGTCTCAAGGTCCATCGTATCCTAGGGCTGATTGTTTCCAAATGGCCATGGTTTTCTTTACTCTTCTTCGCTTTAGACAAGAGACCATTAGCTGCATCTTAGATGGTTGCTTGAAAGCTTTTAAGATACCAGTCATTACTCACCAAAGTAGGTTGTGAAACAAGATTTTTATGTATTATGTTGTGTCAATTGAGCCTGGTGTCCCCCAATACTATCTATGGTCCTGAGTCGGCAGATGCAGTGGTTCTCTCTCCCAACGTGTTTGGCTGTCTCTGAGGGATTACTCCAACTCTGTTTTCTGTTGCTTCTGTAATGATTGTGGTTATTTTGTATCACTAGTATCTGTGTAAGATTACCCTCAGTTAAATCTATCATTGGTCTAGGGTATATTCCTGTTTGCTGACCTCCAGCTGATCTTTTCAGTTGTCTATACATTTCTCTGTAGCCTGGTGTTTGGTGTTAGTGGTAAAGCAGTATTGTGGATATACTGGTATCAGCCTCTGTCATCTATATCTCATGTGCACAATTTGGTGTCCTCCCTTTCCCCAGTGTTATGCTGGTCATATTACTTTTTCCATTCCACCCCTCCCCTTACCCAACTCATCATGTGGTCCCCAACTAGTCCAAAATTATCCCCTCCTTTCCCCTCGCATCCCTGGTAGCCTACAAGTGAGTCCCTTTCCTTAAGCAAACCATTCCTTGACTTTTTACAGTAGTGCCTAAAGTGTTTGACTGCTAACCAGAAGGCTGGTGGTTCAAACCCACCAGCTACTCCTTGGAAGGAAGACTAGGCAATCTACTTCCATAGAGATACTGCCTTGGAAACCCAAGGAGGGGTCGCTATGAGTCAGGATTGAATCAACGGCAGTCAGTTTGGTTTTGGTTTTTGATTGGGCTCATACAATATTTGTCCTTCTGCAATTGACTTATTTCACTCAGCATAAAGTCCTCCAGATTCATCCACGTTCTGAGATGATTCAGGTATTCTTAATTGTTCTTTAATGTAGCATAATATTCCATGGATAATTTGGTTATCCATTCATCTGTTGATGGGCATTTAGGTTGTTTCCATCTCTTTGCTATAGTGAATTGTGCTGCAGTGAACATAGGTGTTCATATGTCTGTTTGTGTCCTGTCTCTCACCTCTTTAGGATATATTCCTAGTAATGGAATTGCTGGTTCAAATAATATTTCTATTTTCAGTTTTTTAAGGAAACTCCATACCATTTTACAGTCCCACCAGCAGTGTATGAGAGTTCCAATCTCTCTGAAACTTTCCCAGCATTTGTTATTTTCTGTCTTGTTGAACTTTACTTTTTTTTTTTTTGCTAGGGTGAGATGATATCTCATCATTGTTTTGATTTGCATCTCTCTAATGATTGTGAGCATTTCCTTGTGTTTGTTGGCCTCCAGCATATCATCTTTAATGAAGTGTCTGTTCATGTCCCTTGCCCATTTTTGAATTGGATTATTTGTCTTTTGGCATTGAGGTGTTGAAGTTTTCTACAAACTTTGGAGATAAGTCCTTTGTCAGATATGTCATAGACAAATATTTTCTCCCAGTCTGTAGGTTCTCTTTAAACCCTTTTGGAACAGTCTTTTGATGCTCATAAAAATTTAATTTTTAAAAGGTCCCAGTCATCTAGCTTCTCTTCCATCTCCTGTGCATTCTGGGTTATGGTTGATAGTCTACTTATGCCTTAAGTTAGGGCCCCTAGATTTGCACCTATTTTATCTTTGATGAGGTTTATAGTTTGGAGTTTTACATTTAAGTCTTTGATCCATCTGGAGTTCGTTTTTGTGTGTGGTGTGAGGTACAGATCTTGTTTCATTTTTCTGCAAATGGATATCCAATTTTGCCAGCACCATTTGTTAAAAAGGGCTATTTTTTCCCCATTTAGTGGGTTTTGGTCTTTTGTCAAAGTTCAGCTATCCATAGATGGATGGGTCTATTTCTGAGTTTTCACTTATGTTCCATTGGCCTGTCTGTCTACCATTGTACAAATACCACACTGCTTTAACTACTGTGGCTGTATAGTAGGTTTTGAGATCCAGGAGTGTGAAACCTCTCACATTGTTTTCCTTCTTCAGCAGGTCTCTTTCCTTTCCATATGAAGTTAGTAATTTCTTTTTCCCTATCCTTAAAAAATGTTGATGGTATCTGGATCAGGATTGCATTGAATGTGTAGATTGCTTTGGGTAGTATTGATATTTTCACAATATTCAGTCTTCCTTTCCACAAACAAGGAAGGTTCTTCCATTTATGTAGATCCCTTGTAGTTTCTTGTAGTAGTGTTTTATAGTTTTCTTTGTATAGGTCTTTTGTGTCTCTGGTAAGCTTTATTCCTAGATATTTTATCTTTTTAGTAGCTATTGTAAATGGTATTGTTTTCCATATTTCTTTTTTCAGAGGTCTCTTTGTTGATGTAGAGGAATCCAACTGATTTTTGTATGTTGACCTTGTATCCTGTCACTTTGCTGAACCTCTCTATTTTGTTCTAGTGTTTTTTTTTTTTTTTTTAATTGAGTCCCTTGGGTTTT
>NW_006922157.1:1317633-1319085 GCF_000298275.1 Orycteropus afer afer | reverse complement strand
ATCATATGTTTCTTTTGTTTTGTTTGTTTATGTGGTGGATTACATTGATTGCTTTTCTGATGTTGAACCATGCTTGCATAGCAGGTATGAATCCCACTTGGTCATGATGTATCATTTTTTTGATATGTTGTTTGATTCTGTTGGTTAGGATTCTGTTGAAGATTTTTGTATCTATACTCACAAGGGATATTGGTCTGTAGTTTTCCTTTTTATTGGTGTCTTTCTGTGTTTTTTTTTTTTTTTTATCAGTGTTATGCTTGCTTCACAAAATGAATTTGGTAGTATTCCATCTTTTGCTATATTCTGGAATAATTTGAGCAGTACAGGTATCAACTCTTCCTTGAATGTTTGATCAAATTCCCCAGTGAAGCCATCAGGGTCACGACTTTTTCTTGTGAGAAGTTTTTTTCTTTTTCTTTTTTTTTTTCATGACCTGCTCAATTTGTTCCTTTATTATGGGTCTGTTCAAGTATTCTATCTCCAATTGGGATAGTTTAGGTAAGTTTTGTGCTTCTAGAAACTTGTCCATCTCTTCTAGGTTCTCGAATCTGTTGCAGTACAATTCTTCACAATATTCTGTTAACACATTGTTTTATTTCAGTTGCTTCTATTGTGATGTTGACCTTTTAGTTTATTATTCTTGTTTTTTTGCATTTTATCTTTCTTTTATTTTGTTAGATTTACCAGTGGTTTGTCAATTTTCTTAACCTTTTCAAAGAACAAGCTTCTTGTTTTGTTGATTTTCTCTACTGTCTCTTTGTTTACTGTGTCCTTTATTTCTGCTCTGATCTTTATTATTTCCTTACTTCTGGATACTGTAAGTTTCTTTTGTTTCTCTTTTTCTAAGTGTTGGAATTGTTGTGTTAGAGTGTTGATTTTGTTTCTTTCCTCTTTTTTTTTCATGTGTGCATGTGTTGCTATAAACTGACCTCTGAGTACTGCTTTCTCTGTGTCCCATAGGTTTGGTAAGATGTATCTTTAGTCTATTCATTTTTATTTATTTATTGTGATTTGGGTGAAAATTTACAGAGCAAATTCACTTTCCATACAGCAGTTCACATATACGGTGTCTCATGACATTGACCACAATTGTCCACAATGAAACAGCCGCCCTCCCACTTCCTCCCAACAGCTACCTTTTCCCTGTGTCCATCTCTCCACGCACTCCTGCCCCCTGAGCTGACTCCCTGTACATAAACAGCCCTACTTTCTCCCATGATTGTTCCCTCCAAGAAGCGTATCTACCTCAGGTAAATGTTCAACTCACATGCCTGTCTCTTGTTTGACTGGAAGCCAAAGGTATGGGTTCAATTTCAGACCTGAAGGTCAGCTAGGGGCCACAGTCTCAGGGGTTCCACCAGGCTCTATCGGACCAGAAAAGCTGGTTCCTCCCCCTTTTTTTTTTCTTCAAATGATTTTGAGTTTTGTTCCACATTGTTCTCCCTCTCTATC
>NW_006922157.1:1302433-1303739 GCF_000298275.1 Orycteropus afer afer | reverse complement strand
TAAATATCCAAAATGGTCAAGATGGTTGTAAACATTCAAAATGTCTGTGCCCTCCAGACAGGCAAAAGTCCACAGTTCAGCCCGCCTTCCTCTTCACTGCTGCTTCACCTTTTATTCCCCAGACACCAGAGCAGTCCTCCGCGCAGTCCCTGGCTAGCAGGGCTGAGTTTTAGGTTAATTCTTAGGTCTTACCACCACTCGGCAATCTCCAAGCTGTCTGTGCCATCAGGATCACTCAGGATTGCTGCAGATCGTAGCTCCATATGTCTCCTTTTTTGGTATTTTCATGCAAATTCTTCTGCTAGTAAGGGTTTAGTCCACTTCTATATCTTTCCCTTCAAGGCTGAGACGTCCAGGATTATCTTCTGTGTCTGTGTTAATTGGTTGCCCCTTTCTTTGTTGAAGAGGGTCTGCGCAGTCTTTCTGCCTATTCTGCCATCTTACCGGAAGTCTCTTTATTCTATTCTTGTTTCTTTCTAGGAATTTATTATACTTATTATTTCACATTTTAATTCTATTACCCAGTAGTTTTTGAGCAGTGCATTATCCAAATTCCATGTTTGATATTTTTCCCCTGATCTTCCTATTATTGATTGCTAATTTTACAGCACTGTGAGCTGAGAAGATCCTTTGTATTATTTCAATGTGTTTGAATTTATTGGGGCTTCTTTCATGTCCTAACATATGATGTATTCTAGAGAATGATCCATGTGCACTGGAGAAGAATGTGACTTATGCTTTTATTGAGTGGAATGCTCTGTATATGTCTATGAGTTCGAGGTGATTTATTGTGTTGTTGAGTTCTTCTGCATCTTTGATGACTTTTTATCTAGTTGATCTGTCCCTCTTTGAAAGTGGTATGTTAAAGTCTCCTATTATTATTGTGGAGTTGTCTATTTTTCTTTTCAATTCAATTAATATTTGCTTTATGTATCTTGGAGCACTATCATTGGGTGCAAAGATATTTATTATGACAATGTTTTCTTGGTCAGTTGACCCTTTTAGGATCATATAGTGTCCTTCTTTGTCCCTTATGCTCTTTTTCACCTTGGAGTCTATCTTGTCAGAAATTAATATTGTCACTCATGCTTTTTGTTGTTGTTGTTACCATTGGCTTGGTATATTTGTTTCCATCCCTTACCTTTAATTATTTTTTATCTTTGTGTCTAAGGTGGGTCTCCATTTTACGGAGTATGAATTTCACAGCACAACATGAAATGGAATGCATAAAGATTGATATCCTAGATATTAGTGAGCTGAAATGGACCAGTTTTGGTCATTTTGAATCAGGAAACTATATGACCTA
>NW_006922157.1:1293984-1301583 GCF_000298275.1 Orycteropus afer afer | reverse complement strand
AACAGAAGACTTCAAAGAGCAGCTCGAGAAGACAAAGTCAATTATTGGAATGAAATGTGCAAAGACATGGAGTTGGAAAGCCAAAAGGGAAGAACACACTTGACATTTCTCAAGCTGAAAGAATTGAAGAGGAAATTTAAGCCTTGAACGGCAATATTGAAAGATTCTATGGGCAATATATTGAATGATGCAGGAACATCAAAAGAAGATGGAAGGAATACAGAACCACTGTACCAAAAAGAATTGGTTGACATTCATCCATTTCATGAGGTGGCATATGATCAAGAACCAATGCTTTTGAAGGAAGAAGTTGAAGCTTCACTGAGGGAAGTGGCAGAAAAACAAGGCTCCAGGAATTGACAGGATACTCATTGAGATGTTTCAACAAATGGATGCCACACTAGAGACACTCACTCAGCTATGCCAGGAGATTTGGCAACTACCTGGCCAACTGACTGGAAAAGTTCCATATTTGTAGCCATTCTAAAGAAAGATGATCCCACAGAATGTGGAAATTATTGAACAATATCATTACTAACACACGCAAGTAAAATCTTACTGAAGATAATTCAAAAATGTTTGCAGCAGTATATTGACAGAGAACTTCCAGAAATGCAAGCTGCTTTCAGAAGAGGATGTGGAATGAGGGATACCATTGCTGATGTCAAATGGATCTTAGCTAAAAGCAAAGAACACCAGAAAGATTTTCACTTGTTTTTTATTGACTATGCAAAAGCATTTAATTGTGTGGATCATAGCAAATTATGGATAACATTGAGAAGAATGGGAATTGTGCCCGTGAAGAACTTGTACATAGACCAGGAGGCTATCATTTGAACAGAACAAGGGCACACTTCATGGTTTAAAATCAAGAAGGGTGTGTGTCAGAGTTGTATTCTTTCACCATACTTATTCAATCTGTATGCTTAACAGATAATCTGAGAAGCTGGACTATATGAAGAAGAATAGAGCATCAGGATTGGAGGAACATTCATTAACAACCTACATTATGCAGACAACACAACTTTGCTCGCTGAAAGTAAGAATGACTTGAAGCACTTACTGATGAAGATTGAAGAATACAGTCTGCAGTATGGATTACAGCTCAATATAAAGAAAATAAAAATCCTCACAATGTGACCAATAAGTACCCTCATGATAAATGGAGAAAAGATTGACATTGTCAAAGACTTCATAGTATTTGTTTGTACAATCAACACCAATGGAAGCAGCACTCAAGATATCAGATGACCTATAGCATTGGGCAAATCTGCTGCAAAGGATCTCTGTCAAGTGCTGAGAGCAAACATGTTTCCTTGAAGACTAAGGTGCGCTTCACACAAGCCATGGTATTTTCAATCGTCTCATATGCATGTGAGAGGTGGACAATGAAAAAAGAAGATAGAAGAAGAGTTAATGCTTTTGAGTTGTGGTGTTCGTGAAGAATGCTGAAAGTACCATGAACTGCTAAAAGAACTAACAAATCTGTCCTGGAAGAAGTGCAGCCAGCATGCTCCTTGGAAGTGAGAATGGCCAAACTTTGTCTCACTTACTTCAGTCATGTTATCAGAAGGGATCATTCCCCGGAGAAGGATATCATGCTTGGCAAAGTGGAGTGATAACGAAAAAGGGGAAGGCCCTCAACCAGATGGATTGACACAGTGGCTGAAATGATGGGCTCAGGTATAGCAAGGATCATGGGGCTGGCACAGGACCGGGCAGTGCTTCATTCTGCTGTACATGAGGTTGCTGTGATTTGGAGATGACTCGATGGCACCTAACAACAACAACAACAAGGTGGGTCTCTTGTAGGCAGCATGTTGATAGGTCTTTTTTTCTTATCCAATCTGGGCATATAATTTTAAAAAGATAAAATTAACAAGGTTTGACACTCGGAGGGGAATCTGTGTAGGAGACCCTGGATAGAATGGGAAAACAATGTGAATCAAACCTCAAAATCATTAAAAAAACAAAACAAAACAAAGACCAGGTTTACTGGTGAAACCCCTGGCACTATGGTCCCTAGCTTCCCTTCAGGTCTGGAATTGAACTCACTCCTGTGGCTTCCATCCAAATAATAGACAGACATATGGGCTGGACATTTACAACAGGTAGATATACTCTTTGGCGAGATCAATCATGGGAGAACAGAAGGGCAGTGTATACACAGAGAGACAGCTGGGGGAGGGCAGGAGTGCGTGGAAGGGAATAACACATGTAAGAGGTAACTATGAAGAGGAAGTGAGAAGAGAGCCGTTACATTATGAGAAATTGCAGTCAATGTCACGAGACAAAATGTGTATGAACTGCTGTATGGGAAATGAATTTGCTCTGTAAACTTTCATTGAAACCACAATAAAAATTTTTTTAAAAAGTAACTAGGGTTGAGAGCTAGGAGCTCTGGTGGTGTAGTGCTTAAGGCATTTGACTGCTAACTAGAAGGCTGGTGGTTCAAACCCATGAGCCACTGCTCGGAAGGAAGATTGGGCAATCTACTTCCGTAGTGATACTGCCTTGAAAACCCAATGAGGGGTCGCTATGAGTTGGATCCAAATCAACAGCAATGAGTTGCTTTTTTTTTTTTTTTTTTTTTAAGGTTGAGAATGCTGAAGTGAGGGGGCAGAATGCAGAATTACCTAAGATGGTAAGAATAAGCCTCACTGAGAAGGTAGTATTTAAGTGAAGTCTTTAAGGAGATGGGAGAATTGTTGGTTGCAGTTGATTCTGACTCATGGTGACACCATATGTGTAGAGTAGAACTGCTTCATGAGATTTTCAAGGCTGTGATCTTTCAGAAGCAGATTACCAGGCCTGTCTTCCAAGGTGCTCCTGGATGAGTTTGAACAGCCAAACTTTAAGCTAGAAGTTGAACACTTAGTCATTTGTGTCATCCATGCAGTTATGTGGGAAAAAAATAATTCTAGGCAGGGGGACCAACCAGTGTAAAGACTGAGTTGGGAGCATACATGGTTTGAGTAGATAGGTGGTCAGATTGCATGATGTTTAGGAGGCTAGTATAGGAGCAATGGCTTTTACTCTGAGCGAGGTGAGAAGCCATGGGAAGGTCCTGACTTAGGTTTTAATAGGATCTGTCTGGCTTCTGTGTGGAGAAGAGTCGATAGGGGTCAAGGGCAGAAGCAGGAAACTACCGCAGTGACCCAGACAGGTTCAAATGTATCAAATGGAAGAGTAGGGGTGGCAGGCAGAGCCAGTGAAATATTATTACTTCTGATAAGCAAAGAAATATGCACAGAAGGGGCAGGCAGGTGGGAAGGAATCCCTGAGCTGGCCACTAAGCATCAGCAAGGGCTGGAGAAGCCCTTTCTGCTAAAGCCAAGGCTCTAGCCCCTTCCAACCTTGTAATCCATCCAGTGGCTCAACATTAAATGGAGGCATAGAGGTGTAATTGCTTAGCATGCACATTTACCTAGAGTTTGTGGAACTCCTGCTAAGCTATTGGCTTATATACTCCTTCCACAACCCTGTGAAGTAGATATTTGTATTTCTATTTTACAACAGTAACAATATCTTCTACACACACGGTGCTTACTATAATCCAGGAACTTATTCTAAGAGTTTTACATACATCAAGTCATGTAATCTTCATGACTATCCTGTAGGTATTGTTATCATGCCCCACTATACATATAATGAAATTAAGGCATAGAGAGGTTAAATAATTTGCCCAAAGTCACACAGTTGGTAAGAGGCACAGCCAGATTTCAATTATAGCTCCAGAGTTTATGCTCTTAACTGCTATGTTACTAAGAAAGTCAAAGCTCAGACATATGAGTGATGTGCCCAAAGTTGCACAGCACATTGGTGATGAAGTTCATATCTGTGTCAACATAACTGACTCATAGCCCAGTCATTCCACCAACATATCCTACACTCCCGCAAGTTCCCTTCCCAATGCCCCAAGCTAACATAGGTTTTGAAGCTAAACTATTTTTAGACTTCTCTCCAGTTGAAGATTTTTCTCTTCTCACATTATCCTTTTCCCTACCTGCATGTTTTCAAGCAGAAACTTGAATCTTCCACACCAGCCTATGCCCTGAATGACATAAACCAGGAAAGGGAGCTGAGCTGCTACCAAGTAGGTTGCATTTGCTAAAGGTATTTTTCCATTCAAATAAGTGTCTTCCCCCAAAGATGAAAGGAGAGAGATGAAGGAAGAGTGCTATGGGATGGGATGGAACAATCCCTTTTAAGCCTCCCTAGAGTGTCTGAGGGAGCTCTGGTAGCATAGAGGCTAAGACACTTGCCTGCTAACCAGATGGCTGGTGGTTCAAACCCACCAGCCACTCCTTGGAAGGAACGTTGGGCAATCTTACTTCCGTAGTGATACTGCCTTGGAAACCCAAGGAGGGGTCGCTATGAGTCGGGTTTGACTTGACGGCACATAACAACAACAAGAGTGTCTGAATGTGTCTGTAAGTATTCATGTGTGTCTGTGTCTTCATATGTGTATTTGGATATAGGATGATATTGGGGGACTGTGTGTAGGTGTTGTGTGTGTTTGTATGGGTGTGTGCATATTTATCAGTGTGTGTGTATATGTGTGCGAAATAATGTAGCTGGGTGGCTGAGTATGTGTGAGAGTGTATGTGTCTGGGCATGTACATGGTGGAAGTAGCACGGGTGTGTGCATGTGTTTTGTGTGGGTATGGGTTGTGTGGTTCTGGAGTTTAGAGCTAACCACTGGGCCCTTCTGCTATCTGACTGGCTCAGCCTGCACTGTCCACCCCAGGAACACCTGTTGTCCCATGTCTGCAGCCCATATCAGACATTACAAGGCTTTCTGCTTCTGCTTCAGCCTCCTGATCACTCCCTGCCTGGCTCATAGTCTCTCTCAAGGCCCCCAGGCTGAAGCCCTGGGGAAGCAGAGACTATTGTGAGGGAGGTAAGCACACACTATCCCTACAATCCTGAGATGCAGCTTGACAGTGTTCTTCATGGGCTGGGTCTTGGGCATAGGCTTCTGCCATCAGAATGAGAATGATTAACATTCTCCCCAAGGCACAGATGGGGACTGTATCTGTCAGGGTCTAGCCAGGAAAACAGAAACCACCCTATGACTTTGAACAGAGGGAATTTCATCCGGAGCTTTAATCTAGGTAGCAAAAGCTCTGGAGTCAGGCAGCTTGGCTCTATTTACTTGCAGCATGACTTTGGGTAAGTCATGTAACTTCTCTGTACCTCAGTGTTCTTATCTGTAAACTATAGCTGATAATAATAGCATGTAGCTCAAGGTTCATAGGAAGGGTTGAATGAGTCAAGTATTTTGAGTGATGCCTGACACATAGTAAGTTCTGTGTAAGTGTGGGTTGTCATTAGTAGTAAGACTATGATTATGGAGTAAAGACAGAATGTCTGGCTTTCTAGGGAGATTTCCCACCCCTGAGGATTCTATGTCCATAGGTGGGCACTTTCCACTCTGTATCTCCACTTGCCCCAACATCTGATCAGGAAACTCTTACGGAGAGTGATCACTGGCTATTGCCAGGATAGTGGCAAAAACAGGCAGCTGAAAGTATCTTGCCACTTAGCTCTGAGCCAGGGCTTCTTGCCCCCTTTTTCCCAGAGCACCCTTACCATACAGCTTCCAGATGTGTAGCCATACCAGAGACTCAACCCATTTCCAGGATGGCCCCAACTCTGCAATCTCAGCCCCTTGGAATGTACCTGCACACTTGCATATGATTCATAAAGCGCTTACCAGCCATTAGCTCATTTGGCAGTCACAACAACTCTAGAAGATTGATATTTTTAACATTTTTCCCCTATAGACAGCAGCTGCATTTCAGAGGGGTTAAGCAACTTTCCCAGGGGAACATAGCTAGTATGTGGCAGAGCCAGGGTATGAACTCACATCTTTCTGACACCAAGCCCACATTCATAACCATTCCAGAATGACCCCTGTAGGTCTGTGGATATGTCTGCCTCTCCTACAAGAATCTAAGGCCCTTACAACTTCTGTGTCCTTTGTCCAGACATGCCTGGCACAGAGCTAAGTGCCCAATGGAGTGCTCAGTAAATGTCAGCAGAATGAGTGATGGCAAATTGGTGACCCACAGACCAAATTCAACATACAGATGTGCTTTGTTTCAGCTTATAAAATGCTTCAGGAAGTTTAAAATTACTCACCAAGTTTACAAAATGGTGTGATTTTATATAAAAGTCTGGGTTCCCTGCTACTTTTGAGATATTCAGGAGCTCTAGTAACTCTGAACTTGCATTACAATATGGCAGCAATCATCATTCAAGGAGTTGCTGTCCCTGGAGATGGGGCACATGCTCTCCAATTCACCATAGTCTTCACTGCTCCCTATTGTCACCTCAGTAGCCATTCCTTAATCCAGTTGCTTCCTGTCACTTTTTCTATTCCTTCACTTCCATCCCTCACTTGACCTGAGTAGTAAGCCTGGCTGGTGCCTCCTGGGGTACAGTTTAAATCCAAGGGCAGCCAGGAGGGCAAAGGTAGCCATCTAATGACATAAGCTTTACATTTATCAAACTTTACCTGTCCATCTAGATCTTTGTCCCTCCACCCAACTTAGTAGAGGAGACAAGGCAGGGACATAGTTTTATAACTAAATAAAGAGCTCTGGGGTGGTAGAGGATAGGGACATTTCTTCTAGTCAGAGTCAAATCAGGAGAAGCTTACAGGAAGAGGTTGCATTTGAGCCTGGAAAGATAAGTGGGATTTGGATGGATAGAGATGGGAGAAGAAGGGAGGGTAGAATTAACAGTAAGAGCAATATAGGCAGAGAGGTGACCATGTCTGAGCTATGTACTGGGACCCTTGGATGGTTCAGTATGACTGATCTTGTGGTGATGGAGAGCTAAGAAAGGGGGATGGGAACTAGCATTGGCTGACTCCTAATCTCTGGATTACTCCTAATCCGTGCCTGGCACCATGGGAGGGAATCATATACAACTCATTTAGTTTTCATAGTAATCCTGTGAACCAAGGATGACTGAAATGATTGTCATAAATTAGTGAACTGAGACTCTGATGTCAGAAGGTTTGCCCAAAACCACATATCTAGTAAGTAAACAAGCTGGAATCTCCCCCCATACTTGAAAGAGGGCTGGAAGGCCATAGAAGGCTTTGAGTAAGTGAGTACCTGGGTCTTTCATGACATCTGGACCATGGTCAGGTGACCCAAGGGATATGGAAGGAGAATACCAGGCTCTTCTGCCTCTCTGCCTACGCCCCCATCTCACCTTCTCCAAATCCCATTGACTCTGTCTCCTAAATAGCTCTCCATCCCTACTGCTATCAATTTCTCATCTGGACCACTGCAGGAGTCTCCTAACTGGTCTTCCTACTTGCATTCTTCTACCCTTCCAGTCCATTCTCTGAATACAGTCAGAGTGAAGTTCCAAAAGGTCAGAGCTGACTGTGTCACCCCCATCTCAAACTGGCTCCCACTCAACTTCTGGAGCTCTCCAAACAGCCCCCTGTTGCCCTGAAGGGTCTGCTTCCCATGAGGTTCACCCTGTCTGGCCTGTTCTTCTTATCCTTCACCCTTTTGATTTTCAGTGCTCAACTCACTTCTTTTCATCCTTTAGGACTCCATTCAGGTGCTGCTT
>NW_006922157.1:1292075-1293809 GCF_000298275.1 Orycteropus afer afer | reverse complement strand
CTGAGGAGTGGCTGGTGGGTTTGAACCGCCAGCCGTCTGGTTAGCAGGCAAGTGTCTTAGCCACTATGCTACCAGAGCTCCCCACAAGAATAATAGTACCCTTAATTAGCATCCTTTCTGATAAGATAGGACAGGACAGGACTTAGAGGCAGAAGAGTGTGATGGGTAACAGCATGGACTCTTGACTTAGCCTGCCTGTCTTTGAATCCTGGTTCTACCATTTAGATGATGGATGCACTTAAGTTTCTTCACAACTCTATGCCTCAGTTTCCTTCTGTAAAATGGGGATAACAATAGCATCAACCTTCCAGAAGGGTTTTGTGTGAAATAAAGGAGAGACTCTACGTAAATAGCATCAAACATATAGTAAATACTCAGTAAATGCAACTATTCTTACTCATTTCTGTATCCCCAGGGCTTGGAACAGAGTTGGTGTTTGGTGGCTGAATGGGGGACTAGAGATCCTGGGTCTGGGGAGACTGGGTTTCTTGGAGGGCAGCCTAGCTGGAAGATAGCCCCTTACAAGCTGACTGGGAAGAGGGTAGAGCTAGATATAGACCCCAGAAAGGGATTGGTAAAGTCAGATATTAGAAGCACAGCAACTTCAGAGCTAATGACTGCTTCATGTCACAGCTCTTTTCTGGTCCAGTTGCCAGCCTCACCCCCCTTCCCAATCAATGTGGTTCTAATAGTCAGCTGACACCTCATTAGACTAAATCCAGACTGAATTCTGCTGTCATGCAGTGAGTGAGCAAGCTGCTGGGGAGCCAGAGGCTCGTTAGGTACAGGCATACACCAGGTCCAAAGGGCCCACAATGTGATACGGGCTCTGGGCTCAGTCAATATGTTTCCAATCAGCAATTAGTCTTTAATTAATGTGGCTGCAAAATGATTGCTTTCCCGTCTGAATGGCAGTGTGGGCAGGGAGCCAGCAGGAATGGCCATCTGGGGAGTGTTAAGTTGGAGTTACAAGAGGAGACATGAAGAAAAGAACCAAACACCCCAATATGGGCCCAAATCATGGCCCTGGACAAGCTGCATGGTGCCTAGCCCAGTGGCAAATGAAATTCAGGCTCTGTGTCCTGGTGGCACCTGCTCCTGCCCTGCCTGCAGTGTCCTCAGTGGATCTTGGGTTGGCCGAGAAGATACTCTCTCTGGGCCTTACTTTTCCCAGATGCCCCATGAGCATTTTACTGGAGGATCTCTAAGTGTCCTCACTGTGCTGGTGCTCTGAAAGACTTGCCCAAGTTACAAATGAATTACTGAGAAATATGGGCCTCAAGTTCATGCCCCTGACACCCAAGCCTGGCCTCATCTGAATGGTGATGATAGTTTCTACTTCCTAGACTTCTGGGGTGGAGAAGAGTTGGTAAATTGTGAAGTGCTGTGCTTGGCAGCTGGAGCTTTGGAGTGAGAAGTCATGAAATCAGCACTTGGTGGTTCTCATCTTAATGCCTCTAGGCCTGGTTCTCATACATTCTATTCCCTCTAACCAGAGGAAGGAGAGGTAATGGTGATGAAAATCAACATATATGGAGCATATATGCCAAACTTGCTTAGATACATTATCTCATTGAGTCTCCACTTTAGCACTATGAAGTCAGTATTGTTACCATCATCCTACTTACAGAAAAGGAACCTAAGATAATAAGCAGTTTGCTGACATGCCCATGGTTCCACACTAGTCCCACAACTAGAGTGGTAATTGAGACGAAAGAGTCCTGACTCAGGAGC
>NW_006922157.1:1289414-1291305 GCF_000298275.1 Orycteropus afer afer | reverse complement strand
ATTCAAATATGGTTGCAACAGTATATTGAGGATATTTAGGGAACTTCCAGAAATGCAAGCTGGATTCAGAAGAGGACATGGAACAAGGGATATCATTGCTGATGTTAGTTGAATCTTAGCTGAAATCAAGAATACGAGAAAGATGTTTACCTGTGTTTTATTGACTGTGCAAAGGCATTCAACTGTATGAAGAATGGAAAATCCAGTACACTTAATTGTGCTCATGAGGCTGAATATAGAGGTAATTGTTTGAACAGAACAAGGGAATACTGTATGGTTTTAAATCAGGAAAGGTGTGCATCAATTAATCTCTATACTGAGAAAATAATATGAGAAGCTGGACTATATGAAGAAGAAAGACACATCAGGATAGGAGGAAGACTGATTAACTACCTGTGATATGCAGATGACACAATCTTGCTTGTTGAAAATGAAGATGACTCCTACTGATGAAGACTGAAGACTCCAGTCTTCAGTATGGATTATACCTCAACATAAAGAAAACAAAAATCCTCACAATTGGACCAATAAGTAACATCATGATAAATGGAGAAAAGATTGAAGTTGTCAAAGATTTCATTTTACTTGGATCCATAATCAATACCCATGGAAACAGCAGTCAAGAAATCAGACATCAGATTGCACTGGGAAAATCTGTTACAAAAGACCTCTTTAAAGTGTTAAGAAGCAAAGATGTTACTTTGAAGACTAAGGTGTGCCTAACCCAAACCATGGTATTTTCAATTGCCTCATATACATGTGAAAGCTGGGCAATGAATAAAGAAGACCAAAGAAAGGTTGATGCCTTTGAACTGTGGTATTGAAGAAGAATACTGAAAGTACCATGGACTGCCAGAAGAATGGACAAATCTGTCTTAGAAGGAGTGCAGCCAGAATGCTCTTTGGAAACTGGAATGGCCAGACTTTATCTCATCTACTTTGGTCATTGATTTGATTACTTAGTGCTGCTCTGATGGGAATATACCACAAATGGAATGGCTTGTACAAACAGGAATTTATTCTCTTACAGTTTGGATCCTTTAAATCTGAGTTCAAAGTGCCAGACTCTAGGGGCCAGGTGAAAGCTCCTTAACCTTGGGCTTCAGCTTTGACTCCTACTCCCAGCCCACTGAAACTGGAGGCTTTTCTTCACTCAGACAGCTGCTGGCTGCTGAGGCTGACAAACTCAAGATTAACAAGAAACAAGGCACAGTCACAATATTACCAAACCACATGGCAGGCCATTAATTCAAGTCCCCATATTGGCAGAGCATGGCAGGCTGCTAAACAATGACTCAGCTGCATGCAGGGTTCAAGCATGCCATCAGCTAGAGAGCATTCCCAAAGCTGCTGCTTATATATGGGAATCAGACCACATCCCTAAAGCAGCTACTCAGCTGTTTGTGGTAGATCCCACCATGGAGTTGATTGACAGTCTCATTATGGGGAATAACTACCACAAGCTGCCACTCAACCAGGCCCAGCCAAGTTGACACACAACCTTAACTACCACAATTAAACCCCTTGTCAACTTGGCACCTGTATAGATCTGCATTGGATGGCATCTGTATTGATCTCTTTCACTGGGTGGCTCCAGTTCCCTAGTTCCTCTGAGTGGCACCCTCACCCCCTTGGCCTGGTGGGCCCCATTCCTCTATCTCTTGGGCATGGCAGCCTTGCCCCCTCACTCGGGCAGTGGCTAACACCTCATCCCACTGGCCTACATGAGTGAGCAGCCCCACACTCCAGGACCAAGTTGGTGAATGTCTGACTCTTTGAAACCTAGAGGCTATGGTAGTTCCACCCCCCAGAGGCCATGGTCCTACCCTTTGAGGATGAGACAGCTCTGCTTCCAGTTTCCTTGGTCTCTCTGCTTCTGCCAATTAATGCC
>NW_006922157.1:1284232-1288399 GCF_000298275.1 Orycteropus afer afer | reverse complement strand
TATCCCCACCAGTGCTACTGCCTCAGCCTTTTCAGTGGCTTCCAAATGAATCTTCCAAATGTACCTCTTTGATCCTATTGCACACTTGCTTAGAAACCCTCAATGATGCCCTATTGCCTGCTGAATTAAGTACAAAATCTTTAGCCTGTCATTCAGGGTCTTTGACATAAAGCCATGATCAACTTTTTCACCTTTATCTTCATTTCTCTATTTAAAAATATTATGCTTCAGCCAAACTGAACTCATCAAGATCAATTTCCTACTTTGTAGGATCAATCTGAGGATTAAATTAGTTGCTGTATGTAAAGCTCTTGGAAAAGTGCCTGGCACAGTACAAGTGCCATATAAGTGATAAACTAATTTTAAAAATAAATATGTGGACCTGCCTTATCTATTCTTACCTTTAGGCTTCTTTCTTTTCACTGGGTTCCCTCTGCCTTTAATACTGTTTCCACCACTTTCTCTGCATATCCAAATCCTACCTAGCCTTGAAGGCTTTCAGATATCTCAAGTCACCCCTCCCAGGAAGACTTTCCTGATGCTTTCTGCCTTTGAATGCCCCCAGCACTCTCTTCCACATCTTCTTTGATGGCTGCCTAGTTAGCCTTTTATTACTGAAGAAATTCACATGTTCTTGAATAGTTCCTGAGTTCCTTGAGAGTAGGCAGTGTGGTGTAGAAAAATGATCACAAGTCTGGGCATCACACTGACTTGAGTTTAAATCCTGGCCCTGCCACTTTACAGCTGTGTGACTTTGTACAAGTGACCACTGTCTCTAAATTAAACTAATCCTTACTACCAGTCACATTCTTTATTAATGCATTTATTTTTGTATTGTCTGTCTCTCCCAATTAAGAATGTCAACTCCATGAGGGAAGGGATATTGTTTTGTTTATTGCTGTGTATCCCCAGAATCTATAATAATACCTGGAGCAGGTTCTTAATAAAGATTTGTTTGATGAGTGAATGAATCAAGGCAATGGAAAAGTAAGCCTGGAAATCAGGTCCACATAGATTGGAATTCCCAACTCAACTCTTTTCTAACTCTATAAAAAACCAAACCAAACTCACTGCTGTCGAGTCAGATCTAACTCATAGCGACCCCTCTTTGGGTTTTTGAGGTGCTATCACTATGGAAGTAGATTGCCCAAACTTGGGCAAATCATTGAACCTTTTTGACCCTAAGTTACCTTGCCTATTAAATCGGCTTAGAGATGCCACTTCATGTGGTTACTGTACAGATGGGTTGCAATGGGAACAGGTGGTGGAGAGTCCAAGTGCCTACAAGGCAGCCAAGACAGGTGAAAGGCCCTTTGCTAGTTACCTACACCTTAGTTTTCCCTAAACAATTGTTAAAATTTTTATTATGGTAAAATATACATACCAACAATGTTTGCCATTTAACAAATTTTAAGTGTACAATTCTGTGACATAAGTTACATTGACTATATTATGCAACTGTTAGCACTCTCCATTTACAAATATTCTTCATCGACCTCAACAGATGCTCAGTATACCTTAAGTAATAATTCTCCACTGCTTCTTCCACCTAGATCCTGGTAAGTACTATAAACATTTTTCTCTATGTTTTTTCTAGATATTTCATGTAAGTGCAATCATAAAGTATTTGTCCTTTCATTTCTGACTCAGCACAAAATGCTCAGTGCAATGTTTTCCAGGTTCATCCATGCCTTAGCATGTATTGGAACTTCATTTCTCTTTATAGCTGAGTAATATTCCATTGTATATACATACCACATTTTCTTTATCCGTTCATCTGTTAACAGGCACTTAGGGTATTTCCACCTTTGGGCTATTGTGAGTAATACTGCTATGGATATTGGTGTAAGTGTTTGAGTTTCTCATTTCAACTCTTCACTGTATACCTAGGAGTACAATTGCTGAGTCATATGGAAATTCTATGTTTAGTTTTTTGATGACCAAGCAAAATATTTTTCCCAGCAGCCATACCATTTTAGATTCCTACCAGCAATTAGCAAGGGTTCTAAGTTCTTCATATTCTCAACAAGAGTTGTTATTTCTGTTGTTTTTTCTGATAATAGGTGACTTGATGGCACCTAATACTAACAACATGTGGGAGTAGAGTGGTATTTCATTGTGGTTTTGATTTGCATTTCCCTAATGATTAATGAAAACGCAAATCAAAACCACAATGAAATAACACTCTACTCCCACTTGTGATACTGCCTCAGAAACCCAAGGAGGGGTGGCTATGAGTCGGGTCTGACTTGATGGCACATAACAATAACAACAACAACAATGATTAATGATTTTGAGCATCATTTCCTTTTCTTATTAGCCATTTGTGGCTTTTCTTTGGACAAGTGTTTATTAAAGTCCTTTGTCCATTTTTAATGGGGGTTTGTCTTTTTTGTTGTTGAGTTGTAGTACTCTGGATATTAAGCTCTTATCATATATAGAGTTCCCAAATATTTTCTCACATTCTATAGGTTATGTCTTAATTTTGTTGATAATGTCCTTTGATGCACAAAAGTTTGAACTTTTCATTGCATCCAATTTATTCATTTTTTCTTTTGCTGTTTGTGCTTTTGGTGTCATATCTTACTCTCATGTTTTCTTCTAAGAGTTTTATGGTTTTGGTTCTTACATATAGGTCATTGATATATTTTGAATTAATTTTCATATATAGTGTGCAGTATGGATCCAACTCATTATCTTGTTTGTGGAGATCCAGGTGTCCTATCACCACTTATTGAAAAGACTATTCTTCCCCCCATTAAATGAACTGAGCACCCTTATTGAAAATCAGTGGACCATAGATGTATGAGTTTGTTTCTGGACTCTCAATTCTATTCCATTCTTCTATGTCTATACTTTAAGGAGTCCTGGTGGTGCAGTGGTTAAGTGCTCAGCTGCTAGCCAAAAGGTTGGTAGTTCAAATTTACCAGCTGCTCCATGGGAGAAAGACATGACAATCTGTTTCTGTAAAGGTTATGGCTTTGGAAATTCCATGGTGCAGTTCTACTCTGTCCTATAGGGTCACTATGCTTTGGAATCAACTCCACAGCAATGGGTTATGTCTATCCTTATACCAGTATCAGACTGTCCTGATTAAAGTAACATTATACACCCAGTCCTCCACTCCTCACTTATCGATATGGTTAGCTTCCACAG
Source organism: Orycteropus afer afer (assembly GCF_000298275.1). Classification (NCBI taxonomy): domain Eukaryota; kingdom Metazoa; phylum Chordata; class Mammalia; order Tubulidentata; family Orycteropodidae; genus Orycteropus; species Orycteropus afer. The sequence continues at coordinate 1,285,243 of NW_006922157.1, read as the reverse complement.
AACAGGTCGTTATGCAAAATGGCAGTATGTGAGAGTCACGGACCGAGTCCCATCTTTGGCGTCTCACCCCATTCACCACCCTTTAGGCACCTGTGGCATGTCTCAGGATGTGCATGCTTCCCCACAACACCTTCTCCACTACCACGAAGCCCACAGAGGTGGTGATGGTTGGGTGCTGGCCACAACCTGCAGCCTCCCAGATCTTACTTTGGGCAAGGACCTCACTTGTTCTCCATCCATCTTGGTCCCACATTCCTACATGTTCTCTTTCCCTCTCCCCCTTCCTTTCTCCCCTCATTGACCTCCCTAGCACTTTTGGACCCTCATCTGGCCTCCCACTACCTGCCTGTGACCTTGTCTCATCCCACTGTGGCCCTGTGCCTTCTGTGGCCAAACTGAAATGTCACAGACAAACAGGAGAAGGTTTCCTGCAGCCGCCATCACTTTTGTGGTCCACTTGTTGTTCAGGCCTCTGGTATATCATTTGGGGGTGGCCCACAGAGGACACACTGGGCCAGCCATGGCCCCATGTGAGGCCCAGACCATCAGAGGCACTACCTGGGATTTGTTTCAAGGTTGCTGTAGATGTGAAATGTCAGATAACAAGATAGTCGATAAGTAAGGGGTAGGTATAGTAAGTTTTGAGATTGGCAAGTGTGAGTCCTCATAATATAGTCTTCTTTTTTCAAGAATGCTTTAGCTATTTGGGGCACCTTGAAATTCCATGAGAATTTGAGGATTGGTTTTTCCATTTCTGCAAAAAAGAAAGATGTTGGGATTTTTTTAAAAAATAAGTTTTTATTGTGATTAGGGTGAAAGTTTACAGAGCAAATTTGTTTTCTGTCCAACAATTCATACACATTTTCTTTTGTGACACTGGTTGCAATCCCCACAATGTAACAGTATTCTTCCCACTTCCTCCCAGAGTTTACCATTTCCATTCATCTTTCTTTCCTAAAGTTTCCTGCTTTCTGGGCTTTATCCCTGGGCAATGGCTGCCCTTTTCATCTC
>NW_006922157.1:1282117-1283110 GCF_000298275.1 Orycteropus afer afer | reverse complement strand
CAACCCTCTATATGATCTTGTATACACTCCCCATTTCACAGACATACCTAATCATTTAGCCTGTCCACCTATCTATCCATCCATATACCCATGTTTAAGGCTGTTGGTATTTTGATAGGTATTATGTTCAATTTATGGATTGCTTTGGATATTATAAGGAGCTCTGGTGGTGCAGTGCCTAATGCATTTGACTGCTAATCAGAAAGTTGGCAGTTCAAACCCACCAGCCACTCCACATAAGGAAGACTGTGCAATCTACTTCTGCAAAAATTTACTGCCTTGGAAACCCAATAGGGATTGCTATGAGTTGGAATCGACTAGGTGACAGTGGGTTTGGTTTTTTGGTTTTTGGGTATTATAAACACCTTAAAAATATCAAGTCTTCTAGTCCATGCAAATGGGATTTCCTTCCATTTATTCAAGTCTTCTTTAATTTATTTCAGTAATGTTTTGTGGTAGTCAGTGTAGAAGTCTTTCTCCTCCCTGGTTAAATTTATTCCTAGATATTTTATCTGTTTAAATGCTATTGTCAATGGCATTGTTTTCTTAATTTCCTGTTTAAATTGTGCATTGGTAGTGTATAGGAACTCAACTGATTTTTGTTGACCTTGTAACCTGCAACTCTGCTGAATTAGTTACCTGTAGTAACTTTCTTGTGGATTCTTTGGGATTTTCTATATATTGGATCATGTCATTTGTGAATAGAGATGGTTTTACTTCTTCCTTCCCTCTTTGGAAATTTTTATTCTTTTTTCTTGCCTAATTGCTCTTGTTAGAACATCTATTACAATGCTGAATGTCAGTAGTAACAGTGGGCATCCTTGTCTTGGTCCTGATCTTAGGGGAGAAACTTTCAATCATTCTTAATTGACTATAATGTTGTTGTTGTTATGTGCCATCGAGTCGGACCCAACTCATAGCGACCCCTTTTTGGGTTGCCAAGTCAGTATCACTATGGAAGTAGATTGCCCAACCTTCCTTCCAAGAAGTGGC
>NW_006922157.1:1278005-1279254 GCF_000298275.1 Orycteropus afer afer | reverse complement strand
CAATTAAGTGTTCTGGAATTCCCATTCTTCTCAAGGTTATCCATAATTTTTTATGATCCACACAATAGAATGGTTTTGCATAGTCAATAAAACACAAGTAAACATCTTTCTGATATTCTTTACTTTCAGCCAAGATCCATGTGAGATCAGCAGTGATGTCCCTCGTTCCATACCCTCTTCTGAATCCAGCTAGAATTTCTAGAATTTTTCAGTCAATATACTGCTGCAACTCTTTTTGAATTATCACCAGCAGGATTTTACTTGTCTGTGATATTAATGATATATTTTTTGACAATTTTCACATTTGTGAAATCACCTTTCTTTGGAATACATACAAATATAGATCTCTTCCATTCAGTTGGCCAGGTAGCTGACTTCCAATTTTCTTGGCATAGACAGCAGGCATCTGTTTGTTGAAACATCTCAATGGGTATTCCATCAATTCATGGAGCCTTGTTTTTCACGAATTCTTTCAGGACAATTTTGACTTCTTCTTTCAATATCATTGGTTCTCAACCATGGTTCTCCTGAAATGGATGAACATCAACCAATTCTTTTTGGTACAGTGACTCTGTGTATTCTTTATATCTTCTTTTGATATTTCTTGCATCATTCAATATATTACACATAGAAACTTTCAGAATTGAAAATTGAGGCTTGATTATTTTCTTCAGTTCTTTCAGCTTGAGAAATGCCAAGCATGTTCTTCCCTTTGGAAGACTCCAGGTCTTTGTACATTTCATTATAATAATTGACTTTGTCTTCTCAAGCTGCACTTTGAAATCTTCTGTTCAAGTCTTTTATCTTTTCATTTCTTCCATTTACTTTAGTTACTCAGTTCAAGGGCAAGTTTCAGAGTCTCTTCTGACATCCCTTGTGTTTTTTCTTCCTTTCTTATCTTTTTAATGATCTTTTGCTTTCTTCATGGATGATGTTCTTGATGTCATCCCACATTTCCTCTGGTTTTGTGTCATTGGCGTTCAATGGATCAAATCTATTCTTTAGATGGCCTCTAAATTCAGGACGGATATAATCAAGGTTATATTTTGGCTGTCATGGCCTTGTTTTGATTGTCTTCAGCTTCTATTTGAACTTTCATATGACTAGTTGATGGTCTGTTCCACACTCAGCTCCAGGTTTTTTTTTTTTTTTTTTTAATTGTGATCTGGGTGAAAGTTTACAGAACAAATTCACTTTCCATGCAGCAGTTCACATACACTTTGTCTCATGACATTGACTACAATTTATC
>NW_006922157.1:1274859-1277055 GCF_000298275.1 Orycteropus afer afer | reverse complement strand
ATTTTCCAACTAAGGGTCATCCTTCTTTGTTTCCAACTTTTGCATTCCAATCCCCAGTCAACACATCTTGATTGCATGTTTGGTCAGTTTCAGACCACAGAAGTTGGTAAATCTTCAATTTCATCTTTGGCTTTGGTGGTTGGTGTGTAAAGTTGGATAATAGTAGTAGTAACTGGTCTTCCTTGTAGTTGTATGGATATTACTGACACCATTTTACTTTAAGATAGATCTTGAAACATTATTTGTGACAATGTATGCTATGCTATTCCTATTCAATTTCTCATTCCCAGAATAGTAGATCATATGGTTGTCTGATTCAAAATGGTCCAAACCGGTCAATTTCAGCTCACTAATGCTTAGAATATTGATCTTTATGCATCCCATTTCTTTTTTGACAACTTCCAATTTTCCTAGATTCATACTTCATACATTCCATGTTCTGGTTATTAATGGATGTTTGCAGAGGTTTCTTCTCATTTTGAGTCATGCCACATCAGGAAATGGAGGTCCCAAAAGCTTTAGTACATCCACATCATTAAGATCAGCTCTACTTTGAGATTCTCCAGTTCTATTTTCAGTGCCTTGTAACCTGAGGGGCTCATCTTTCAGAACTATAATGGAAAATGTTTCAGGGTTATTCATAAAGTTTTCCAGTAATATATCAGACAGTGTTTCTCTGGTATTCATAAGGTTTTCACTGACCAGATCTTTGAAAAGTGGTTGTCCCCTTCCTTCTTCTGAGTCTGTCTTAGTCTGGAAGCTCAGCTGAAACCTGTCCACCATGGGTGACCATGCTGCTATTTGAAAAACTGGTGGCATAGCCTCCGGGCTCGGAACAACATGCATGGCACCACAGTACAGCACTGATAGATGAATAGTGGGAAAAGGTGTTAGATATTATGAAAATCCTTTTATGCATTGATTGAGATGATCATGTATTGTCCTTCATTCAATTAATGTAGTTTATTACATTGATTGATTTTCTAATGTTGAATCACCCTTGCACTCCTGGAATAAATCCCACCTATTTATGTTATATAATCCTTTTAGTATGCTGTTGCATTTGCTTTCTTAGTATTTTGTTGAGGATTTTTACATCTATATTCATAAGAGATGTTGTTGTTGTTGTTAGGTACCATTGAGTCTGTTTGGACATATAGAGACCCCATGTGTAACAGAACAAAGCACTACCCAGTCCTGCACCATCCTCACAATCATTACTATGCTTTAGCCATTGTTGTACCCACTGTGTCAACCCATCTCATTGAGGGTCTTCCTCTTTTTTGATGACACTCCACTTTTCCAACACTTATGTCCTTCTCCAGGGACTGGTTCCTCCTGATAACATATCCAAAACATGTGAGGTGAAATCTCACCATCTTCACTTCTAAGGTGCATTATGGCTATACTTCTTCTAAGATAGATTTGTTCATTATTCTGGAAGTCCATGGTATGTATATTCAATATTATTCACTAACATAATAAGGGATAATGATCTGTAATTCTCCTTCTTGTGGTGTCTTTGTCTTTGGTATCAGGTACTGGACTCATAGAACCAGTTAGAAAACATTCTCTCCTCTTCATTTTTTGGGAAGAGTTTAAAAAGGATTGGTGTCAATTCTTCTTTAAACATTTGGTAGAATTCACTAAGGAAACACCCTGGTACAAGGCTTTATTTTTCCTGTTTTTATTTTTATTATTTCTGATTCAATGTCTTTATTTCTTAATGGTTGTTTAGATTTTATATTTCTTCTTGAGTCAATTTAGTTAGTTTATTTGTTTCTAAGGATTTTCCCATTCCATTTAGGTTATCTACTTTGTTGGTGTTCATAGTATCATCATATATTCCTTTTGATATTTGTAGGGTCATTTTAATTTCTGATTTTAATTATTTATACTTTCTCCTTTTCTTTGTCAGTTCAACTGAAGGTGCATTGATTTTATTGATCTTTTTAATGAACCACCTTCTGGTTGTACTAATTCTCTCTATTGTTTTTATATTCTCTATTCCATGTATCTCTGCTCTGATCCTTGTTATTTCTTTCCTTCTTATAGTGTTGTGCTTAGTTTGCTCTTTTTTTCTAGTTTCTCAAGTTGTAAAGTTAGGTTATTGGTTTAAGAACTTTTTTATTTTTAAATGTTCACCATTATAAATTTCCCTCTGAGCACTACCTTTACTGCATCCTATAAGTTTTA
>NW_006922157.1:1273084-1274589 GCF_000298275.1 Orycteropus afer afer | reverse complement strand
GTCCAGTTGGTTTATAGTACTGTTCAAATCTTTCATTTCTTCATTGATTTTATTTCTAGATGTACTATGCATATTGAAAGTACTGCAGCTCATTTGGATTCCAGGGTCCTAAGAAGAGGCTCAATTTGCCAAGGGTGGCAGGGACATACAGGAGGCTGACAACAGGAAAGGAGACAGGTAGAAAGTGCTTCCAACTAGTGAACAGAGGAGCACAGTACCCTGCTTATGTAGATAACTTCCAAACAAAACAAAGAAAATGAAAATCATGCGAAAGCCACTCCAACACACAATCACCAATTAAATATAAACACAAAAATATCACAATGTCTCAGAGACAACAGAGCATCACCGTTCACACAAAGAAACAAGATAAAGCAGGAGAAACAAGGGACCAGGATACAGATCCAAAACACATCCCTAAGGAAGAAGCAGCATTGGAACTCCCTGATAAGGAATTCAAAGGAATTATATTTAGGTACCTTCAATGGATTGAGAGACAGATCAAGGAAAACACTGGCAAAATTGAGGAAAACACTGAGAAAACCCTAGAACAATTTCAAAAGACAATACAAGAACAAAATGACAAAGTAAATGAAAAATTAGAAATGATACAAAATCTACAGTTAGAAATCCAGAAGATTAATGCTAAAATTTCAAAAAATAGATAACACAATGAAAGGGCAAAGGAGTAGAATTGAATCAATGGAAGACAGAATTAGTGAGATTGAAGACAAATACCTCAATACTTCTTTGGAAAGGGATCAATCATTAAAAAAATATGAAAACAAAATGAAGAAAGCGTAAGGTTCATGTGGAATACCATCAAAAGGAATAACCTATATGTACTTGGACTTCCAGAACAGGAAGAGACAAATAAAACCACAGAGAAAATTGTCTAAGATTTGTTAGAAGAGAATTTCCCTGGTATGATGAAAGATGAAAATATATCCATTCAAGAAGTCCAACAAATCCCAAACAGGATAGACCCCATAAGAAAATCACCAAGACGTATCATCATCAAACTCATCAAAACCAAAAACAAAGAAAGAATCCTGAAAGCAGCATGGGAAAAACATAATGTTACCTACAAGGGGCAACCAATAAGGTTAAGCTCGGATTTCTCAGAAGAAACCATGCAGGTAAGAAGACAATGGGGAGGGTATATATAAAACCCTGAGAGAGAAAATTTTCCAACCAAGACTTATAAACCAAACTAAACCAAACCAAACTCACTGCCATCAAGTCAGATCCAACTCATAGCGACCCCTCCTTGGGTTTCTGAGGAGGTATCACTACAGAAGTAGATTGCCTAACCTTCCTACTGAGGAGTGGCTGGTGGGTTTGAACCACCAACTTTCTGGTTAGCAGTCAAATGCCTTAGGCACTATGCCACTAGAGCTCCCCCAAGAATTATATACCCAGAAAAATTGTCCCTCAAATATGATGGTGAAATTAGGAGATTTCCAGATAAGCAGAAATTAAGGGAATTTGTTAAAACCAGACCA
>NW_006922157.1:1260848-1272969 GCF_000298275.1 Orycteropus afer afer | reverse complement strand
ATAAGCCTACAAAATTGTAAATAGGGAACCAGAGACATCAATTGACAAATTAGGACAACTACAAACCAAAGAGAAGGAAAAAATTGTGTGGTTACAGAACTTCTAAATAGTAGGGAAGTCAAGACAACTGCAAGATAGACTGGACTGTTCTAAATTTGGGAAGAAAATTATAAATCACAAGGTTACCTCAAAGAAAAATGATAAACATTCACATCAAAATAAAAAAGACCAGCACAAATATTTAGCAAATACTAAAACAATAGCAATGAAAAATGTGACAGCAAAATTCATGAACAAAATGAGCTCAGCACAGATAATTATATGGAACAAAGAAATCAGGAGCCCTGGGATATATTCTGGGCCTGGAATAAAACTCATTCCCTAGGGCTGGCTCTCAGCCCAATAGGAAACAAGATGTACACATAGACCACTCAACCCAGGGTGATGCACACATATACTCTATGGAAATGTATCCCTTGGAGCAATCAACCATGGGGCACCAGAGGGGCAACATTCACACAGAGGAAATGGAGGACACACAGGAGTGCATAACTATGAGGATCACAGGGGGAGGGGAAGAGACTGGGTTAGGGTTGGGGATGGTAAATGGGGAGTGAAACTATATGTACATGTAATGTTGAATGTAAAACAAACTCTGCTCTGTAATCTTGAACCCAAAGCACAGCAAAAAAAAAAAAAGAAAGAAAGAAAGAAAAAGAAAAGAAAGAAAGAAAAAGCGCATAACAATATGACAGCAGCAAATTCATACTTGTTGATAATTACATATTTGACAAGGGGTTGATCTCTAAAATTTATAGAAAACTCCAACACCTCAACAACAAAAAGACTAACAATCCAATTATAAAATGGGCAGAAGATATGAATAGACACTTCACCAAAGAGGATATTCAGGCAGCCAGCAAATATATGAAGAAATGCTCATGATTACTAGTCATCAGAGAGATGCAAATCAAAACAACAATGAGATACCATCTCACCATAGCACTGATGGCAAAGTTCAACAAGACAGAAAATAACAAATTCTGGTGAGAATGTGGAGTGATTGGGACTCTCATACACTGCTGGTGGAACTGTCAAATGATACAACCACTGTGGAAAACAGTATGGTGATTCATTTAAAAGCTGGAATTAGAAATATCATTTGACCCAGCAATCCCATTACTAGGTATACATCCTAAGGAAGTGAGAGCCAGGACAAGAACAGATATATGCACAACCATGTTCATCACAGCACTATTTACACTAGCAGAAAGATGGAAACAATTTAGGTGCCCATCAACAGCAGAGTGGATAACCAAACTATGGTCCATACACACAATGAAATACTACACAATACTAAAGAATAATGTAGAATCTGCAAAACACCACATAACATGGATGAACTTGGAGGATGTTATGCTGTGTGAAATAAGTCAATCACACAAAGGCAAATATAGTATTAGTTCATTATTGTTAAAAGTCAAGGAAAGGTTATATATGGAAGCAAAATTTCTTTGTTAGTTACCAGGAATGGAGGGGGGGAGGGAACACTGAAAAAAAAATACATTGACCCATGTCACTTTAGTTTTGTGTATTTCACTGTACATAAATTATATTTCAATAAAATGTTTTTTTTTTAAGTGGTGCATTGAAGTCTACAACTATTAGTGTGGAGATTTCTCTTTATCCCTCCAATTCTGCCAGTATTTGCTTCATATATTTTAGGGTTCTAATGTTCACTGATACATATATATAATTGTTATTTCTTCTAGATTTGTTAATTTTTTATCATTATACAATGCCTTTCTGTGTTTCTTGTAATGGATTTTTACTTAAAGTCCATTTTGTCTACTATTCCTTAACAAGGTTTTTAGCTTGCTACTTTGAAACAATTGTAGTCACAGGAAGTTGCAAAGAGAGTAAAGAGAGACATTAACAAGAATGGACTTCCAAAAATCCTCTCCTCCATTAAAGTAACCAAACACTGGTAAAAATTTTCAGGATCAACTTTTTCAGAACTCTGGAGATTAGCCAAAGAAAAGAAAAGCAATCTGGAGAATGTTTATTCAAAAAAGGGGCTGAACCTTGGTAAGTAGAGTGACCTTTGTGGTATTTTAACTTGTCTTATTCCCCTTCCCCCTCCCCAGGTCCATGGTACCTTTGAAAATTAACAATACATAATCACAGTGGAAAACAAAAGCTTGGTAACTACTGGAGAAGGCAAAATGAGATTGGAGGTCTTTCAAAGCCTTATTCTAAGAGAATTATCATTATTTTGACCTGTCTGATGGTTCACATGAAGATCGCTCTTGCAAGGCTTGTTTTTATTTGACCATACATGGAACTCACTCGGTTTAGCTTTCCAGAGGGTTGTTTGTTGAAAACAGTCAGTAGCAATTTTTTTTAACATTGTGCTTGCCTAAAGTTGTTGATAACATTTGGATCAAACCACCGGCTAACAAAAAAGCTTCAAAGAAAAAGCTGAGGCAGGAGATGTCCGTAGGTGGCTTGGGGAAGCTCCAACACATTCCTTGGAATCCAGAAGCTGATACATATGTGTAAGACTGTGTACATGCCCAGGGTTATGCATATGCTCATGAAATAACTTAGCAGGCCCCAAGGATATCTTAGGGGTGATATACCCCTTGTTGACCTTGATGCTCTGCATAGCATGTCATGAAGACTAAGGTAGAGTTTTAAACTTCCCAGATGAGTATTGAAGATAAGACCTAACATGCACACAGAGCTCCTCAGCAAAGATTGGGAGACTTTTTGACTTCAGGCACTTATGAAAATCTCTGCCTAATCATTAGATAACCAGTAGCTAACTGAGCAGAGATTTCAGTGGTCACATATGACAAAGAATACAGAATTTCAGAATTAGTTTAAAAAACTCACTAAACAAACAATCAGCAACAATAGAAGCAACACAACAAAAAAACAGCTACAACAGCAAACCCTGGAGATAGGAGAATATCTGGCTTGCATAGCTGCCATATTATATTATTTAAAATGTTCATTTTCAAACCATAATTCTGAAACATGCAATGAAGCAGGAAAGTTCAGTCCATACATAGGAAGAGGGAAAAACAAGTCAATAGAAACTGTCCTAAGGAATATCACACATTGAACTTACTAGACAAAGACTTTTATATTGTTCAAAGAATTAAAGAAAACCACGCCTAAATAAGTAAAAATTACAATGTTTCATCAAGCAGAAATAAAGAAAAGAATATATAATAAGTTATATAAAGGAACAAAATAAAATTCTGGAGCTGAAAATTACAATAACTGAAATGAAAAATCACTAGACAGACTCACCAGAAGATTTGAGAAGATAGAAGAATCAGCAAGCTTGAAGAAAGATCAATTAAGATTATCGAATCTAAAGAAAAGAAATAAAAAAGAATGAAAGAAAATGAACAGAACCTCAGAGACGTGTGGGAAACTTTCAAGTATAACAACATACCAATTATGATGGGATTCTCAGAAGCAGAGGAGAAAGAGAAAGAAGTGGAAAGAATATATGAAAAAATAATGACCAAAAACTTCCAAGATTTGATGAAAAAGAAAAATCTAGTCATTCAAGAAGCTAAATGATCAAAAGTATCCACATACAGCTAGACCCATAATCAATCTGTTAATAACAAAGACAAAGAGATAATCTTGAAAGCAGCAAAAGAGAAGTGACTCATGATAAAAAGGGATCCTTAGTAAGATTAACAGCTGATTTCTGATTAGAAACCATAGATGCTAGAAGAGAGTGAGATGTTATGTTCAACATGCTGAAAGAGAAAGACTGTCAACCAAGAATTCTACATCCAGCAAAACTATCCCTTAAAAAAAAGAGGAGAAATTAACATATTCCCGATAAATAAAAAATGAATTTGTCACTAACGGACATGCCCTATTTGCAATAATAAAGGGAGTACTTTGAAACTAGAAAGCTAGACAGTAACTCAGATCCTAATGAAGAAAAACAAAAACTGGAATTTTTTGCTTGTAACATTTCCTCTGTCTAATTTAAAATATAACTTCAAAAGCAATAATTTTAAATCTGTGTTGATGGATATACAATGAATGAAAATGTATTTTTTATGATAATAAAAGCATGAAGGAAGAAGAAGGGTTGGAGGAGTAAAATTCATGTAAATGATCAAAATTAAGTTATTATTAATCTGAACTAGATAATTATAAACTAAGATTTTTATTGTAATCCCTAGAGCAACCAAAAGATTTAATTGTAATTGATACAGCAGACAATCTGGAACCCTGAGCTTTGAAGGAGAGGATAAAGAAGTTGATTAATACTAACCAGTAGAAGAACCTGAATAAAAACAGTGAATAAGGAGACAAATGGAGCTGTGGATTGCTGACTGTCTTGAGGGCACAGCCATTTTGAATATTTGCAAGCAGCATTCCAATCTGGCAGCAACCTAAGAATCAGATCTGCTCACCAAGGACAGCAGGGGCAAGCACTAAACTGGTGGCTGACAACTAGAAAGAAAAATAGCAAAGAAGGAGACAGAGCTGTGAACTACTGGGTCTCCTGAGGGCACAGCCATTTTGAGTATTTGCAAGTAGCATGGCCATTTTGAATATATGCAAGTGGCATTCTGACCTGGGCAGAAACCTAAGAATAGGCTCCACTTACCCAGGATAGCATGGGCAACCTACACTAGAGGCAGAAGTCTAAAAAGGTGCAATATTCCCCTTGTTACTCTTAAAGCCCCACCATCTTGGTGAATAGAGGTGTGGCCATCCCCCACCTCTACCCACCTTCTTGATCAGCAGGAATTTCATCCAGGTCTGTGCCCTGTCAGAGCCTGGGTGCCCTTCCATGCCCCCCACCAAAGTTTGGGTTTTGTTTGTTTGTCTCTAAATTATCCTTTTTATTTTCCTCTTCTCTTCCTTTTTATTTATTTGTTTATTCTCTTTCCCTTCCCTGGTTCTTTATTGTTTCTTCTCCTCTCTTTTTCTGGATTCTTTCTTTTTTCATTCTTTTCTTCTTTTGGTTCTCCCCATCCCTTGTTTTCCCTTTTGCAGTTTTCCCATTTTTTCTTTATTCTTCTTTCACTCTTGCTTTTTCCTCTCACTCCCTCCTCCCCAGATATTGTAGGTTTTTCCCCTCTTTTTATCATTATCTTTCTTTTGTCTTTTTTAAATAATTTTTTTGCAATCATTTCTGTTTCTTCATGCAGTTTGGTATTTTATTCTCATTTTTGGTGTTTTTAAATTTTTAAAAAAAAATCTAAGTGAATGAGAGACAACAACCATTCCCAAACAACCCAATCATACCTGCATCTCCTGAAGCCCCACCACCTGAGTTAGGGTCACTATCTGCTCCTTCACCAACTGCCCAAGGATAGGCAGCAGCCAATATCAGCTCAACTCACCCTCAGCTGCTCTTCATGAACAGCTAGCAGAGATCTTTGTACACTCTAATTCTCTATAATACCCACCAGGAGACAGGTGTTGAATGCCTAAGTGCTACCAACTAGTGAATAGAGGAACACAATACTCTGCTCACAGAGATATAGCAAAACAAAATAAAGGAAAAAAAAATCTTGGGCAAGTCACATCAACACACTACCACAAATTAAATATAAATACAACACCACCACCATGTCTTGAAGACAACTGGCCAATCCAGTTCACACAAAGAAGGAAGATAAACTAGTACAAACAAAAGACCAAGATACAGACCCAGAAAACATACCTGAGAAAAAAGCAGCATTGGAACTCCCTGTTCAGGAATTCAAAAGAATTATATTTAGGTACCTTCAATGGACTGACAGACAGACAAAATTAAGGAAAACACAAAAAAGTTCTAAATAATTTAGGAAAATAATACAAGAACAAATTCACAAAATAGACAAAAAATTATAGATGACACAAAACCAACAAATCAAAACCCAGAAGATTAATACTAAACCAAAAAAAAAAAAAGAAGAAGAAGAAAAATCAACTCACTGCCATCGAGTTGATTTTGACTCATAGCAACCCCTCCTTAGGTTTCTGAGGTGGTATCTCTATGGAAATATATTGCCCAATCTTCCTTCCAAGGAGTAGGTGGTGGGTTTGAACCACCAGCTTTCTGGTTAGCAGTCAAATGCCTTAGGCACTACACCCCCAGAGATCCTGAAAATTAATAATAAAATTTCAGAAATAGATAATACATTGAATAAGCAAAGGAGTAGACTTGAATAAATGGAAGACAGAATTAATGAGATTGAAGAAAAAGAACTCAATACTACTTTGGTAAGGGATCAATCAGACAAAAGATCAAAATGAAGAAAGCCTAAGATTCATGTGGGATACCATCAAGAGGAATAAATTATATGTGATTTGAATTCCAGAATAGGAAGGGACAAAGAAAACCACAGAGAAAATTGTTGAAGATTTGTTGGAAGAGAATTTTCCTAATATGATGAAAGACAAGAAGATACCCATTTAAGAAGTTCAGTAAACCCCAAACAGTTTAGATCCCAAAAGAAAATCACCAAGACGTATCATAATCAAATGCACCAACACAAAAGACAAAGAAAGAATCCTGAAAGCAGCATGGGAAAAATGAAAAGTTACCTACAAAGGGCAATCAGTAATTCCAAGCTCTGATTTCTTGGCAGAAACCATGCAGGAGAGAAGGTAATGGGGTGATATGTATAAAACCCTGAAAGAAAAAAGTTGCCAGCCAAGAATTACCTAGCTAGCAAAATTGTCCCTCAACTATGATGGTGAAATTAAGACATTTCCAGATAAACAGAAATTAAGGGAATTTGTTAAAACCAGACCAACTTTACAAGAGATGCTAAAGGGAGTCCTTCAGAAAGAGAACTAACAACAGCAGACAACAACCAATGATTAACACACATGATGACATAACCCATAGCAACACAGTTATAAAAGTATGCAATGTAAAATTAGCTTATAAGACTCTAAACAGGGAACCAGAGACATCACTTGGTAAACAGGACAACTACTAACCAAAAAAGAGAGAATAAATAGTGTAGGTACAGAACTTTCAAATGGTGAGGAAGTCAAGATAATTGTGAGATAGAAGTGAATATTCTAAAGTTGAAAAGAAAACTCCCACAGGGTAGTTCACATGATAGCCTCAAAGAAAAATGATAAATCTTCACATTAAAATAATAAAAAAGAGTAAAAAATATTTAGCAAATACTAAAATAATAGCAACGAAGTAAATGATAACAAAATTCTTAAACAAAATAAACTCAGCACATAAAATTATATAAAACAAAGAAATCAGCAACATCATGAAAAAACACAACAAAGTGACATCAATAAATTCATACTTGTCTGTAAGTACACTGAATGTAAATGGATTAAATGCACCACTCAAGAGACAGACAGTTTCAGACTGGATAAGAAAACATGACCCATCAATATGCTGTCTACAAAGATTCACAAAGACAAAAACAGACTAAAAATCATAAGTTGGAAAAAGATATATGAAGTAAATGGCAATAAAAAATGAACAGGAGTGGCAATATTAATTTCTGATTAAATAGACTTTAAGACAAAAACCGTCATAAGAGACAAGGAAGAACATTATATAATGACTATAGGATCCATTGAACAAGAGGACATAACCATAATAAATATCTACACACCCATGAAGGAGCCCCCAAACACATAAATCATTCTTTAACAGAATTGAAAAAACAAATAGAAGACACCACAATAATAATAGGAGATTTTAATCCACCACTTTCGATAAAAGATAGAACAGTACAGAAACTCAACAAAGATGCAGAACCACAATCAACCAACTTAACCTCATAGACATGTAAATAGCACTTCACCCAAAAACAGCACAATATAAATTCTTTTCCAGTGCACAAGGAACATTCCCCAGGATAGAACATTTGATAAGCAAGTCTCAATAAATTTAAAACATTGAAATACTGTGTTTTGGTTATTTTGTGCTACTCTAACAGAAAATACCACAAATGGGTGGCTTTAACAAATGGATTTATTCTCTTCCAGGTTAGGCTAGAAGTCCAAGTTCAAAGTGCCAGCTCTAGGGGCTGGGTGAAAGCCCTTTGACATTGGGCTTCAGCTGTGCCTCTTGTTCCTGGCTCACTGGAGCTGGAGGTGTCTCTTACTCAGGCAGCTGCTGGCTGCTGAGGCTAACAAGTCCAAAGTTGACAAATAAGATGGCACAGTTCCAAAATTACCAAACAACACAGAAGGCCACTAGTTCAAGATGAGAGACAGTCCCAAGATAAGCAGAAAACATGGCAGGCTGCTAAATGAAGACTCAACTACATGTGTGATCCAAGCATGCAAAAAGCTGGAGACCTTCCTCAAAGCTGCTTCTTATATACTGGAAGCAGACCACATGGTTAAGGCAGTTACTCAGCTGCTCCAGTAGATTCCACCATGGAGTTGATTACCAGTCTCATCATGGGGAATAACTACATCCAGCTGACCAGCCACTCAAAATCAGGCCCAGCTGGCTGACACACAGCTTAACTACCACATACTGCAAACCATCTTCTCAAATCACAGTGCTATAAAATTAGAAATCAACACTATGAAGATCAACAGAAAAAGAGAAAACTCATGGAAGCTGAATAAAACTCTCCTTAAATATGACTGGGTGATAAAAGAAATAAAAAATGAAATTAAAAAATTCCTGGAATCAAATGAGAATGAAAACACAACATACCAAAATCTTTAGGACACAGCAAAAGCAGTGATCAGAAGGCAATTTATAGAAATAAATGCACACAAAAAAAAAAAAAAAAAAAAAGAAAGACACAAATAATCTTAACACAACATCTTCAACAATTAGAAAAAGATAAGCAAAAAAGCTTACAGTCATCAGAAGAAAAGAAATAATAAAGATTTGAGCAGAAATAAATGAAATAGAAAATAGAAATACAACAGAAAAAATCAACAAGACTAGAAGTTGGTCCTTTCAAAAGATTAATAAAATTGACAAACCACTGGCAAACATAACAAAGGAAAAGAAGGAGAAGATGCAAATAACACACATAAGAAATGAAATTGGTGACACCACAACAGAACCAACACAAATAAAGAGAGTATCAGGATACTATAAAGAACTGTTGTTCTTGTTGTGGTTAGGTGTTGTCGAGTTATCTCTGACTCATAGTAACCCTATGCAGAGCAGAACAAAACACTGCCCAGTCCTGTGCTAGCCTCAGGATCCTTGCTATACCTGAGCCCATCATTGCAGCCACTGTGTCAATCCATCTCGTTGAGGGCCTTCCCCTTACTTGTTGACCCTCCACTTTACCAAGTATGATATCCTTCTTCAAGGAATGATCCCTTCTGACAACGTGACCAAAGTAGATGAGACAAAGTCTGGCCATTCTCGCTTCCAAGGAGCATTCCAGCTGCACTTCTTCCAGGGCAAATTTGTTAGTCCTTTTATCAGTCCATGGTATTCTTAGCATTCTTCTCCAACACCACAACTCAAAAGCATCAACTCTTCTTCAGTCTTCCTTATTAATTGTCCAGCTGTCACATGCATAAGAGGCGATTGAAAATACCATGGCTTGGGTTAGGCACACCTTAGTCTTCAAGGAGATATCTTTACTCTTCATCATTTTGAAAGAGGTCTTTTGCAGCAGATTTGCCCAATGAAATACATCGTCTGATGTTTTGACTGCTGTTTCCATTGGTGTTGATTGTAGAATCAAGTAATATGAAGTCCTTGACAACTTCAATCTTTTCTCCATTCATCGTGAAGTTGTTTATTGGACCAGTTGTGAAGATTTTTGTTTTCTTAATATTGAAATGTAATCCATACTACAGATTGTAGTCTTTAATCTTCATCAGTAAGTGCTTCAAGTCATCCTCACTTTCAACAAGCAAAGTTGTGTCATTTGTGTATTGCAGGTTGTTAATGAGTCATCCTCCAATCCTGATGCCACGTTCTTCTTTATATAATCCAGTTTCTTGGATTATTTGTTCAGCATACAGAATGAATCAGTATGGTGAAAGGACACTACCCTGACACACTCCCTTCTTGATCTTAAACCATGCAGTAACCCCTTGTTCTGTTGAACAAGAGCCTCTTGATCTATGTGCAAGGTTTCTCATGAGTACAATCAAATGTTCTGGAATTCCCTTTCTTGTCAATGTTATCCATAATTTGTTATAATCCACACAATCGAATGCTTTTTCATAGTCAATAAGACATAAGGAAACATCTTTCTGATATTCTTTGCTTTGAGCCAAGATCCATCTAACATCAGCTATGATATCCTTCATCCCACATCCTCTTCTGAATCCATCTTGTATTTCTGGAAGATTTCTGCCAATATACTGCAACAACCGTTTTTGAATTACCTTCAGTAAGATTTTACTTGCATGTGATATTAATGATATGATATCATTTGATAATTTCCACATTCTTTCAGAACACCTTTCTTTAGAATGGGTACAAATGTGGATCTCTTCCAGTCAATTGGCCAGATAGCAGTTTTCCAAATCTCTTGGCATAGCTGAGTGAGTGCCTACAGCATGACATCCATTGGTTGAAATATCTCAGTGGGTATTCTGTCAATTCCTGGAGCCTTGTTCTTCGCCCATTCCTTCAGTTCAGCTTCGACTTCATCCTTCAATCCCATTGGTTCTTGATCATATACCACCCCCTGAAATGGATGAACATTGAAAAATTCTTTATTGTACAGTGACTCTGTGTATTCCTTCCATCTCCTTTTGATGTTTTCCACATCATTCAGTATTTTGCCCATAGAATCTTTCAATATTGCAACTCAAACCTTGAATATTTTTTTCAGCTCTCTCAGCTTGAGATATACTGAGCAAGTTCTTCCCTTTTGGTTTTCTAACTGCAGGTCTTTGCACTTCATTATAATAATTGACTTTGACTTCTCAAGCTGCTCTTTGAAATCTTCTGTTCAGCTCTTTTATCTTGTCATTTCTTTCATTTGCTTTAGCTACTCTCTGCTCAAGGGCAAGTTTCAGAATGTCTTCTGATATACACTTTGGTCTCTTCTTCCTTTCTTGTCTTTTCAATGACCTTTTGCTTTCTTAATGGATGATGTTCTTGATGTCATCCCACAATTCCTCTGGTATTTGGTCATGGGTATTCAATGCATCAAATCTATTCCTTAGATGTTCTCTAAATTCAAGATGGATGTTATCAAGGTTATATTTTGGCTCTCATGGACTTGTTTTAATTGTCTTCAAGTTGAACTTGAACTTGCATATGAACTGTTGATGGTCTGTTCCCAATCAGCTCCTGGCCCTGTTTTGGCTGAAGATATTGAACTTCTCCATTGCCTCTTGCCACAGATATAGTCAATCTGATTCCTGCCTTCTGGTTAGCAGTCAAGTGCCTTAGGCACTATGCTACCAGAGCTCCTATAGAGATGAAAATCAAAGCAACCATGATATACTACCTCACCCCAGCACTCATAGCAAAGTTCAAAAAGATAGACAATAACAAGTGGTGGTGATAATGTGGAAAGATTGAGACTCTCATGCACTGCTAGTGGAACTGTAAAGGGATACAACCACTGTGGAAATTGGTATGGTGATTCCTCAAAAAGTTGGAAATAGAAATATCATTAGATTCAGCAATCCCATTACTAGGTATTATATTAACCATGTGAGAGCCAGGACACAAATAGATAAATGCACACCCATGTTCATCACAGCAATATTCACAGTAGCAAAGAGATGGAAACAACCTCGGTGCCCATCAACCAAGGAATGGACAAACAAACTGTGGTACATAGACACAATGGAATATTATGCAACCTCAAAGAATAATGTAGACTCTGCAAAACACCACATAATGTGGGTGAAGTTGGAGGACATTATGCTGAGTGAAAATAAGTCAATTTATTATGTACCGTCGAGTCAGCATCGATTCATAGTGACCCCTCCTTGGGTTTCCAAGGCAGTATCACTACAGAAGTAGGATTGACCAAACTTCCTTCTGAGGAGTAGAGAAGGACAAATAGTGTACTAGTCCACTATTGTAAAAAGGAAAGGTTTATATATGAAAGGAAACTTTCTTTGCTGGTTACTAGGGGTGAGAGTGGACAGGAGGGAAAATTCCTAGATAGGTTGAAGAAACAAAAACAAACTAAAA
>NW_006922157.1:1259144-1260177 GCF_000298275.1 Orycteropus afer afer | reverse complement strand
CATGAGTCAGAAACACTCAACAGCAATGATCCCATATAGAAAGCAAAGATGATTAGTGCTTACAAGTGGTAGGAGGAAGGGAGAAGGGGAAGCTTTTGTTTGGGGGGCATTGAATTTATGGTAATGTTGGTGGAATATTTTGGAAAAGGATAGCAATAATGGTGACACAACATGAAAAATGTTAGCAATGTCTCTGAGCTTTAAATGTGGAAGTTGTTATGTTGGTGAATGTCTGGTGTATTTTTTCACCACAGTTATATATATATATAATCCATAGTGATATCACCTCGGAAACCCTAGGAGGGGTCGCTATGAGTCAGGTCTGACTCGAGGGAACATAACAACAAAAATATGTAGAGTAAAAGAAAAAAGGGAATTAAAATGGTATACTGGAAATACTACATGAATTAAGGTAATAATGGAGGACAAAGGGAACAACAACTAACTTAAGATATATTGAAAACAAATAGAAAAATGGTAGATGGAAATCCTACTTTATCAGTAATTACCTTAAAATTAAATGAATTAAATACTATGATTGGAGTATAAAAGGGACAAAATTATACAAAGCCTGTTCACTAATCACAATGGGATGACATTAGAAATCAATACCAGGAGGAAATTTGGGGAAATCACAAATATATGAATATTATACAATACACTCCTTAATCAATGAGTCAAAGAAGAATTCAAAAGGAAAATTATAGAATACTTTGATATAAATTAATGCAAGAACACAATATTCTAGAAGTTATGAGATGCAGCTAACCTAGTGCTTAAAGAAAAATATATAACTGAAATCTATTCATGAATATACCTTTTTATTTAAAAAATCCCCTCAAATTAGTACCCTACCTTTCTACCCTGTTGTTGTTGTTGTTGTTATTTGCCATCCAGTCGGCTCCGACTCATAGCGATCCCTCCTTGGGTTTCCGCGGCAGTATCACTACGGAAGTAGGATTGCCCATCCTTCCTTCCGAGGAGTGGCTGGTGGGTTGAACTGCCAGCCTTCTGGCTAGCAGTCAAGTGCCTT
>NW_006922157.1:1256661-1258863 GCF_000298275.1 Orycteropus afer afer | reverse complement strand
TTTTTTTTTTTTTTTAAAAAAGAGCAAACTAAACCCAAAACAAGTTAAAGGAAGAAAATAAGCGGAGAAATAAATCATAGAGAAACTATAGCGAAAATCTAGGAAACTAAAATTTGGCTTTTTGAAAAGATCAACAAAATTAATTAAACAAATCTTTAGCTAAACTGATCGAAAGAGAGAGAGAGAGAGAGAGAGAAGGCTCAAATTACTAAAGTCAGGAGTGAAAGAGGGAACATTACTCCAACCCCACATAAATAAAAAGGATTGTATAGGAATACCATGAACAATTGTATGTCAACAAATTAGAAAACTGAGATGAAATGGGAAAATTCTCAGAAATACACAAACTACTGACAATGGCTCAAGAAAATCCTAAATAATTCACACATGCACATGCACACAAAAACTAGAATGAATAAATGAGTTTGGCAAGGTTGAAGGATACAAGATCAATATTAAACAATTGTATTTAGAATGAATAAATGAGTTTGGCAAGGTTGAAGGATACAAGATCAATATTAAACAATTGTATTTCTATACACTTGCAATGAACATTACCTTGAACAAATCTGATAATGAAATTAAGAAAGTTTAATTTACAATAGTATAAAATAATAAATTTAACAAAAGATATGCAAGGCTTTTATACTGAAAACTATAGTGTTATTGAAAAAGTTGCAAAAGACCTAACATGGGAAAGACAATCCATGTTCATGTACTGTTGTTGTTGTTTTTAGACGCCGTGGAGTTGACTCTGACTCATAGCGACCCTATGTACAACAGAATGAAACTTGAGCCCATTGTTGCAGCCATTGTGTCAATCCATCTCGTTGAGAGCCTTACCCTTTTCCGCTTACTCTCCACCTTGCCAAGCATGATATCCTTCTCCAAAAAATGTTCAAATGCAAAGGCATTTGACTGCTAAGCAAGAGCTTGGCAGTTCAAACCTACCCGCCACTCCTCGGAAAGAAAACTGGGCAATCTACTTCCGTAGAGATACAGCCTAGGAAATCCAAGGAGGGGTCACTATGAGTTGGAATCAACTGGACAGGAGTGAGTTTGGTTTTTGTTTTTGGTCTGACAACCTGACCAAAGTAGGTGAGACTAAGCCTGGCCATTATCACTTCCAAGGAATATTCTGGCTGCAATTCTTCTAAGACAAATTTGTTCTGGTATTTTCAGTATTCTTCACCAACACCACAATTCAAAAGCATCAACTCTTTTTGATCTTCTTTATTCATTGTCCAGCTTTCATCTTCATGTATTAGAAAACTTAATATTGTTAAGAGGGCAATACTCACCAGATTCATCTACAGAATCAACATAATCTCTATCAAAATCTCAGCTGCCTTTTTGCATAAATTGACAAGATGATTCTAAAATTCAAATGGAAATTCAAGGGAAGAGAATAGACAAAACCATTTTGGAAAAGAACAAAGTTGAAACTTCCTGATTTCTAAACTTTCTATAAAGTTACATCAAGCCTGTATGGTACATGATAGAGACAAAGAAAGTTAGACACATAGATCATAGAAAGAGAATTGAAAGTTTATAAATAAACCAATACTTTTATATTCAATTTTTTTTTACAAGAGTACAAAGACAACTCAATGGGGAAAATAATTGCTTTCATTTTTAGTTGCCATCAAGAAATTTCTGACATATAGCGACTGTATCAACAACAAAATGAAGTACTGCTCAGTCCTGTGCCAAACTCACAACTATTGCTATGCTTGACCCCATTGTTGTGGCCACTGTGACAATCCATCTCATTGAGGAGCTTCTTCTTTTTCACTGACCCTCTACTTTACCAAGCATTATGTCCTTCTCCAGGGACTGACTGATCCATCCTTATAATTTATCCCTCCAGATAAAGTACAAGAGACAGTCTCAATATCTTTCCTTTTAAGGAGCGTTCTGGCTGTACTTTATCCAAAACACATTTGTTCATTCTTCTGGCAGTACATGGTATGTTCAATATTCTTTGCCAAAACCATAATTTAAAAGCAACATTTTGGTCTTGCTTATTCATTGTCCAGTTTTGGCATGCATATGAGGTGATTGAAAATACCATGGCTTGGTCAGGCTCACTTTAATTCTCAAAGGGTTATCTTTGCTTTCGAACACTTTATTTTATTTTTAATTTTATTTTGATTTGGGTGAAGATTTACAGAGTAAATTCACTTTTCATACAGCAGTTCA
>NW_006922157.1:1242971-1250960 GCF_000298275.1 Orycteropus afer afer | reverse complement strand
TTCACGCAAATTCTTCTGCTAATTGGGGTTTAGTCCAATTCTGTATCCTTCCCTTCAAGGCTCAGGGGTCCACGAGTATCTTCTGTGTCTGTGTTAATTGGTTTCCCTTTTCTTTGTTGAAGAGGGTCTGTGCAATCCTTCTGCCTAGTCCGCCATCTTGCTGGAACTCTGCTTTTGAATACTTTAAAAAGGTCCTTTGCAGCAGATTTGCAATACATCATTTGATTTCTTGACTGCCGCTTCCATGCACCCATGGATAGTGGACCCAAGTAAGATGAAACACTTCACAAGGTCAATATTTTCTCTGTTTATCATGATGTTTATTAGTCTGGTACTAACGATTTTTGTTTTCTTAATGTTGAAGTCAGAGGTGAATCTAAGATACAGCAGGCATTACATGTGCCCTGGGCATCACTTCAGGGGAGATGCCAATGAGCAGTTTCCATTATATGTATGATGTCCTTGATTTCATCCCACAGTTTGTCTGGTCTTTGGTCATTAGTGCTCAATACACCAAGTCTATTCTTGAGGTGGTCTCTAAATTCAGGTGATTAGGTCATACTTTGGCTCTTGTGGACTTGTTTTCATTTTCTTCAACTTCAACTTGCGTATGTGCAATTGATGGTCTGCTCCATGATTAGCCCCTGGCCTTTTTCTGACTGATGATATTGAGCTTCTCCATTGTCTATTTCCACAGATATATTTTATTTGATTCCTGTTTATTCTATCTGGCAAGGTCCATATGTATATCATTATTCATTTTGTTGAAAAAAGGCTATTTCTAGTGAGTAAATTATTGGTCTTGCAACATTCAATCATGCAATCTCTGGCATTGTTTCTATCACCACGGCCATATTTTCCAACTGCCAGTATTTCTTTGTTTACAATTTTCACATACCAATCACCAGTAATTATCAATGCATATTGATTGCATGTTTGATCAGTTTCAGACTGACCATTTTCAGAAGTCGGTAAAAATCTTCAACTTCTTCATCTCTGGCATTAGCGGCTGGTATGTAAATTTGAACAATAGTCACATTAAATGGTCTTCCTTGCAGGCATATGGATAGTATCTTATCACTGACAGCTTTGCCCTTCAAGAAATATCTTGAAAAGTTCTTTTTAATGATGAAAATATTGCTATTCCCCTACAATTTGTCATTTCTGGTATAGTAGACCATATGATTTTCTGATTCAAATTGGCCAATACCAGTCCATTGAAGCTCACCAATACCTAGGATATTGATCTTTATGCACTATATTTCATTTTTGATGACTTCCAATTTTCCTAGATTCATATTTTGTACATTACACATTCTTATATTAATGGATGTTTTTCTCTGTTTCTTCTCATTTTGAGTCATGCCACATTAGCAAGTGAAGCTTTATTCCATCCACATCATTAAAGTTACCTCTATTTGAGGACATAGCACTTCCCCAGTCTTGTTTTGAGTGACTTCCAACTTGAGGGGCTCATTTTCTGACACTATATTAGATAATGTTCCACTGCTATTTATAAGGTTTTCACTGACCTGTTTATTCTTTTTTTCAAAGTAGATCACCAGGTCCTTTTTCCTAGTCTGTCTTAATCTGGAAGCTCCACTGAAACTTTTTGACCATACTTGTATTTGAAATACCAGTAGCATAGCTTACAGCATCACAGCAACTCACAAGGCACCAGAGTACAGCAAACTGACAGATGAGTGGTAGACCAAAACAATTCAGTAGGAGAAAGAAGATTCTCAATAAAACTAGATTTCTATATGCAAAAGAGTAAAGGGTGGTTCCTGCCTCATACCATATTAAAAATTATTTTATACAGGATCAGAGACCTATATGTTGGAGTTAAAACTGTAAAAAAGTTAAAAAAATACATAGGTGTAAAATTTCTAGACCTTGGATTAGGCAATTATTCTTAGATATGATAGCAACAGGGCAAGCTACAAAAGAAAAAAAATAGACAAATTGGAGTACATCCAAATGAAAACTTTTGTGTAGCAAAGGAAAGTATTAAGAATATAAAAAGATAATCTGCAGAATGGGGAAAAACATTTATAAATCATATATCTGATAAGGGAATAGCATATAGTCAAAAACAGAGACAACCCCATTTTTAAAAAATGGGTAAATACAATTGGACAAGGGACACATGAAAAGATGTCCAACATAATTTCCTATTACGGAAATGTACATCAAAACCATAGTGAGATAATACTTTATAACTACTAAGAAGGTTGTCATAAAAAGCAAAGGAAAGAAAATAGAGGGCAGCAGAATGGTGGCATAGTTGGTTGCACAAATACATCCCCTGCAGCAATATCAGATGGAGACAATTAAGAAGTAATGTAAACAAAGATCTTGGAACCCTAGACAGGAGCTGAAGAGTTGGAGAAGAAAAAGGAAAGCTGAATCAAGAGGAAAGTACAGCACAAAATAAAGGAAAATAAAGTTTAGCAGAATCTGATGCAGCCCAGCTCAATGTGGCCATCTTTGAACAGAGACAAAAGGCACCTTAGAACAGAGAGCACAGGAAGGAAGCAGTATGGAGAAAACTGACTGAATTGGAGAAATTAAGAATATGGGTTCCAAAGTGAATGACAAGGTGGCAGAGGAATGTACTGGGATTGGGAAAACCTGGGAGAGAGTAGGGCTTGAGTTTAGTCCCAGGAACTCCGGGGGAATGCTACCTAAGGAAAGCGGTGCAGACTGAATTGTAGGAAATCCTAGGCAAAAAGCTGCAAGGCTGGTATGAGTTCCACTGGGAAAGGGCTCTGTGACAATTAAAAAGTGTGGATTTGTGCTCCCCTAGCCTGAGTCGGGGCCGACTCGACAGCACATAACAACAACAACAACAAAAAGCCTGGAAGGAGTGCAGCAAAATGTTAAAATCAGGAATTGGTCTTGTGCAAACACACCACCAAGGGAACTCTCTATTGGAGATGGCTGGGGACAACCCTCAGCACAGCCATCCATTGGAGGCTATCCCAGCCATTTATAGCAGGAGGCAACCATAGGCTGAGCTTCCAACTGGGAGCCAACAGGCCTAAGGTGGGAATTCTGCCTGAGCATCCATGGCAGGAACACAACCCAGAAAGCTAGTTCCCAGCTTAGCCCACCCCACTGAGGTATGCATGCCACCACCTGATGTCATAAATTACCCCACTTCTTCCAATATTGCAAGAGCAACTTTCCTGACCCTGTGGACTAAACCACCCAAACCTGACCTAGCAAGCACACATACCTTGCCCAGAAGCCTGAAGTACAGAGTCCAGATCAGAAAAGCAGCCATGGCCCCACCTCTGACCTGAGCAGAGCAAGCAAACTCACTCCAAGACCTGCATGGTGCCCTTGTTCCTCACCCTGGGCCCATGTGATATCTATGACTCCCCACCCCTGGACCTGCATCACACACACAGTCTCATATCTGAACCACTACTGCAACTCTGGCCCCACTCCTGGCCAGCACAGTGCTCCCAGGTTCCCTGCCCCTGGACCCATGCTAAGCATGTGATACCACACCCAGACCAGTGCAGCCCACTAGGGCATACCTGCAAACTTGTGCCTTACTAACTAGCCCACACTGCATTGGTGCAGCAGCCATGCCTTACCCCAGCCAGGCACCACTGACATCCCCATCTTACCTGCCACCACAAGCACCCACACCACCTGACACCCAAAGTGCCCAGACACAGAGAGGTAAGGTTGAAGTAGTGCATGCCGAGGCACCTGAACAAGCTGTCTTGGAACCCGTATAAGTAGGACAGGAGATACCATGAACCCTGGGAAGAAGCTGCAACAAGCAAGAAAAGCAATCTAAAGAAAAGGGAAATAGGTTAATCTGACTTACTAAAACAAACAAAAATAACAATAATAAATATATTAAATAAATAAATCTTTGTGTCCTTTGGACAATAGATAGTTATAAAACATATGAAGAGACAGGAAAGGATGGAGCAAAAAAAATAAACAAAGCAGGTGGTCAGAAATAGTCCCTGAAGAACAAATAATGGAACTACCCAACAAAGATTTCAAAGAGTGAAAGGAAAACATGGAAAAAAAAAGATCTAAAAGAAATCAGGAAAACAATACAAGAGCAAAACAAAACTTTCAATAAATAGATAGAAATATATATTTTTAATTAATTAAAAACACTGAAGCTTAAGAGGAAAATAAAGAAATGAACACCTCCATGAAAAGATACAGAAGTAAAATTGAAAAGACAGAAGAGAGAACAGTGAACTTGAAGATAGGGTCACTGAGATTGTTCAACTGGAAAAGCAAACAGAAAAAAGAATGAAGGAAAATGAACAAAACTTAAGGGATATGTGGGACACTATTAAGAGGAATAATTTATGCATTATGGGAGTTCCAGAGCATGAAGAGGAGGAGCTCTGGTAGTTTAGTGCCCAAGGCACTTGACTGCTAACCAGAAGGCTGGTGGTTCAAACCCACCTGCTGCTTCTCGTAAGGAAGGATGGGCAATCTACTTCCATAGTGATACCACCTCAGAAACCCAAGGAGGGATTGCTATGAGTTGGGTCTGGCTTGATGCCATATAACAACAACAACAATAGAGCATGAAGAGAGGGAGATAAGCCCAGAAAGAATCTCTGAACAAATAATAAGAGAAAACTTCCCAACATCATAAAAGACAGGAATTTTCCCATCCCCAAAGGTCAATGAACTACATACAGGATAAATCCTAAAAGAAACTCACTGAAGCACATCATAATCAAATTATTGAGAACCAAGGACAATGCGCAACATGAGAAAAATGAAGTGGCTCATACAAGGAGTCCCTAATAAGATTAAAAGCCAACTTCTCTTCAGAAAACATGCAAGCAAGAAGGCAGCGAGACAATATATTTAAAGTGCTCAAAGAAAAGAACTGTCAGCCAAGAATAATACCCCCAGAAAAATTATCATTGAAAACAAGGACAAAATTAAGACATTCCCAGATAAACAAAAATTAAGGAAATTTGTTTCTATTAGACTGGCCCTCCAAGAAATACTGAAGGGAGTTCTTCAGAAAGAAAAGTAATGACACTTAACAGCCTGAAATGATTCATAGATGGAGTGGGGTGGAGGTGGGGAGATTACATTAAAGGGAAGCCACTGAAAATATAAAAGCCAGGCCTTTTATATTTAATAAATAATAAATACAAAGGCCATGTCCTTCATGATTTACAAAATTGTAGGGAAAAATGACCAAAAAAAGGGGGAGGGGAATAGGTACTAATACATATACATTAAAATAAGTATAAACTTAGATTAAGGAAAAATCCAGATACAAAGATGTATTTGATGACAAAGTCAAAATAAAAGGAGGGGGCGGTGATTGGTGTAGATATAGAATTTTCATATATTAAGGAAGTTAAGACAGTTTCATGATATAATAGACCTTTTTAAAAGTAAGATAGCAACTGTAATCCTCATGGTAACTACAAAGAAAATAAATGAAACTACTCATCAGAATAAAAAAGGAAAACAAAATGCCCCAGCAATAATTCAAGCAGCAATAATAAATAAAAGAAAATCTATATTTAAAAAGAACCAAGCACTGAAGGTAAAGAGGAACAAAGAATTAATTAATCTCATGCAATAATAATAATAAAGTAGCAGAAGTAAATCCTCCACTATCAATAATTACAGAACTATAAATGGATTGAATGTTCTAGTCAAGAGAAAGAGAGTGGCAGAATGAATTTGAAAACATGACCCATACATACACTATCTATACAAGACACACCATAGGCACAAAGCAATAAATAGATTTAAAGTCAAAGGATGGGGAAAAAAAATTCCAAACAAACAGTAATCAAAAGAGAACAGGAGTGACAATATTAATATCTGACAAAATAAACTTTAAGTTAAAATCTATTATAAGAGACAAAGAAAGACACCATATAATGATAAAAAGGACAATTCACCAAGAAGATATTCAATTATCAGTATCTACATACCTAATCTCAGATCCCCAAAATTTATAAAGCAAATTCTAATATAATTAAAGGGAGAAACAGATCTACAATAGTAGGACACTTTAATAGACCATTTTTGATGATGAATAGAACTAGAAAGATAATTACAATGAAACAGAAGACTTGAATAACAGTTTTAATCAATTGGACCTAACACACATATATAGGTAGTTACCTACTTATGACCAAGTTCTGTTCCAAGTTGGTTCTGACATAAGTTGAACACCTATTTTTTTTTAGTTATTATTATTATCATTATCATTATCTTTTATTATCATTATCTTTATAAATTCAATCTTTATTTGCCTTTGGAGGTACATAAACTTACAGATATATTTTAATGCACACTTTTTTTTTCTCCAAATGATTTTTAGTTTTGTTCCACATTGTTCTCTGTCTCTATCAAGGATCTCCTACATAGATCCCTTTCCCTGCCCTTCTATGCTTGGCAGTGCATGCTCCTATTGAGCAAGCATCACATTCTCATTGCAGCCATATTTCATGACTAGCACTTGTGCTACTACTGAGACACTTCTTTTTCCCTTTTCTTTCTTCTTCTTAATTCCTCTTTCTCTCACCCTTTTTTTTTCTTTTTCTTTCTGCCTACTCTTTTTTTTCTTTTTGTTTCAAGCAGTTGAGAGCCAGTGACCCTACCAAGCCATACCTGCCACACTGTTGTCCCACCAATTAGACAAGTGCCACCACTCACTCTGGAACCTCTGGATCATGACAAATGGTTGCCAACACCCACACAGCCTGTTCTTTGCTGTATATGAGCAGTGATCAGAGACTCATGCCCACATTCCTGCTCACTACGTAATCCACCCAGAGATAGATGATAAGCACCCCAGTGCTGTAAAACTACAGACCAAAGTAGTATACCCACCTTATTGCCTGGATATATAAAAACAAAACCAAACAAAAAGCAAGGAGAAGCAAACTAACATTCAATCAAAAAATAAATATAATAACATCACAATGTCTTGGAGACTACAGACAACTTCAAATCACACAAATAAACAGGACAAGATGGCTCAACAAATGACCAAAACACAGGGCCAGAAAATATTTCTGGAGGAAGAAATACTATTAGAATTATTTGATAAGAAATCCAAAAGATTAAGAAAGAGATCATGGGAAACACAGACAAAATCAAGGAAAGCACAGACAAAACTCTAAAAGAATTCTGTAAAACAATGCAAGAACAAATTGATAAAATAAATGGAAAACTAGAAACCATACAAAAACAGCAAACAGTAATCCTAAAATTTCAGAAATAAGTAATGTGCTGGAAAGGCAAAGGAGTAGAACTGAATCGATGGAAGAAAAAAATGAATGAAATTGAAGACAAATTTCTCAATACTAATCTGTTGGGGGAACAATCAGACAAAATTAAAAAAAAAAAAAAAAAAAGAAAGAGAGAGGGAGAAAACAAAGCCTAAGAATTACATGGGGCACCATCAAGAGGAATAACATATGTGTGATCAGAATTCCAGAACAGGAAGAGACAAAAACAAGCACAGAAAAAATTGTCAAAGATTTGTTGGAAGAAAACTTCCTTAATATCATGGAAGATGAGAAGATATTCATTCAAGAAGCACAATGAACCCTGAACAGGATAGACTTCCAAAAGAAAATCACAAGACATATAATAACCAAACTGTCTACAACCAAAGACAAAAAAAAAAAAGAATCCTAAAGGCAGCTTGAGAAAAATGAAAAGTAACCTACAAAGGATTTCTTGGCAGAAACCATGCAGGCAAGAAGGATGACATATATAAAATCTTGAAAGAAAAAAAAATGCCAATCAATAATTATATATCCAGCAAAATTTCCCCTCAAATACAATGGTGAAATTAGGACATTTCCAGATAAACAGAATTAAGAGAATGTGTAAAAACCAGGCCAACCTTATAAGAAATGATAGAGGGAGTCCATTGAACAGAGAACAAACAATGGCAGACAGCAACCTGAGTTTAAGACTACATCACCCAGAAATCAACCCAAA
>NW_006922157.1:1239653-1242501 GCF_000298275.1 Orycteropus afer afer | reverse complement strand
TCAAGCATATGGCAACCAAAAAAGAGCACGAGTGGCAATATTAATTCCTGACAAAATAGACTTTAAGGCAAAATCCAGCCAAAGACATAAGGCAGGGCACTACATAATGATTAAAAGGTCAATTGAAAAAGAGGACATAACCATAATAATCTATATACCCAATGAAACAGCTCCAATATACATAAATAAAACTTTAACAGAACTGAAAAGAGAAAGAGACAATGTCACAATAGTAGTTGTTGTTGTTTTTGTTATGTGCCATCGAGTTGGGAGTCTTTAATACACCACTTTCAATGAAGGACAGAACAATTAGAAAGAAATTCAACAAAGACACAGAAGATCTAAACAACACAAGCAAACGAATAGTCCACATAGACATCTACAGAGCACCCCACCTAACAACAACACAATATACATTCTTCTCCAATGCACATGGAACATTTTCCAGAATAGACCATATGTTAAGCCACAAAGGAAGCCTCAAGAAATTTTAAATCATTGAAATACCAGAAGGCATCTTCTCAGATCATAGTGCTATAAAACTAGAAACCAGTAACAGGAAGATCAAGGGAAAAAAATCAAATATATGGAAACTGAATAAAATTTTTCTTTAAAAACTACTGGACACTAGAAGAAATAAAAAATGAAATTTAAAAAAAAATCTCAGAATTAAAACACAACGTACCAACATTTTTGAGACAGCAAAAGCAGTGCTCAAAGGACAGCAGCTTATACCAATAAACACATGCATCAAAAAGGAAGAAAGAACCAAAAGCAACACCTTAACCCAACATCTTTTAACAATTATAAAAAGAACAGCAAAAAAGCCTACAGTCATCAGAACAGAAATAATGAAGATTTGAGCAGAAAGAAATGAAACAGAAAACAGAAAAACAATAGAAAGAATCAAGACTAGACTTTTGTTCTTTGAAAAGATTAATAAAATTGACAAACAACTGACAAACTTAACAAAGGAAAAGGAGAAGATGTAATAACACAAATAAGAAATGCAATAGCTGTTGTTGCAACAGAACCAAATAAAATAAAAAAAGATAACACCAGAATACTGTGAAGAAATTTGAAAACCTAGAAGAAACAGATAAATTTCAAAGAAATGGACAAATTTCTAGAAACACATTACCTACACGAACTAATACAATCTAAGGTAAAAAATTTGAACAGACCCATTACAAAAGAAGAAACTGAACAAGTCATAAAAAACTCCCAATAACAAAAAAGTCCTGGCTCAGATGGCTTCACTGGCGAATTCTGCCAAACATTCATAGAAAAGGTAACACTAGGTGTACTCAAACTATTCCAGAATGTAAAAATGAATGCAATACTCCCAAACTCATTCTATAAAGTAAGCATGACCCTGATACCAAAACTAGGCAAAGACACCACTAAAAGAGGAAATTATAGACCAATATTCCTCATGAACATAGACACAAATATTCTCAACAAAATTCTAACAAATTGAATCCAACACTATACCAGAAAAAATATCATATCATTACAAAGTAGGATTCTTACCATGTATGGAAGGATGATTCAACATTAGAAAAATTATCAACATAATCCAACACATAAGTCAAACTAAGGAAAGGAACCACATGATCATATCAATCGATGTAGAAAAGGTACTTGAAAAAATCCAACACTCATTCTTGATAAAAACTCTCATTAAAATAAGAATAGACAGGGGAAACTGTCAATCTTATGCTAAAAGTTTCCCTCATCCAGATTATTATCTTTGTTTTGCCTTTATCTTGTTTAAGACTTAATTAAAGGGTCTTTGTAAAATATGTTTTCATCTGGGGCACTTTTCCCTTAGCACAAAATGGCAACTAGGGTAGAATACAAAGTTGTTTATCCTACAGGACCCCTGAGGATCAAGGACTGGAACAGGTGCCAGAGAAGGGGTTTCTTGTACACTTACCATCTCCACAGATCCCAGGGACCCCGGGAAATAAGGACTCTTTGATTTTGAGCCCTGTGTTTTGGTGTCGCTCTGTGAGATCCTTGCTGTTTTTTTTTTCCCCCTTCTGAGAACTCTTAATGCTTTCTTTCTGTTTGCCACCAATTGTTCTCTTCAGGTGTAGGTAAGTCTGCCTTTGGCAATCTCTTAACGAATCTGGGGAAAAATAGCAGTTGAACTTAGAAAAAGCTAAAATTAGATTCTAACATATAGCTCTTGTGTATATATGAAGGATATACCAAGGCAGTACTCTGTTGTATCTGTACGTTTGTAAATTTCAAGAAAAATTGCATGTTCTGACTTCTGCCTAATAAGTATTTCTTTGCCATTTTTTCCCCTCTCTCCATCTGTCTCTTGCAAGAGGTTTTGGGTAAAATTACTCTCCTAAGAAGTTTTCAAATTTGTGGAAATTTGGGTTCTATAAACTGCAAAAACAAAGGGCACGGGATAATCAATGAAAGCCAGTAGGGTGATTTCCAGTTATGAAAGTCAGTTAAGGACTCCTGTGTCAGGATAAGCCACTTCAGGACAGGCCAGAAGTCTGAGGCCGCCTGCCGGTCTCAAGACAGTATTCTGCAACTCTTATGCAACACATATTTGAAACACTCTATGGTCCAAACCCTGCAGTGCTTCCCCATCAGGATTTTACTGAACCCAAGAGTCTTAACTTTGAACAAACTCAAAACTTCTCTGAAATTGGAAAAATACCACATCTGGGGACTATATCGAGTTTCCTTATGGGACTCCTGTCCAATATATAGACAAGCACCCTTGATAATGAGTCTGGATTTCCCCCCTATGGGGATACTGGTTTGGAGTTTTATATTTTAAACTGACTCTGCTAGAACTAATTTAGAATTTCAGTGATCA
>NW_006922157.1:1238340-1239317 GCF_000298275.1 Orycteropus afer afer | reverse complement strand
AAAGATTGACAGGTTGAGCCCACCAGGTGCTCCACGGGAAAGGGATGTGGTGGTCTGCTTCCATAAAGATTGTAGACTTGAGGCCCTGTGGAATGCTTCTACTCTGTTCTATAGAGTTGCTATGAGTTGAGGTCAACTTGAGGACAATTAGTTTGTCTGAGAAATCAAATGCAATGCTTTACTGTTGGTTGGGGAGGTGGAGAGTGGCATTCCTGACCTGTCCTGCAGAAACTTTGATGTAAATCAGTCTATTTGAAAAGTGAACTGAAAGATAAATTGGTTATTTTAGTTGGTATAACAAGACCTTATAAAGAAACATTATTCTAAATTGTTTTCTCTAAGAAAATCTTATGAAGGAAGCATGCATACCTCCAGGTGGTATTAACCCACTGCTATTGAGTTGATTCTGACTCATCGTGACCCTCATTGGGTTTCCAAGGCCATAAATCTTTATGGAATTAGATTGTCTCATCTTCCTCTTATAGAACAGCTAGTGGGTTTGAACTGCTGACCTTCTGGTTAGCAGGCAAATGTCTTACCCACTATGCCACCAGAGCTCCTTGGTATTATTAGAGTATATAATATTATCTCAAGGAACTTGCTCTAATTTGGCTTAATGATAAATAAGTAAATGCTTATGAATTAGATATTCTTAATATTACAAAGAATTAATGAAAGGAACTCATTTTGACAAAATGTTTTTGCAGGTATGACAACCTTCAAAGTGAAATACTTCCAAGTAATTTAAATTAAATATTATAGAATGTGTTTTTTTAAAGAAAAGAGATAATTTTGTCTTCAAGTGAAACTAGTAGTTCCAGAGGCATAGGACAAGCCTTCAAACTCACTGCCAAAGAGTTAATTCTGACTCATAGTGACTCCCATTACGTTTCTGAGGTGGTAAATCTTTATGTAAGTAGATTTCCCCATCATCCTTCAGCAGAGTGGCTGGTGGAGTTGGACTGCCAATCTGGAAG
>NW_006922157.1:1236813-1237533 GCF_000298275.1 Orycteropus afer afer | reverse complement strand
CACCAAAAAGACAAATAAATAAAATAATAAAGAGCTTTGTTTTTTTCCTAGTCATGGTAAAGGAAAACAAAACCAAACAGAAAAACTACTTACCAAGAGAACAGGAAAAGGCAAAGAAATCAGCTACCATTTGTCTGTCAAAATGCCTGGGTCAATTCAAACATGCAAATGAATTGAGATGACTAGATTTACCTTTGATGATGAGTGAAAAGTAAGGGAGTGTGGGTCAGAAATTAGGCTTCTTTGGCTCCCGGTATCTGAGGTCATCTAGCTCTAGGGAAGCTTTTGAAAGACTCCATTCAACTGGGTATAGAACTTTTTAAGACAAAAGAAAAAATTTTAAGTGCTGTCTTAACATGGTTATCAGAAAATTGTATGGGACCCCATCATGGGAGAACTATGGACAAGTTCTCTCCATTGCAGGGGAACTGTAAAAAAGCCAAAACAGAAATTACAATGGGATTCACTTAGGCTAGTATGAGGTAATGTTTTTGTCTTTAGTGAGAGACTTGAAGTTATATTCACACCAATAGTGTAGATGGTTGAGCAGAGACCTTGTGATTTCCATTACTAGTTGGTAAAATCTTAAAGGGCTAAATTCAGATTTGGGAAAATAAGGAAAACAGTAAAAGCTCAAATGAAAATTTACAATATCTAAACAAACATTATTTCAGCAGTAATTATGTTTGTGGTATATAGATAATTTTATTATCTTTAGAT
>NW_006922157.1:1233846-1235208 GCF_000298275.1 Orycteropus afer afer | reverse complement strand
CATTGAGAAGAATGGGAATTCCAGAACACTTAATTGTACTCATGAAGAACCTATACATAGACCAGGAAGCTGTCATTCAAACAGAACAAGGGGACACTGCATGGTTTCAAATGAAGAAGGGGCTACATCATGGCTGTATCCTTTCCCCATACTTATTCAATCTATATGCTGAGCAAATAATCCAAAAAGCTGGACTAAATGAAGAAGAACAGGGCATCAGGATTGGAGAAAGGCTCATTAGCAACCTGCAATATACTGACGACACAATTTTGCTTGCTGAAAGTGAGGATGGCTTGAAGCACTTACTGATGAAGTTTGAAGAATACAGTCTGCAGTATGGATTACATCTCAATACAAAGGGAACAAAAATTCTCAGAACTAGACCTATAAGCAGCATCATGATAAATGGAGAAAATATTGAAGTTGTCAAAGACTTTCACATTGCTTGGTTCTATAATCTATGCCAATGGAAGCAGCAGTCAGGACATCAGACAATGTATAGCACTGGGCAAGTCGGCTGCAAGGGACCTCTTTCAAATGCTGAGGAGCAAAGATGTCTCCTTGAGCACTCAGGTACATCTGACACAAGTCATGATATTTTCAGTTGTCTCACATGCATGTGAGAGCTGGACAATGAATAAAGAAAACCGAAGAAGAATTGATACTTTTGAGATGAGGTGCTGGCAAAGAATGCTGAAAGTACCATGGATTGCTAAAAGAGCTAACAAATCTGTCCTGGAGGAAGTGCAGCCAGAATGCTCCTTGAAAGTGAGAATGGCCAGACTTTGTCTCATCTACTTCAGTCATGTTGTCAGAGGGGACCATTCCCTGGAGAAGGATGTCATGCTTGGTAAGGTGGAGGGTCCGAAGGAGGGGAAGGCCTTCAATGAGATGGATTGACACAGTAGCTGTGGCCATTGGGGTCAAGTATAGCATGGATCATGGAGCAGGCGTGGGACCGGGCGGTGTTTCGTTCTGCTGTGCATAGGATTGCTATGAGTTGGAGACGACTCAATGGCACTTAATAACAACAAC
This sequence comes from Orycteropus afer afer, assembly GCF_000298275.1. Taxonomy (NCBI): domain Eukaryota; kingdom Metazoa; phylum Chordata; class Mammalia; order Tubulidentata; family Orycteropodidae; genus Orycteropus; species Orycteropus afer. The sequence goes on along the minus strand of NW_006922157.1, from coordinate 1,234,173 downwards.
AATCCCCTTGTTCTTTTCGAAGAATGCTATGCACAGGTTCTTTTTGAAGAGTGTTCTTTTCGAAGAATGCTATGCACAGGTTCCTCTTGAGCACAATTAAGTGTTCTGGAATTCCCATTCTTCTCAATGTTATCTATAATTTATTATGATCCACACAGTTGAATACTTCAAGATGTGTTGATTATTACTGATGCTTGGAATGCAAAAGTTGGAAATAAGGAATACCCAGTAGTTGGAAAATATGGCCTTGGTGATAGAAATGACATCAGAGATCGCATGATAGAATTTTGCAAGACAAATGACTTATTCATTGCAAATACATTTTTT
>NW_006922157.1:1229714-1233166 GCF_000298275.1 Orycteropus afer afer | reverse complement strand
CTCGGAAGGAAGATGGAGCAATCTACTTCCATAGTGATACTGCCTCAGAAACCCAAGGAGGGGTCACTATGAGTCGGGACTGAGTCGACAACACACAACAACAACAACAACAACAATGAAGAAACTAGATTGTCAATTCAACAAAATTTTTCCTCTAGTGTGATCTTGCTGTGCACTTACCCTAAACTAAAATCACAGAAGCAGAGTGTCCAAGTGGAAGAGTTGTTGTTTAGTTGCCTCACTAAAATGGCTGACACTAAGTTTGGTTCAGACTTCATTTTGTCTTAGCCTTCACTTCTGTTTCAAAGAAAGTGACCCAAGATTATTGGTAAACAACACAAAAACAACTTTGCCCTGGGGAAGAACACTTAGTATGTTTTAAATAGATTAACTGAAGGTCCCCAACAAGAGAATTCCACCCTATATTATCTTATTAATCATGAATTTTTGTCAACTCTTAACTGAAAGTTTTTCTTCTTCTTTTGGTCATTCAGGAGGTCTTATGACTCAGGCTACCTGGACTTTAGATTGTCTTGCAAAAATATAGTATTTTTCATAGGTGAGAGAGGGTTTTGATCTCCAGGCCTGCCTAATTTCACTCCAAAATGTTTTAGAGGAGATAGCAATTAAAAGACTCATTAGAACCTCACTGGAATTGACCAAACCTTGCTCTCCTCACCAGTCTATATGCAGCCAAAGTAGAAGGTATTAAAACTTAAAACACTTGCCACAGATTAAAGGAATTGAAGCACTCGCTTGGACTTGCCAATCATCTGGAAGCTTACAATTGAAGCTGAAAAGCCTTATTGGGCAGAAGCAAATGACAGCTTTCCCAAGATCAATGGAACAAGACCTCTCACCCTGAGGTTATTGGACTTTGTTTAAATCTTCATTGCTTTTGAGGTTGCTTTAAGTTGGCAACTTGGGTTTATTGGCTGGTAAGAATTTTCCATACAGACTATCAGTATATTTGCTGTTTTCATATCCATTGTTTTTGTCTTACATGCCTTTAGGTTCTGTAGACTAATAGCTTTCCCTCAGTGAATGAATATTATTGAAATTATTGCCTTGGGCCTAACCCTCATTGTTTTTTAAGTAGTTTTGTTCTATCACTTAAGTTTAATTAATTTGTACAGGTAAAGTTTTTCATGTGTTTTACTGAAAAACTTTCCTTTAAATTTTTCTCATTAGTATTTTAATCTATACTATTGACTGGATTAATAATATTATTATTAGCTTTAACAAAGATTGTATGAAGGTTACTTCTAATGTAATTTTTCAGAAAGCTAAATGCTGTCCAAGAAGTGAGTCATATATTGACAAGATATATTCTACAGACTGACTTGAATTCCCACTTTAGGGTTTGTAGCCTAACCATAGGCCAAGTAGTTCTTCCAATATGGCCCTGTTCCATACTTACCTTCATAAGATAATCACTGAAGATTAAATGCTATAGTAAAACATGGTGATGAAATTAGATGGTGCTGACTATCATAAAGGACAGTGTCTGGGGGTCTTAAAAGCTTGTCCAAAAAAAAAAAAAAATGCACACATCTAAAGGAGCCATCAACCAGTCTGTGCACATAAAAGTATACCAACCTAGGTGAGAACACTGTATTTTAAGTAAAATCCGTGATCAAGAGGAGGGACTACATTAGGACCTAAATTCGAAAGTTCTTCATTTGTAGAAGAGTGTTGTCTATGGTAGAAGCCCTAACTTCATTTTGAATCTTGATGTAAATTCATAAACCATTTGAGTTCCTTCTGACCATTAAATCATCAATGTGGCTATGCATAGACAAGGTCAGGGCAAGCTGAGGAAGTGGCAGTTTGCCCTCAGGAAGAGTATGGTTGAAAGTTCTATGTCCACACAAAGAATTAGGGAACTTGCCTTGGTAAGTCTTTAATGATTTAATGTTATCTAATTTAAGGTAGAGGAGCTCTGGTAGCGTAGTGCCTAAAGCACTTGACTGCTAACCAGAAGGCTGGTGGTTCAAACCCACCAGGCACTCCTCGGAAAGAAAATGGGGCAATCTACTTCTGTAGTGATGCTGCCTTGGAAATCCAAGGAGGGGTCGCTATGAGTTGGGTCCGACTTGACGGCACATAACAACAACAACAACAATTTAAGGTAGTAGTAGAGGACCTGGTATTATTTTGTAGCAACCTTGTGGCTATAACTCAGGGTTGCATGGCCATGAGTCATACACCAACCACCACTTAGCCAGATAGTCAAGCCCCAGAACTAATCCTGTACATTTTTAACCGGCAATTGTGTATGTATACCTATCATGGTCCTTACCATAATTATGTACTCTGCCTGCTGCAACAGTGATGGACTGACCTGCCGCTAGTCATGATCTTGTGATGATTTCCTTTGTTTTCTGTCATATATTATGAAAATCATGGCTGTGAATTAGTGGACAACATTGGCCTCATGCTGTTTCCCTCATCCAGATGATTATGTTTGTTTTGTTTTTGTTCTGCTTAGGCTTAATAAAAAGATCTCTATAGGAAAAAAAGGAATAAACAGGAAATTTCTCAACATAATTAAGGGCATATACACAAAACCAATGGCCAACATTATTCTGAATAGAGAGAGACTGAAAATATTCCCCTTGTAAACAGGAACCAGACAAAGATGCCCTTTATCAACCACTCCTATTCAATATCGTCCTGAAATTCCTAGCCAGAGCAATAAGGCAAAAAGGAAAATAAAAGACATCTGAACTGGCAAAGAAGAAGTAAAAATATCGCTATTTACAGATGATATGATCCTATACATAGCAATATCCCAGAGACTCAATAAGAAAATTACTGGAACTAATAGAATGATTCAGCAAAGTGACAAGGTAAAAAGATCAACATAAAAAAACAGTCAGATTCCTCTACACTAACAAAGAGAACTCTGAGAAGAAAATCAGAAAACTATATCATTTATAATAACCACCCACAAAATGAAGTACTTAGGAAAAAATCTAACCACAGATATAAAAGAACTAGACAAAGAAAACAATAAAACACTGCTGCCACTCCTCGGAAGGAAGGTTGAGCAATTTACTTCCATAGTGATACTGCCTCAGAAACCCAAGGAGGGGTTGCTATGGGTCGGGGACAACTTGAGGGCACATACCAACAACAGCAACAAGAAACCCAAAAAGACTTACATAAGTAGAATATATCATTCTCATGGATAGATAGACTTAACATTGTGAAAATGTCAACATTACTGTTGAGGTTCATCCCCAGTGAAGCAAAAGCTTCAAGATAAGTTTGTGGAGGAAGACTGAAAAACTGACCTGGAGTCACTCTCAGAGACATCAAAATTTATTTGGGGGAGCTTATGGGAGAGAAGGAGCTCTGGTAGCATAGTGCCTAAGGCACTTGACTGCTCACCAGAAGGCTGGCGGTTCAAACCCACCAGCCACTCCTCGGAAGGAAGGTTGGGCAAT